>NC_050576.1:224850993-225168333 GCF_011100635.1 Trichosurus vulpecula
GAGATAGGATATACATCAACTATCTACCATGAAGGTACTTGCTGACCTAGGGTAGCAAATTCATCATGAATCATGTGGGTCATGTGCACATGAATTTTACTATGGTGTTACATAATAAGCCTTAGATTTAGAATATTTGGATTTAAATCCTGGCTCCATTACTAACCCTGTGACCTTAGGCAAGTCTTTTCATCTCTCTGGGCCTCAGTTTCCTGTTTTGAAAAATGAGAGAATTAGACTAGATTGCTTCTAATGTCCAAACAAAAGATATCAATAAAATTTTAAAATAAAAAATAGAGAGAAATAAAAGTTAGGGGCAAAGAGAGGGGAGGTGGAGGATGGAAAATATCCCAGCCAGAACAATTTTTAAGATGGCAAAGAATATGGTGGAAAGGACAGCTAGATCATAGATGTACTGAACATTCACAAGTTCTTAAACCCTTGTCTGGCAATAAGTAGGTTCTTGTTACAGAATAATGTGGGACTGCCCTGAAAATTTATGGCAGGACAGGTACAGGATGCAACAAGAGACAGAACACCCAGTTCTCACACATGTACTCCAACAAAAAGCTAAAATTTGCTCCAGATGAAGTAATGATCAAGAAATAGGAGGGGGGGTGGGGGTGGGTGGAGCCAAAGATGGCAGCTGGAAAGCAGGGACTTGCTTAAACTCTCCCCCAAATCCCTCCAAACACCTGTAAAAAATGGCTCTGAACAAATTCTAGAGTTGAAGAACCCACAAAATAGCAGAAGGAAACAGGTGTCCAGCCTAGGAGAGCCTGGATGGTCGCCAGGAAGGGTGTATCGCACAGTGCTGGGAGTGGAGCGCAACCCAGCATGGGCCATGCTGGGACAGACCAGACCCAGAGTCAGCCAGCCAGAACAGGCCTTGGGGCCATGAAACAGTGAGCTATGGCAGTTACCAGACTTCTCAACCCACAAATGCCAAAGAGCAGGTTAGTGGGAAACTGTGGGATTGAGTTCAGAGTTGTCTGGCCACCAGCCCTGGGGGTGGCGGAGGTGGTGCAGCAGTGGCCATGGCAGCAGCAGGAAGCTACTGAGGCTGCCTCCAGAGCTCCAGCATCAGCTGCTTCCCGAGTCCCTGGCTCACACGGTGGGAGGAATCTAGCAGTGGATCAGAGTGGGAGTACAAGAAGTACTTTGTGGACACACAGGCAGATTCTCTTGCTGTGCCCTGCTTGGATGTATATTGCAGTCTTGGTTGGCAGTTCCTGGGGGAGGAGGAGCACTGCTGTGAAAGAGCCTGGGGTGACGGTGGAGTAAAAGTATCTCTGAAAACAGCAGTGCTTGGATTCTAAAGCTTGGGACAAAGTACTCTCTACTCTACAAGCAGTCATATCCTGACAAAAAGCTCAAGGGTCAAGAAGTTGGCTGGGAACATGAACAGACAGCAAAAATGAACTCAGACTCAAACTCAAACTCTAGATTCCTTTGTTGGTGACAAAGAAGAACAAAACATACAGCCAGAAGAAGTCAATGAAGTCAAAGAGCCTATATCAAAAGCCTCCAAGAAAAATATGAATTGGTCTTAGGCCCTGGAAAAGCTCAAAAAGGATTTGGGAAAGGAAGTTAGAGAAGTAGAAGAAAAACTGGGAAGAGAAATGAGAGTGATGCAAGAAAACAATGAAAACCAAGTCAATGACTTGCTAAAGGAGACCCAAAAAAATACTGAAGAAAATAACACCTTAAAGAATAGACTAACCCAAATTTCAAAAGAGCTCCAAAAAGCCAATGAGGAGAAGAATGCCTTGAAAGGCAGAATTACCCAAATGGAAAAGGAGGTACAAAAGACTACCAAAGGAAATACTACCTTAAAAATTAGAGTGGAGCAAGTGGAAGCTAGTGACTTTATGAGAAATCAAGATATTATAAAACACAACCAAAGGAATGAAAAAATGGAAGACAATGTGAAATATCTCATTGGAAAATCCACTGACCTGGAGAATAGATCCAGGAGAGATCATTTAAAAATTATTGGACTACCTGATAGCCATGATCAAAAAAAGAGCCTAGATATCATCTTTCAAAAAATTATCAAGGAAAACTGCCCTGATATTCTAGAACCAGAGGGTAAAATAGAAATTGAAAGAATCCACCAATCACCTCTTGAAAAAGATTCCAAGAAAAAAACTCCTAGTTATATTGGCATCAAATTCCAGAGTCGAAAGGAACAATTTAAATATTGTGGAAACACAATCAGAATAACAAAAGATCTATCACCTTCTACTTAAGGGATCGAATATGACATTCCAGAGGTCAAAGGAGCTAGGATTAAAACCAAGAATCACCTACCCAGCAAAACTGAGTATAATGCTCCAAGGCAAAATATGGATTTTCAATAAAATAGAGGACTTTCAAGCTTTCTCAAGGAAAAGACCACAGCTGAATAGAAAATTTGACTTTCAAATACAAGAATCAAGAGATGCATGAAAATGTAAACAAGAAAGAGAGTTCATACAGGAGTTACTAAAGTTGAACTGTTATGTTTACATTCTTACATGGAAAGAGTAATTCATGAGACCTTTCTCGGTATTAGGGGAGTTGAAGGGAATATATAGAGAGGGCACAGAATGAGTTGAATATGAAGGGATGATATCTAAAAAAATGAAATAAATTTAAGGGGTGAGAGAGGAACATATTGAGAGAGGGAGAAAGGGAGAGATAGGATGGGGTAAATTATCTCACGTAAAAGTGGCAAGAAAAAGCAGTTCCGTTGGAAGGGAAGAAGGAGCAGATGAGGGGGAACGAGTGAATCCTACTCTCATCAGATTCAACTTGAGGAGGGAGTAACATACACACTCAATTGGGTACCTTACCCCACAGGAAAGTAGGGAGGAGGGGATAAAAAGGGGGGATGATAGAAGGGAGGGCAGATAGGGGGAGGAGGTAATCAAAAGCAAACACTTTTGAAAAGGGACAGGGTCAAGGGAGAAAATTGAATAAAGGGGCACAGGATAGGATGGAAGGAAATATAGTTAGCCTTTCATGACATGAGCATTGTGGAAGTATTTTACATAATGATACATGTGTGATCTATGTTGAATTGCTTACCTTCCTAGGGAGATTGGGTAGGAAGGGAAGAGGGGAGAGAATTTGGAACTCAAAGTTTTAAAAGCATATGCTTAAAAAAAAGTTGTTTTTTTCATGCAGCTGGGAAGCAAGATGTATAGGGAATGGGGCATAGAAATCTATCTTGCCCTACAAGAAAGTAAGGGGAAAGGGGATGGGGGCGGTGGGGAGTGGGGTGAAAGAAGGGAGGGCTGACCCGGGAATGAGGCAATCAGAATATATGCCATCTTGGAATGGGGGGGAGGGTAGAAAAGGGGAGAAAATTTGTAACTCAAAATCTTGTGGAAATCAATGTTGAAAACTAAAATATTAAATAAAAATGATAAAAAAAAGAAATATGATGAGAAACTATAGTAAGTAACTTCTTCCACCTCAAAACTGCACAAAAAGTCGGTCATAAGCCCATAGACAATACAAAAGGAGGCAACCAGCAAAGTCAGTGACAATGTAGGCAAGCTGGTAGCCTCTACATCTGGCCAGAGGCACATGTATACTGGAAGGTTCTATGTTCAGAAGGCAGCAAGAATAGCAAGTCCCCTAAGAAGAAGCCAGGGAGATCAGAAGGCCTCAAGGTGGAAACCTTGGAAGAACAACAATCAGAGTGGCATGGCAGTTCTCAGATCAGAGCACTCTAGGTACACAAAGGCTCTTTGGTCCTAACACTGTCAAAAAGCTGGGGTTTTAACACCAGAAGGCAGCATAGAAACATAGGATGAGACCAAGCAGAGGCTGCCCACTCCACCTAAAAAAGTATAGGAGGAGGCACATTCTGCCCCTGGCCACAATTCCAGGAACCAAAGCTGGAAAAATGATTAAATCAATGAAAGCATTGACCAATATCAAAAATTACTGAAGATCTAAAGATCCTGGAAAAAAGGGGCAAGTGACTATGGAGCAACTATGAGAAAACAACTCAAAGGAAAAAAATGGCTTTTCAACAAAACATACATAATCACCTCAAGTATTTAGCAAGAAGTCTTTGAACACTCTAATGGACCAAAGAGAAATTAATGACTCCATGAAAGAGCAAGAAATAATAGAAAAAAAAACCCAAAGATTGAAAAAATATAGGAAACTGTAAGATATCCGGAGTAAAACATAACTGACCTGGAAAACAAGTCAAAGAGATAATTTAAGAATCATTTAATTCCTGAAAACTATAGCAAAAAAAAAAAAAAAGCCAGGACATTATATTTCAAAAGAGCTTAAGTATCTACTTGTCATAGATAAGTACTCAAATCTATTAGAACCAAAGGGCAAAATAACGATAACAAGAACCTACTGATCACCTCCTTTAAAAAAAAAAGGAAAGGAAAAAGAAAAGGAAAAGTCCTAAGAATGTTATAGCCAAAGCCCAGAGCTTCCATGTCAAATAAAGAATACTTCAAACATACAGAGAGAAGCAATTCAAACACCAAGGGATCACAGTCAGTATAATACAAGACCTGGCAATTTCTCCTAAAATCCAGAGACCTTTGGATACAATATTCCAAAAGGCAAAAGATATGGATTTATGATCAAGACTAACTTACTTGAAAAGCTTAGTAAAATTTTACGGGTGGGAAAATAGACCTGGAATGGAATAGTGGACTTTCAAGCACTTCTGATGAAAAGACTAAAGCTCTCAGAAACTTTGAAATACAGATACAAATCAAGGGAAACCTAGAAAGGTAAATTTATTTCAACAAGTAGAAGGCTCTCTGTTCCAATAAGGTGAGAAGAAACAAATGTTGTTTCAGAACTTTAATGTCTTCAAAGCATATTGATGAAATTGGATAAGAAAAAAAGTACCTGGCAATAGATTGGTTATATTCTGAGGATTTGAAGAAAGAAAATAGATGAAAGGGCAAAAGGAGGGGTATATTGGTATAGAAAGGAGGAAGACCTGGAGATGGCTATTTCTTATATTTGAGGCATGCGTGAAGAAGAGTACATACAAGTATGGAGGAAGGGGTAGGGGGAACAGTATCAAAGAAAATTCATTCTTACCTGAAATGAACAAAGGAGTACTGAACACAAACAAAAACATGAATAGTTTGTGGTAACAATAAATCAAATTCAATAGGAAAACAGAGATGGAGCAGGGGGAGTTAAGAGAGCAGATAATGCTGGGGGTGAAAATAGGAGCAAGCAAAACAAAATAAAGTTCTAATTTCGAATGAGGCATTACAAGAGCAGAAAAGAAAAGGAAAGAACTAGAATACGTGCAGGATGCCCATCATTTGGGGAACGGCTGAACTGTTTTAGTGTAGGAATGTAATGGAATATTATTGTACCATAAGAAATTATGATAGATGATTTCAGAGACTCCTAAGTAGTATGAACTGATATAGAATGAACTGGGTGGGGGTGGAATTTGTACAAGGATAACAGTGGTATAAAGGAAAACAATTCTCAAAGACTTAAGAACTCTGACCAATGCAATGACTGATGTCTACAGAGTCTTCAGAGCTTAGCCTGGCACATGCTGGCTAAGTTGACTTGACAACCTACAATGAAATAAGTTATTTATTCCAACAGAGAGATGATGATGGACTTAAGACATAAAAAAGAGTCATGCATGTATACTATGTGGTTTTGTTTTACTTGACTATTCTCATTTGTCACTAGTATTTCTTTCTCTTGGTTTTTTAATTTGAGTGGAGATGTGGACGACAGGAGTGTTTTAGCAATGGTGATGCCAAAAAAAAAAAAAAGCAGGATGAGAGTGGGGGAAGAGCCACCAAAATATTTTTAACACTGCACTGAAGTAAACAAAATGATATTCAAAAGGAAATACAGATAAGCAGGACAGTCTTCACCTGAAGAGCATATTAATGCACAATCGATAAATCTGTGAATTGGTCCAGTCATTCTGGAAAGCAGATTCTGAGCTATGCCATAAAAATCATTCGACTGTGCATACCCTTTGATGCAAGGATATTGCCCTGAGTCAGATAGCCCAAAGAGAAAAGAAAGGGACAAAAATATTCATAGCACCTTTTTTAATAGCAAAAAACTAGAAACTAAGTGGGTGCTTATCTGTTGAAAAATGGCTAACTACATTATGCTTTATGAATGTAACGGAATATTATTGCATCATAAGATACAGCAAAATGGACAATTTTCGAGGAAACATATGAACTGATGCAGAGGGAAGTGAGCAGAGCCAGGAGAACAATTTATAGAATGACAATTACATTGCTGTTATCAAACAATGCTGAATTACTTTAGAACTATAATCAAAATACTGATAAACCACAGTTCCAGAGGGTCAAAGATGAAACATGCCACTCACTTCGCCACAGAAAGGTGAGGGCTTCAAAAGACAGAATGAGAAATATATTATTTTAGGACATAGCCAATGAAGGAATTGCTTTGATTGACTGCGAATTCATGTTATGAGGATTTTCTTTTTTTCTGTACTTTATAAAAAAATAAAATTGCTTGAGTTGGGGGGAAAAGTAGGAGGAAGAGAAAATGAATGTTGATTAAAAATAATTTTGTAAATAAAATAATTAATGGAATTTTTTATATCAAATTGTATGAAACAGAGGTTCATCGTTTTGTATAAAGTACAGACGCTTCATTTAATTTTCTAAATTGAATTCTTGAGTTGTCTTGGGCCATTGAGTGCTTCTTCACTGGCCAAATGAAGCATGTTATTTTAAAATGAAAAATGTCAGGAGTTAAAACCATCATTTACACTTTCTCAACTGAAAATGCATTGGTGGATTTCCACCCCATTGCTTTTTCCCAATTAGCAGATTGCATGTGAGGACACAAGGTGGTGCTAAAGGACAAGACAATTGTTTCTTCACGGAAGGCAATGACTTGTTTAGAGGGCTTGTATTTTACAGTTATATTTTTTAGACTTTCTTCCTTATAAGTCACAAAATACACTGACCCTATCACCTTGCTATAGCCCCCATTGCCAGCACGTGATGGAAGATTTTTCAAAAATTGTTTTCTGACTGGTGTGTCTATGTCAAAATGACCATATTCCCAGAGTAGTTTACCAAAAGGGACTGATGCCGTGGGAAGAGCAAAGGACTGGTAGACAAAAGACTCCAGTTCCAAACCCAGCTTGGGCATTTACTACTCTTGTTGATTTGGCCAATAGATTATAAATATAAATAAATATAGATTGGGGAAATCACTCAACCGCTTTGGGTCTCTTTCCTCATCTATAAAATGAAGATGTTGGACTAGATGGCCTCTAAGTTTCCTTCCTTAATCTATGATCCTACTGGGCTACCTATAGGCAAAGCAGTTTGATTGACTTGATAAACAAAGTCTGAAGTGCCTAAAAGCCAGAAATCCCAGTTCATTTGACATTGAAGTAAAAGCTCTTTCTTACCAATGAGCTCAGGCTTCTTATTTGAAAGAATTTGGTAGAAGATATGGTAGCTTCTTTCAGCCTTTAACTGGAAGGTTACCCTTGACTTCTCCAGCAAATCTATAACAAAAATACATATTTATTTGCCGAACTGCCCCTGGTTAGTATAAGCAGCAACCTGACCCCAGCTATTTACTTACAGGTCTCAATATCTGCAGAGGCAAGTTTTCCAGTAGTTCCAAAGTGAATTCGGATGAACTTGCCCTAAAAGAACAAGGGGAAACCAGAGTTGGCCACAGTCAAACACAAATATAATTCATAAGTCAGATTGACTAAAGGGTGCTAACATTTCCCATGAGGTCTACTTGGAAAATGAATATAAATTTATCATCCAAAAACTTTTTCATTTTTTTAGGTTGACAGTATGTGGCCTTCCCCTTCTTCCTTTCATCTTCTTCCCTCAATTCAATACAATCCAATTAAACAAACATTTATTAAGTACCTACTATGTGCTTAATAATATACTGTACTAAAAATAAATAAATAATAGAATAAAATAAACAAAAAATAAAAAATTTAAAAAAATAATATACTGTACTAGACCATGGGATTATAAAGCCAAAAAGAAACAGTTCCTTCCCTTGACAAGTTTACATTTTGCACAGGAAGGTAAATATAAAGCTTATACAAAAGTATATTCACTCCTGTTTCCTTTCATTCTCCTTTTCTTCTACCTATTTTCACTTTTTATAGAGGCAAATAATACTGAGTCAAGCAGGACTGGAAAACGGCCAGGGCTGACCACTTGTAGGAGAGACAGAAAAGTGGATGAGAGGAACACCAGGGACAAACTTTGCCTAGGTTACAATTTTGCCTGGCCTGAGAGCAGTCATGAGAATTCTAAGCCATCAGGATTGTTCTTTAGAATGAAAGTGGTGGCAACTTTGTTCCCCACAAATCCTCCTTTCTTTCTCCCATAACTCCTCTTTTTTTTTTTTTTTGCTTTCTCTTGGTTTTAGTGGTCTAAATTCAATATCCAATCCTCATATTAATCCGACTTACAAAACGAGATGAGTTGTCATTCCTCACAGTCTTGGCATTACCAAAGGCTTCCAGCAGGGGGTTGGCACTGATAATCTGGTCTTCAAGTGTCCCCTAGCACCAAAATTTAAAAATAAATAAATTAGATAAAACAGGAAAGGAAAGATTTCTTCCTTTCTCAAGTCAAAAAAACACTGCACAAACAAAATGAGAATGTAGCTTGTTATTACACTAACTTAGAGAATCCCCTCAGCTCCTTACATAAGTAACTTCTTAGCCTGTGTCCCAATTTGAAATTCAAATAAACATTTAAGGTATTGCACTTAAGATGATTTTGCCTTTTGCCATATTTAGTTCTAATTATGAAATTGTTCTATTGCAATACCTTTGTCTAAAGGTGTCATTTCAGTTCACAACTAAAATTTTCTAGATTCTGTCCATTTGGTTCTGCCCATCTGAGAGATTTCCACCAAATAAATCACTTTTCAGAGCTATCAATTTGCATTGGACTATTTTTTTCTTAGTCTTTCATAGGGTCATAGTATTAGAGGTAATCAAGTCTAACCCTTTTCCAGATGAGGAAACTAAGTCCCAAATAATGTAAGTGAATTACTCAGGACCAAACAGCAATTGACAAAGCCAGAATTTGAAGTCAGCCACCTCTGATTTCAAATTCAGTACAATTTCTCTCTGCTCTGCTTTGTGCCCTTAAGAATTGATGGATGTTACTTATAAATTCAAACAATAAAAAGAAGTTGACAGAACCATTCTAAATTTGGAGTAAATTCTAATCCTACCACATCAAAACATAGGAAGGTCACTTCTCCTCAAAAGATCTATTTCTTTCATCTTTCAAGTAAGTTATACTAGATGACTTCTAAGGTTCTTTCCAGCTCTAAATCTTATTGTTACAAAGATCTCTAGGTGGAAGGGATCTCAGAGACCATCTAATTTAACCCTCTTATTTTATAGATAAGAAAACTGAGCCCCAGGGAATTTAATTGGCATACACGAGATCATCTAGGTAAAAAGTAAGAGAGATGGAATTTGAGCCCAGATTCTCTAACTCCAGTATCAGTGTTCTTTCCAATGTATCAAGCTGCTTCCTATGAGATTCCCATCTTCCTTCTAGTAATATGGATCTTTTTCTTCTCTTTGTTACATAAGTTTCTCAAATTTTTTTAAAAGTGTTTTTTTGAAAAGTCTTTCAAACTGAAATTTAAATACATTTTCAATAAGGAGAAATAGAATATAATTGATTATAGAAGAAGAAGCAAAGTGTTAACCTTTCTTATAAAAGTACAACTATGGCATCTTAGATCCAGATTTCATTCTTCATTCTTCTATGCAGGATTTCATCTTACCTTCATCTTGCCTTCCTTTTTCTTGGCAAGGTCTCCAGTAGCAGCAATTGTTGCAAAATACTGGATAACCCTCTTGGTGTTGACAGTCTTTCCAGCACCAGATTCTCCACTATCCAAGACATTTAGAGAATGAGGACAAAAAAAAGAAGATACAAATGATAGATCTGTTCACTGGGATGGCTTTAACAGAAGATGCTGTGCCATATCTCTAGCCCTTCAAGCAGGGCCATCTCTTTATCATGTTCATACCTGGCTTCCCAAAGCTCAAGGTATACACCAGAATGGGAAGCAAAGTGCAGCTTAGTAAAGCTTTCTTAAGCCTCATTTGTCACCTCACCTATACCCACCCTCACTTTTACACATACACACAGATACAGACATATATATGAAAGTTCTCCCCTCCACCTCCCTCCACAATTAAAAAAAAATTAACAGGCCATAATAAAGGACACATTTGCTTTATAAATTAAAAAAGATGGACCATATCTTCTGAAACTAACAACGATTTTTCTACTCACGTGATCAGAATAGACTGGTTTTCCCGATCTGTCAAAGGAAAGCATAGTAACCATCACCAATGCTACCAAAAGAGACATTACCTCTCCTCTCCTCTAGACGAGGAAGATTTACATCTTGCCAGTATTGTGCCTATTCTAACTCATTCACCTGCTAACTTCTCCTTGCCTTAGTTCTGGGTTATAGGGCTCTCATTCAATCACATTGCCCTGAAACATTTGGCACATTAGTTAAAGTTTTTAAATGGATGTATTATCACAAGACTTTTGTGAAACCCATTAATGTGCCAAGAAATACTGGGCTCTATGAGTCTATTTGCATTTAAGAAAAGTGAAGGGAAATTAGCCTAAAATTTTTGCCTTGAGAGTCCAGGCCTGAGAAATCATCTAGTCCAAACCCCCTCATTTTATACGTCAAATCAATCAATCAACAAGGACCTAATATATGTTTGGTACTAGGAATGCAAAGTCAAAAATGAAATAATCACTGCCCTCAAAAAGCTTACATTCTATTGGGGAAGACATGCATATGTAAATATATACAAAACACATTTTAATAAAAAAGAAAACTGAAGCCAGGAGGAAAAAGTAACTTGCTAAGGTCACATAGATAGTAAGGGACAGAGTCAGAATTTGAAACTACATCTCAGACTTCAAATCCAATACTCCTTCTATTACACTACAAACCTTAGAGATCATCAAAGCTACTTCCCTCCTTGCATTTTACATAAAGGGGAAACCAAGGCCCAAGATGTGAAGTGACATCCTCTAGGGCACATGGTTAGCTATTAGGAAAGGAAAGACTAGAACCCAGGTCCCTGACTCCTATTCTTATATTTTTTCCACTAGGTCAAGCTTCCTTATCTGAAACATACCAGTCAGCATGAACTGATAGGCGTTATCAGAGATGGAGAAGATGTGGGGAGGAGCCTCCTGGCGCTTTTTGCCTCGGTAGGCATTCACCACCTCTGGGTTATACACTGGCAGCCACTTGTAAGGGTTGACGGTGACACAGAAGAGGCCAGAATAGGTCTGAAAGAAGACAAACAAAACACTAAAATCAGGATTTCTGGAGCTCCTTTCTCTTAAAACCCCCCAAAGTCCTTATACATGTTTTGAGTTTAAGATAGCCCTCCAAGAAAAAGAAGCAGAACAAATCTTGCTTACAATTTGCAGAGTTAAGTGCATGGCTTGTCCAATTTGATCTAGCCTAACTCCTTATTTCAAGGTGGTAGAGGGAGAGACAGAGATAGAGACAGACAGGCACACAGACACACACAGAGAAAGACAGACAGAGACAGAGACAGACAGAAACAGAGAGACACAGAGAGAGAAAGGCAGGGTGAAGAAGGGAGGGAGAGGAAGAGAGAGATAGAGAGACAGAGAGGCAGAGACAGGGAGACAGAGAGAATATGGACATAGCTGACTAAAAGTTACTGACATAAATCATCCAGGAAGTATAACGATCCTTGAGGTTATATAGGACAGCTGGCTCATTCAGATGTGTCAGCATTGCCATGTCTTCAATCTTATCAAACTTGGGTGGGTTCATTGAATACACATCTTCTGGTTTAACAACCAGTGTCTGCAGTAGAGAAGAAAATCAGGATTGTTAGCCATCATTTTTTTTGTGTACCTTGACAAAAGCACTCCAGAAGGAACTCAGAAGGGATGGCCAAATAGGTCCCTATATTGTGAAACTAAGGACTTTTGGGGCTCCCGAGGATAGAGGCACTGGAAAACAAAGGTGGGGTGGGGTGGCTGGAGTGGGAAGTCATAGGATCATAAGTCTTGAGCTAGAAGAGACATTGGGAAACATCCAGTCCAACCCCTTCATTTTACAGATGAGGAAACTGAGGCCCAGTGAAGTTAAGTGACTGGCCAAAGGGTCCCATAGGTAGTAAGCATTAAAGGCTAGATTTGAACTTCTACCTTCTGACTCCAGAGGCAGTTCTTTTCTACGATACCTCACAAGTCTTGTTTTCATAGCACTTGTCTAGCTCAAAGGGCTGATCTGCCCTTTTCTGCCTTCATAGAGCAAATATTACATCCCTCATCCCTTGGCATTCCTGGGACAGGGCCCAGAGTAGAAAGAGGAAAGTCCCTTTGATATCTGTGATTCAAGCCAGAGTCATCAGAGTACTTCAAAAGCAGCTGTGCAGTCCCCTCCAGCAAGCTTATACAACAAACTAATTTTACTTCTCTCCCTGTAAGGAAACTGAAGTAATGGGTGATAGAAAGTTATAGATGAATAATAATAATTCACATTTTTACAGCACCATACAATTTACAAGATGCATTCCTTGCAACAACCCTGTGAGGTGAAGGGTGATGGTGCAGCCACTTAACTTACTTCTTGGACCTCAGTTTTGTCTTTTAAGTGGACACGATAATGGTAACCTGATGAATTTGTTATGAGGATTTAATAAGATAGTGCTTACCCTGTTATCTTCAGTTTCCACCGTTACCTTCCCATCTTGGGAACTCTTGATTCTCCCTTTGGCATATTCTTCCTTTGAATCAGCCACAAAGCAATAGGTTTTAGCATCAAATGGCTGGTTTTGAGCTTCTATCCGCTCCTTTTCTGACTTGCGGAGAAAAGGAGCAGCTATGCCAAACACTTCCATCTCAGCATCGCTACTCATGGTGCCAACTAGAAAGCAAACACATCAACCTCAGCTTGATTATCCACGGAGCTGAGTCCCACCAGGAAGATGGTGGTTCATAGAGCTCCTTCTCTCTAGCAGTGACACTGACACCTCCAGAGGGGCGGGCACTACTCTTTGACCCAGGCAGAGTTGGGTACTCCTGCCTTCTCACACCCTTCAGAATCCAAGACTGAGCACCCCAGAATCAAGACAATTCTTGTTGTTAGCAAGGGTCCCTCCAAATTCAGGTGAGCTAATTTCACTACTACCTGAAACTTGGGGATTATAATAATTGCTCTGCATGTGAGAGTAGGCCTTAGAATTCTGAGGCAGAAAAGGCCATCTCTTTTAGGCCGCTAATCTTAGAAGAGCTACTTAACCTTGTGCTTTCCATAGTTTCTGCATAATCAGTTGGATTTGGTGGACATTGACAACTCCTGGGGGTACCAGCAAAATATAAACACCTGCTGGTCCTACCACTGTACTTCAAGTATAGTGCCAATGATCGGTTGTGCCAGTTGTCTAAGGATCAGACTAGCTAAGGCTAGAGAAGATCATTAAATGAAAATGGAAGGACCCAAACACTAAATGAGACCACTCGCCCTGGGTCATATTGAGCAACTTGCTCCAACCAAGAAAGAGCTCGGTCATTTGCTGAGTCAGCAAGAGTTTTAGATTGACTAGCTAAAGAGTTTACAGTAATTATGATCAGGATTCTCACCTTACAATTATGCCAACAAGAAGAAGAGAAGAACCGGTGGAAATATCTGACCTACAACAGTAAAGCAAAAGGACAATTCAGAAACACCTAAGAAATAGTTGCCAAAGTGCTTGGGAATGCTTGCTGATCAAACTGAAGAAGGAATGTTGACTTCACAGGTTGATGGGAGGAATAAGCCCAATAGGTGTGAAGGCCAATTAGCCTATATTTGTCATTTGAGCCACAGTAAAAAGTCCCCACCTGTCCTAAGCAGTCCCCCTACCAGCTTTTTGTGACAGTATCTTCCCTTCTCCCTCCACCTGACTTGAAATTCCCATTCCTCTAGACTGAACAAAAGCAATGGGGCACTATCTCAAGAAAGTTTTATGAAAAAGAAAGCATATTTCCTAAATGGAAACTTAAGTTAGCTCTTATTAGCATGAATTAGTAACATTTACTAAATGAAAGCTTGGAAATCATTATAAACCTGGCTCTGAGGGGATGAAGAAGTTTCCTTAAGAGAATTAAGGCAGAAGAAGATAGCAACATGAAACCCTGGGTCATCGGGAAGCAGCATCTGGTGTGTTCTGGATAATTAGCACCATTGCTAACATTTACATAGGGCTTTAAGGTTTGCAAAGTGCTTTACACGTATTATCTCATTATCTCACAACAGCAATGAAGATTTATTGTTATCATTATGCCAATTTTACCAATGAGGTAACTAAGGATGAGAAAGGTTAAGTAACCTGCCCTGGGTCCTACAGTTACAGAATGGAGGAAAGATCCATGTCAGTCTTTGGGGGGTAGGAATCTATCTGTGTGGTATGAGTTCAGAACCAATGGGCAATCCAAATTTTCACACACACACACACACACACACACACACACACACACACACTACCATTACAGATTCATTCTGCTGGGTTAAGGCATTGTTCTCTTACAAATTACAAAGTATTCATGAGAGGAGTAATTTATGAAGAAGTCTTTAGACATTAAATCCTAGCATGAAATTATCAGGAAAGACATACAAATGAAAGCAGCTCCCTATAAAATGACATACACTCTAGGTAAGTTTTGTTGGGTGGAAAAAGAGGTTCAGAGGTAGGACATTGTCTTGGGCAAACAGGCCTGGGTGAGGACCTTGTGACATCAGGGGATAGTTTAAGGAGGGTACTGGATGTCTGGAGTTGGATAGCAATAACTTCATCATTTTGCTTGTCAAATCTTCTGGGTAGGTGGATCTAAGGACCAATATGTGGACACCTAGCTATGGAGAGACAAGCCTGAGAAATGGGGGTGCACCTATGAAGCCTTGATCTGATAAGGACATGGTAAGGGCAGGGTTAGGGAGGGAAGGGAAGCATAAAAAAGGAATAGGGATACTTTTCTTACTTTATATTTTTCTCCCAACTAGCTTTGGTGATAGAAAGGGATTATTGGTTTGGGTGAGAATAGGGAGAATAAACTACACTTAGATGATTGTGTGAAAATCCAAGATAATGGAAATTCAATTCTGTAATTCCTAACCCTACAATGCAAACCTCTGCCCAGAAGAGAAAGACACACTTGAGTTAGTGACATTCCCAGAAACTTGAACAGAAGAGATACATGCAAGCAAAACATCCGACTTACCTCAACCCTTCCTGTTAACTACCAAGAACCTGTTCATCCCTCTGCTTTTATAGGCTCACTGATTCTGCTTTGGTTCAACCCTTTTCCATATTTAGAAGATCTGCTGTGCAACAACAGAGGCTGAGTACCATCTTCTCCCACCCCTTTTTTTGGTTGTTGCCAGGAAAAACATATATGGAAGGGAGAGAGATCCATGACGATTTTTTCCAAATGCAGAAAACTCACATGGTGGGTTTGGAATTCCTGTGCCTGAAGCACAAGCAGGCTTTTCATCTTGCACATGATACGTGAGCCCTTGCTCTCTCCCAGGAATTAGAGAGCAGAGCATACCTAGATGTAGGGGGCATGCAAATTCAGGATTAGTGACTTCAGTGTCAGTCTAAACTGACACTGTTAATAATGTTAAAGTTGCAAGGGACATCTAGTCCTGTATTTCTCCAACTGTATTCCTTTTTCTGTCAGGCTATAAATAGTGGCTGCATGAAAAAAATCTATACCACCCACCAATATTTTCCCTCTGAAATATTAAATACGAAATCATGCATAATTCTATCATGCCTAATTTAGAAACACTTATAGAATCCTAGAATTTAGATCAGGGAGGGAAATTAGAGATCATCTAGTTGAACAATGTAATTTTACAGATGAGGAAACTGAGGCCCAGAGAGGTGAAGTTACTTGCCCAAGATCACACAAGTGAGAAAGGCAGCAAGGTCAGTACGTAAATGCAGGTAAGCAGCATTATATGCGACAATTTTTGGTATGAACATAAGCTTAATTTCCTCTATTTCATCCCCAGCTCTCACTAACCCACATTTATCCCAGAGGTGTTGCATGACCACAGATCACTCTGCCAGGCTTTTATTGTTTCTTACAATAGAAATCACCTTGGTATGTTTCCATAGTCAAATTCATTTTAGAAACACTGAGCTTATCCAACACTTTAATTTTAAAATTGAGGAAAATGAGCCTCTAATAGAAGTGTCTTGTTCACATTAGTATTAAGTTTTCATTATTATTAAGTGGCTTGTCCAAAATCACTTGGCAGGCTAGGGAAATGGAGAGAAGACTACAATCTTTGGCCATGCAGCCATAAGCAAGTTACTTATTCTGAGTCTCATTTCTCATCTGAAAACAGAGAAAATAATACTTGCACATGGATTTGTCACAACGATTAAATGAGATGAGCAAGAAATGTTTAGAAAATTATGAAAAAATTTTACATTGCAAATTCCCTTTTAAATTATAAACCAGCTGAGATCAGAGACTATCTTGTCCTATCTTCATATCCCTAGTGCTTAGCACAGTGCCATACATGTAATGGGTACTTGATAATTGTTGAATCAAGTTTAATTAAACTGCAGTGCTATATTCATTTAAATTATTATTATTAACAAAAAGGCATAATATTATGTAAAGGGAAGGAATTCTAAATCAGGTCAACTTTCATCCCATAGCTAAAGATGAGCTAGAAGTCATTCTCTTTAATTGTCTAGCATTCCCTCTAATTAGGGTTCTATCAACTTGTTCTTTTCTTAATTACCAGTAGGACCAACAAGTTAATACTCAGTGACAGGCAACTATTAGATTTGTCACTGTTCTCAGCAACAGCTGCTTCTAAGAGCTTTTGTTATTAAGATATATTACCAATTAGGAAAGACCAGCTGCTGGGGGTGGGGGGGTGGGGAGTAGGAGAGGAATGGGTGTGGCAGAGTGGGAAGGGAGCAGGCAAATTTGGGGCATTTCCTAAATACACTATGAAAAATACATCTCTGGTTTTCTCCTAAGGTTGGAGGTAAGGATGGATTTAAAGCTTTCAGTGACCCCCAAATTTTTTTTTTACAAGCTGAAACTTTAAGGAGATAGGAAGCCTATCCAATGACTACTCAGTCCAAATAGAACACAATTCAGGATTTGCAGCTCCACTCTACTGATACAAGCAGTGCCCTTCCCCAATATGCCTCCAAAGTGGGCCCAGAGATAGGAGACTAGTCTAAAAGGTGTAATATACCTAAGTGCCAGCAGAAGTCTCACAGGTCTAGATCATCACAGTGACAGTTCTTAGAAAAGCCTTTGAAATGGTTCTCCAATAATTTCATCCTGAAAAGAGCTAGCAGTCAGTCAGTCAACCAATCTCCTATGTATTGATTTTCTAAGCAAAATAAGCAACCACCTACATAGAAGAATATGACAACTCTGCAAAAACCCCACTGCCCAACAATAGTACTTCCCTAAGCCTGCCATGTCATTTCCCTCCCTTCCGATCGGCCTGAAACAGAATAGCATAATTCCTTTGAGTTACTATGCAGACTGGGAGCACTGTCTTTAGAAGACCATTATTTAAATGAACCTCAGTTTCCTGGCATAGTTCTTTTGTCCTCCCCTAATCATACATTAGCAAGAGCTAGATATCAGAGTCATAGAAATACACAGAATTTCAGAGTTGGGAGGGACCTCAGCAAAAAGAATCTCATTACAACATTCCCAATAAGTGGCCAAATAGCCTCTGTCTGAAGACTCCCAATGAAGGGGAAAACCACTATTTCTCATTCCACTTTTAAATTCCATTTTTAGATGTTTTTAATTTTTGGAAGCTTTTCCTGACATTAAGACTAAATTTAAATTGTGGCATATGATTCTGATGGAATACTACTGTGCTATAAGAAATTAGCTTGATGATCTTAGAAAAACATGAATAGACTTGCACAAAATAATAAAGAGCAAAATGGGCAGAACCAAGAGAATGTTTTATACAGCAACAATATTGTTTTAAGAACAACTTTGAGTGAATAAGTTATTTTCACTATTACAAATACCCAAATTAACTACAAAAGTCCTATGAGGGAAGACACTATCTACATCCAGAGAAAAAACTGATAAATAGATGTATAGAATGATTTTACACACACGCGCACACACACACACACACACACGCGCGCGCGCGCGCACACGTGTCTTATGGCAGCCATCTCTAGGGTGGAGAGAGGAGGGAAGAAAAAAAGAAAAAAGAAACTCACATGATAATTTTAGTATATATTTTAAAACAATAGCATATTGTACATAATAGAGTTACAGTTTTATGTACAATCATCTTTTTTATTATACTATGTTATGGAAATGTTTGTTTTATTCCATAAATTAAACACACAAAAATTTTTTAAAATACTAAATTTGCTTCTTTCTAACATCCACGCATTGCTTCCCAGGTCTACTCTATAGCCAAGAGAACAAGTCCAATCCTTCTTCTACGTGACATAGCCTTTCAGAGAATCAGTTCTGCTATAATATGTTTTGAAAACAGGAATTTGTTCTGAGGTTGTTCTACTAGGGAACATTTTGAACATAACTCGAATTTTGAGTTTTCTTCTGCAGGATTTTTCCCCAGAAAAACATTGAGAATACAGAAAATTACTACTTCATGATAACTCACAAGTTATAACCCTTTAGACATTCATGTTCACAAGCAAACTTCAGGTCTTTTCCAAGGTAAAGTGCCATATTTATTGTATATCTTCTCTTACAGTGGGAGCTGTGAGCTGAGAAAGGCTGGTCCATACCACCCACACCCACACCTTATCACCATCAGCCATGGACTCTTGTCTGAGGCTGAAGTTGCTGCCAACTTTCTCATACTGTGACCAGGCCAAGCAGAACCTGGAGGCTGAGGTCAGGGTCACTATTTATTGTAGTATTTATGTATTACTTAATTGAAATTGAGCTACTGTTTTAATTAAGTTCTTTTTGTTCAATATGTCACTGATAAAATTTTGAGCATTGTGTCCCAGCCTCATTTTCCTCACAAGTCCTGTGGTTTTTATTGTGTGATTTTTGCATAGTACATTGCTTTTTGGGAAAACCTATGTCAAATTATAGCAGAACTAACTGTACTCAAAAACAGCTAACATGCCTCCTGAGTCTTTTTTCCTTCAGGTTAAAATGTTTAGTCCCTTTAAATGACCATCATCTGTAATAGAATTAAAACCTGTCACCATTCAAGTGACTTCCCTGATGCCTTTCAATGAAACAGAAGGTCTCATTTTGGTCTGCTATATCACACTGTTGACTCATTCATGTAAACTCTTAGATCTTTTTTCATGTTGTGCTTATGAAATCAGTTTCTTGAAGCAATGTATGTCTTTACATGTATCCCTATTACGTTTTATCACATAACATCGGACCTAATGGTATAGCTTTAAAAGTTTTTTCTTGGGGGGGGCGGAATCTTATTCAGTCATCAAGATCTTCGTTTTTGTGGATGACATTGTTCTGGTTGCATTAAATCGAAAGATAAGATAGAGTCTCTTGGAAGAGATCCATCATTACTCAGATTTGGGACAGGGAAGTTCTGGTAAACGTTAAAAAACCAGTTTTCCAAAAACTCAGGACACATTTGTAAGCTTAATGTCAATTTTGAACATTTTCTCCATCACTTTCTTAAGTCTAGACAATTAAAAATCCAATAAATCAAATTCTGATTTGTAGCACTTGCCAATTTCTGAGATGTAAATGTTTACATTGAAAACTTTTACAATCATCTCTCAGAGACACATGAGTTGTCTCTAGCATACCTCTGGTTGGGTCTAATTCTGTGTGTGTGTGTGTGTGTGTGTGTGTGTGTGTGTGTCTGTCTGTCTGTGTGTCTGTCTGTCTGTCTGTCTCTGCATCTGCATCTGCATCTGTGTCTATGTGTGTGATGTTCCAAAAGTCTTAAGCTATTAAACTTTAAAACTGCACTAAGGCTTTTAGGACACCCTATGTCATTGGCCACGCTCTAGAGATTGTCTATTCAGACATAAGTGGGAATGTGGTTCCTAGAAGAATTCTAAGATGATGGAGTGATTGAGAGTGGAGCAGCCCACTTTTCAGACAACTACTGTTAACAAAGATGAAAAAGGAGTACCAGAAATCCAAGGAAAAACTAGAGTAAATACATTTTTCTAGTTCAGGTCAGAAGCCTGTGGGCATGAAGGAAGATTTCAACCATAAAAGTCCAGCCAGTGAACACAGCACATGGGAAGCACTTCAGCACACAGACTAGAGGTGAATAAGGGACATCTTAAGTTGGTTAGGGTATCAATCTAACCCAGGACCAGGACTGGGACCCTGCAAAGCTCATACTGAAAGGCAACTATCAGACAGTGCTGTAGATTAGACCAAACCCTGAAATTTTATACAGTTAAATCCTTATTAGTTTGAATGATGAATCACCTAAAGAGGTCTCATGGATTCAAATGTATACTATTTGAAGTCATAATATATAAAATGCAGCAATTCGTTCCAGCCCAATGGAATATGCCTGAACTACCCCTAAAAACTCTGAAGAGCATGGCAATCATTACACAGAGGAAGTGGTAGTTGGATGCCAGGTAGTAAAAAACAGAAACAAGAGAAACAAACAAACAAAACCCTAATTCGGAAAAAAAAAGAAAGCTTATGAGAGACAAATGGAGGAAAATATAAACTCTCATAATTTCAAATGTGAATGGATTAAATAATTCATAAGAAAATAAAACCCCACAATAAGTTTCTGAGTCAGTATTTGAACTCAGATCTTCCTGACTCCAGGCACAGCACTCTATCAATTGGCAAATCCTTTCCAGATGATAATACAATAAAAAATTTTAATAATACAATTTTTACAATAGTAGAATACGTAAAAATAAATCCAAAAAAAATAAAGAGTTTAGGGGGCATAAACAAGAAACCCAGACCCAAATATGGACTTAACAATTAAATCCTAAATAATGAGCAGTTCAAAGAACAAATCATAGAAATATTTAATAATTATATGAAAAAAAGAACGATAATGATGAACATATCAAAACTCCTGGGATACAGCTAAATGAGCCTTCATAGAAAAAAAATCCATAAAGACACACATTAACAAAATAGAAAAGGAAAAGCATTTTGAATAAGCATTTTAAAAAATCAACAAATAAGTCAAATAAGAGAAGCAATACTGAAAATTCAAGGAAAAATAGGCTGACAACTAAAAAAGATATAAAATGAAAATTAAAAGTTAATTCTTTTAAAAGGCCAAAAAATTAAAAAAATTTAATCAACCTATTTCAAAAGAGAGGAAAGAAAATCAAATCAACAAAATAGCAAATGAGCAAGGTGAAATCACAGCATAACCAGAAAAGTTAAAAAGAATTATCAGAACTTACAATGCATAGTTATATGCTGGCAAATTTGAGAACACAAAAGAAAAAGAGCAATACATTCATAAATGTACAATACCCGAACTAACAAAATACCAAATATAGGTCTTAAGTGATCCATTTTCAGAAAAGGAAATAGAACTACCCACAAGGAAACTTACAAGAGAGTGAAAAACGTCTCCTGTTCTTCATGGATTCACAGAAAAGTTCTCTCAAGCCTTTAAAGAAGAATGAACACCAATACTATACAAATTATTCTCAAAAATTGAGGAATAAGGCACTCTACTCTTTTTAAACAATATTCCTAATAGTCAAATCAGAAAACAATAAATCAAAGTAGAAATACAGACCTATAATATTAATGATTATTGATTCAAAAATTCTAAATAAGATCCTGTCAGAGTATAGTGATTCATCTGAGAAATCATTTATTATGACCAAGTTGGATTTATATTGGGGGATGCAATTTAGGAAATTAGGAAAACAATCACGAATATGAAATAAAAACATCCAATCACACATGATTATTTCAACAAATGTAGAAAAAGTCTTGTCAAACTATGATACTCATCTATGTATAAAAAAACCCTACAAAATGTAAGCATAGAGGAACCTTTTAAAAATTTTATAAAATTATATTTCTAAAGCCAAAAGTATGCACCATATGCAATGAAGATTCACTAGAATCTGTTCCAATAAGTATAGCAATGAAAAAAGGATGCCTACTCTTCCTATTATTATTTGAGATAATTTTAGAGATGATAGCAATAGCAGTAAGGCTAAAAAAGAAATTAAAGGCATAAACATAGGTGAGGAGATAAAATTGCCCCTATTTGCTAATTATATAATGATTTACTTTGAAAATCCTAGGGCAGGGGGCAGAGCCAAGATGGCAGCTAGAAAGTAGGGACTTGCATGAGCAGCCCCCCAGATCGCTCCAAAAACCTATAAAAAATGGCTCTGAACAAATTCTAGAACTGCAGAACCCACAAAATATCAGAGGGAAGCAGGGATCCAGCCCAGGACACCCTGGATGGTCACTGGGTAAGGTCTATCGCACGGAACTTGGGAGCAGAATAGAGCAGAGCCCACTGCGGGCTGCGCCCAGACCAACTAGACTGGGAGGCAGGCAGAACAGGCCCTAGTGCCCTGAATCAGTGAGCTGTGGCAGTTACCAGACTTCTCAACTCACAAACACCAAAGACAACAGAGAAGGTTAGTGGGAAAACCTGCGGGGGACAGAGTGAACAGAGTTCACGGTTCGGCCACCACCCCAGAGGCAGCCAGAGTGATACAGCTACAGAGCTACAGCTGCAGTTACTTCTGGCCCCAGGCCCACCTGGTGGGAGGAATTAACTGGCAGATCAGAGCAGGAGTGCACAGCCTGCTTAAGATCTGAGTCGAGTCTGGGTTGGCAGTTCTTGGGAGAGGAGGAGTGTTGGTGTGGCAGAGCTGGCCATATAGAAATAGCTCTGAAAACAACAGCACATCCTGTCAAGCTTGGAATAAAGTACTCTCTACTCTACAAGCAGTCATACACCGACCAAAAACTCAAAGGTCAAGTAGTTGGCTGGGAACATGGCCAGGCAGCGAAAATGGATTCAGATTCAGACTCGGACTGTGGAATCTTTCTTTGGTGACAAAGAAGACCAAAACATACAGCCAGAAGAAGTCAACAAAGTGAAAGAGCCTACATCAAAAGCCTCCAAAAAAAACATGAACTGGCCTCAGGCCATGGAAGAGCTCAAAAAGGATTTGGAAAAGCAAGTTAGAGAAGTAACGGAAAAATTGGGAAGAGAAATGAGAATGATGCGAGAAAAACATGAAAAACAAGTCAATGACTTGCTAAAGGAGACCCCAAAAAATACGGAAGAAAACAACACCTTAAAAAATAGACTAACTCAAACAGCAAAAGAGCTCTAAAAAGCCAATGAGGAGAAGAATGCCCTGAAAGGCAGAATTACCCAAATGGAAAAGGAGGTACAAAAGACTACCGAAGGAAATACTACCTTAAAAATTAGAGTGGAGCAAGTGGAAGCTAGTGACTTGATGAGAAATCAAGATGTTATAAAACAGAACCAAAGGAATGACAAAATAGAAGACAATGTGAAATATCTCATTGGAAAAACCACTGACCTGGAGAATAGATCCAGGAGAGAGAATTTAAAAATTATTGGACTACCTGAAAGCCATGATCAAAAAAAGAGCCTAGATATCATCTTTCAAGAAATTATCAAGGAGAACTGCCCTGATATTCTAGAGACAGAGGGTAAAATAGAAATTGAAAGAATCCACTGATCACCTCCTGAAAAAGATTCCAAAAAGAAAACTGCTAGGAATATTGTCACCAAATTCCAGAGTTCCCAGGTCAAGGAGAAAATACTGCAAGCAGCCAGAAGGAAACAATTTGAGCATTGTGGAAACACAATCAGGATAATACAAGATCTAGCAGCTTCTACATTAAGGGATCATAGGGCTTGGAATACGATATTCTGGAGGTGAATGGAGCTAGGATTAAAACCAAGAATCACCTTCCCAGCAAAACTGAGTATCATGCTCCAAGGCAAAATATGGACTTTCAATAAAATAGAGGACTTTCAAGCTTTCTCAGTGAAAAGACCAGAGCTGAATAGAAAATTTGACTTTCAAACACAAGAATCAAGGGAAGCATGAAAAGGTAAACAAGAAAGAGAAATCACAAGGGACTTACTAAAGTTGAACTGTTTTGTTTACATTCCTACATGGAAAGACGATGTGTGTAATTCAGGAGACCTCAGTATTAGGGTAGCTGAAGGGAATATACATATGTGTATATGTATATGTGTCTGTATATATATATATATATATGTGTGTGTGTGTGTGTGTGTGTATGTATATACATGTGTATATATATGTATACATGTATATATACATATATTATATATATATATATATAGAGAGAGAGAGAGAGAGAGAGAGAGAGAGAGAGAGAGAGACAGAGGGCACAGGGTGAGTTGAAGATGAAGGGATGATATCTAAAAAAATAAAATCAAATTAAGGGATGATAGAGGAATATATGGAGAGAGGGAGAATGGGAGAGATACCATGGGGTAAATTATCTCACATAAAAGTGGCAAGAAAAAGCAGTTCTGTAGGAAGGGAAGAGGGGGCAGGTGAGGGGGAATGAGTGAATCTTGCTCTCATCAGATTTGACCTGAGGAGGGAATAACATACACACTCAATTGGGTACCTTACCCCGCAGGAAAGAAGGAGGAAGAAGATAAAAAAGGTGGGATGATAGGAAGGGAGGGCAGATGGGGGAGAAGGTAATCAAAAACAAACACTTTCGAAAAGAGACAGAGTCAAGGGAGAAAATTCAATAAAGGGGGATAGGTTAGGAAGAAGCAAAATATAGTTAGCCTTTCACAACATGAGTATTGTGGAATGGTTATAATGATACACATGTGGCCTGTGTTGAACTGGTTGCCTTCTTAGGGAGGGTGGGTGGGGAGGGAAGAGGGGAGAGAATTTGGAACTCAAAGTTTTAAAAACAGATATTCAAAAAAAAAGTTTTTGCATGCAACTAGGATATAAGATACACAGGCAATGGGGCATGGAAATTTATCTTGCTCTACAAGAAAGTAAGGGAAAAGGGGATGGGAGGGGAGTGGGGTGACAGAAGGGAGGGCTGACTGGGGAATGGGGTAACCAGAATATATGCCATCTTGGAGTGGACGGGAGGGTAGAAATGGGGAGAAAATTTGTAATTCAAACTCTTGTGAAAATCAATCCTGAAAACTAAATATATTAAATAAATTTTAAAAAAAAGAAAAAAAAGAAGTGATTAAATTAGCGACAAAGCATAAAAGCTATTCCTAGAATCTTTTATATGTCAGTTATATTTAGAATATTTTTCCATGTGGATTTTTGAGTCTACTTCTCTAAATGTTGTGTGTGTATTATACGTGAGCATTGCATAAACATGCATGTATACATGTTAAGCAGAGGGATAGACATATAGACAGATAAATAGACAGGTAGATGGATAGACAGATAATAGATAAATGGTAGATACCTAAAACTTTCCTCTCTGCTCCTCCTTTTCTCTCTTTTCTCCTCAATAACATGTAAATACTTGAGGGCAAAGGCTCTCTTGATTCATCATCTGTAAGTCCAACACTTAGAATAGTGTTTGGTACCAGGTAAGTGCTTAATAAATGCTTTTGTCATTCAAAAAAAAAAAAAAGAAAATCCTAGGGAATAGGAAAGATACTAGTTGAGACAATTAGTAGCTTCAGGAAAGTTATGGGCTTCATTCACAATAACCCACAAAAATCAACAGCATTTCTGTATGATAATAGCAATGTCCAACAGGTAATAATAGAAAGGGAAAATTCATTCAAAATAACTACTAAATGCACAAAATATTAGAGATTTGATTTACCAAAACACATAAAACGCTTACATAGAATTAAATTACAAAGTGTTCTTTAAAGAAATAAGAACAATGGAAATAACTGGAGGAATATTTGATTCTCATGGTTAGGCCATGCCAATATAATAAAAATTACAGCACTACCAAAGTTAATTTAGAGTTTTAATGCTATGCCAAAAACAAAGGGGCAATGAGACAAAGGGATAACCAGAAACATTAGAACATAATAACCCAGTGTTCAATAAGTCTGAAATATGAATTATTTGGAAAAGAACTCACTACTTCATTTTTTTAAAAAGCTGCTGGAAAATATAGTTGCAGAAAATAGCCTTAGACCAACATCTCATGCCATATTCCATACAAATTCAAACTGGTTATGTTACCTTGTTATTGAATACCATGTCATAAAAAATTAGAAGAGAAACAGAACCTATACCTTTAATAGCTATGAATAGGAGATATATTCTTAACCACACAAGAGACAGAAACAATTACAAAAGACAAAATACAAAACCTTGATTATATGAAATTGAAAAACTTCTGCAGATAGAAAATTAATACCTCTAGGTTAAGAAAAGAAGAGGTCAAATGCAAAAAAAAATATGTTTTAAGTCTCTCAGATAAAGGTTTGATATCCAAGGTATATAGAGAACTAACATGTTTGTGTATGTGTATATGTATATCATATATAACATATATGATATGCATATACATATATGACCAAAGCCATTTTCCAATAGATGTTTTCTAAGGATAGTTTTCAAAAGAAGAATTGTAAATGATAATTATGATATGAAAGAATGTTTCAAATCACTAATAAGACAAATCAAAATGACCCCAAAATTTCACCTCATTCCCAATAAATTGGCCAAGATAAACAAATTTGGAATAGTCAATATGAGGATGATAGGCATATTAGTATATTGTTGGTGTATCTATGAAATAGTACAATCACTTTGAATAGCACTTTGGAATTATGTAAAGAGTTACCAAAATGTTCACCTTTTCTGACCCAGGTTCCAGTACCTGAAATATACCACCAACAAGGTCACTGAAAAAGAGAAAGTCCCCATATGCACCAAAATATTTATAGCAACAGTTTTTGTTGTAGCAAAGAACATGTAATAAAGTAAATGTTCATTAAGCAGAGAAAGAGTAAGTAAATTTTGCTACATGATTGTAATGGAATATTACTCTACTATATGGAATGAACCAAATAATATATGAGTAAATAAAATCTTTAGCTGGAGGCAAAATATAATCTTGGCTCAAACCAGGAAAGAGAGAAAATTCTTACTCTGGGGAGGTCCACCCCTAGCAGTATCTTGAGCCCTGGAGACAAAGGCACTTGATAGGGCTAGTGTTCTCCATAATGTGAACTGTAATTCCCATATTTGCCCAAGGTTCTAAGGCCTCTAGTCTGGCATTCAAAAGTTGACACTTCTACATGAATGTAATCTGTACTATAAGAAATTATGAAAATGATTAATACAAAGAAGCATGGAAAAACTTACATAAACTGATACAAATTGAAATAAGCAGAGCCAGGAAAACAACATACAAAATAACCAAAATAATGTAAAAGGAAGGAACAGCAACAAAATAATTGAGCATGTCTCCAAGGAACACATATGAAAAGACACTCCCACTCAACTCTTTTGCAGAGGTGGGAGGTCCACAGGTTTGAAACATTGCATATTTTTCAGTCTTTATGATATATTGATTGATTTTACTGATTTTTTTTCTCTTATGTTTCTCTTAAAAATATTTGTTTACTTGGGAGTCTACCTGCCAAGACAAGCCCTGGAACGATATGAATACTTTTCATACAAATAAAGTCAAATTAAAACAACTGATAAAGTATTGATTGCTCATGGGTAGGCTGAGCTAATATAATAAAAATGATAGTTCTGCTTAAATTAATCTATTCAGTGCATGCCACTTGAACTACCAAAGTATTATTTTATAGAGTTAGGAAAAATAATGGCAAAATTCATCTGGAAGGACAAAAGCTCAAGGATATCCAGGGAATAAATAAGGAAAAATAATATGAAAGAAGGTGGTCTAGCTGTACCAGATCTCAAAATGTATTAATAATGATAATGATCAAAACAATCTGGTACTGGCTAAGAAATAGAGTGGTGGATCAGTGGAATGGATTAGGTACAAATTACATTATAGTAAATGACCATAATAATCTAGTATATGATAATTCCAAAGATCCAAACTTTTGGAACAAAAACTCATTATTCGACAAAAACTGATGAGAGAATTGGAAAACAGTATGGCAGAATCTAAGTATAGACCAACATCTCACACCCTATACCAAGATAAGGTCAAAATGGTTACATGATATACGCATAAAGGGTGATACCATAAGCAAATTAGGAGAACATGGAATAGTTCATCTGTCAGATTTATGGATAAGGGAAGAATTTAGGACCAAACAAAGTATAGGGAGCATTACAAAATATAAAACAGATAATTTTGATTATGTAAAATTAAAATTTTTGAACAACAAAACCAATGCAACCAAAATTATAAGGAAAACAGAAAACTGGGGGAAATTTTTTTTTGCAACAAGTATCTCTTGATAAAGGCCTCATTTCTCAAATATGTAGAGAACTGAGTCAAATTTATAAAAATACAAATTATTCCCTAATTGATAAATGACCAAGGAATATAAACAGGCAGTTTTCAGACAAAGAAATCAAAGCTATCTATAGTCATATTAAAAATGCTCTAAATCACTATGGATTAGAGAAATGCAAATTAAAACAACTCTGAGGTACTACCTCATACCTAACAGATTCGTTAATATGACAAAAAAGGGAAAACGTTGGATTTGGAGGGGATGTGGGAAAACTGGGATACTAATATATTTTTGGTGGAGTTGTGAACTGATCCAACCATTCTGGGAAGCTATTTGGAACTATGCTCAAAGTGCTATAAAACCATGCACACCCTTTGATCCAGCAATACTACTGCTAGATCTATATCCCAAAGACATCTAAAAAAGGGGAAAGGATCTATTTATATAAAAATATTTATAGTAGCTCTTTTTGTGGCAGCTAAGAATTGGAAATCAAAGGGATGCCCATCAACTGGGGAATGGCTAAACAAGTTGTGGCATGTGATTGTAATGGAATATTATTGTGCTATAAGAAATGACAAGCAGGATGATTTCTGAAAAATCTGGAAAGACACAAACTGATCATAGTGAAGTGAACAGAACCAGGATAATGTTGTACATAAGCAACAACAATATTGTTTGATGAAGAACTGTGAACGACTTAGCCATTCTCATCGATACAATGATCCAAAATAATTCCAAAGGACTAATGATGAACTAATGATGATAGTATACTATCTGCCTCCAGAGGAAGAACTGATACTGTTTGAATACAGTCTGAAACATGCTATTTTTCACTTTATTTCCTTCATTCTTTTTCTTTTACTTGAGCCTTCTTATACAAAATTATTAATATGGTAATGTTTTACATAATTTACTTGTATAACCTATATCTGATGGCTTATTGTCTTAGGGAAGGGAGAGGGGTGGGAAGGAGGGACAGAATTTTAAACTTAAAACTTTAAAAAATGTTAAAAATTGTTTTAACATATAGCTAGGGGAAAATAAAAATATATAAAAATATTATTTGTTCAATATTGGGATGTAGCAGGGGAAGGAATACTGGGATAAATTTTGGTAATGTAAAAACAAAAAAATCAATAAAAATATATTTTAAAAAATAAAGATCCTAATGGGACCCAAACAAAACCCCCCAATCATAAACATCCTAGTCCTGACACAAAGTATCAATTCAGGGTAAAGGGGATAAACAGAAGACACTAATAAAGGAACAAAGTATATCTACGACATCTATAAGCAAAGCTTTAAACAAGCAAAGCCTGATCACAAGGCCTACTAGAATTCCTTAATGAAGTGAAGCAGGATCTTAAAAATAAGTAATGCATGAGGAGAGTAAACAGCATAGTACAGGAGGCATAGAACTTCATCCAAGTAACAGATTCCCTGAAAACTGGAATGAACCCTACAGACATGTATTTTTCCATACAGACATATATATTGCCATGAGACAGTCAAAAGATCAGAAAAATAGAAGAAAAAACAACTGACCTAGAAAACAGATCAAGAAGAGACAACTTAAGAATTCAGGAAAAAAAAACTTGATATTTTGAAAAATCACGAAAACTTCCTATAGCTCTTAGAAGCAGAAGGCAAAGTGAAAATTGAAACAGTCCATTGGATAAATTTTCTCTCATTTTACACCACTTCCAATATTGCTCCTTCCATTTTGATACACATTGAGACCTGGCTTCCTCCTAAAGATATTGCATCCCTGGCAACCCTTTCCAGTACTGGTTGCATTTTCGTTAGTATCCTATACTCCCTGGTCATGGTCAAGGAGTTGTACTGCTCCCTGCTCTCCATTATCACTTCTAAATTCTCCCTCTACTTCCATCATTCACCAATCTCTCTTTCTTTGAGGCTTATTCAATTATAATCCCACTCAGACTCTTACAGCTATTGTTAATTGATGCTCCAGGACTTTATCCTATCTCAATGCATTCAGTTCCTGGCTGACAATCTTCCTTTTCATACCAATTTCTGTTCTCATTCTAAGGGAGTTCAATATAACTTGTCCATGTTCCTTCAAATATCCTAACTTCCAAGTTTCTCAATCCACTCAGCTACCCTGACTCGTCCATTCCACTGTATGAATAGGCTTACTCTTGAGACTGCCATTACTCACACTCAGGAATCCTGGATTTCCTTTATCTGATTATAGTCATTAATCTTTTAATCTCCCAAAGACCACACTCCCTCCCTAGTCCTTGCCTTGACTAATCCTTCCAATCCATTAACACTATCACAGACCACCATCCTGGTTCTAACTACATTCTTCTCCCCTCCCAATCTTCACACCTTAGTGGGCCAGCTCCATGCTAAAGTCAGTCAACCAATAAGCATTTATTAAACATCTGCTATGTGCCAGGCACTATGTTAAACTCTGGGGATACAAAGAAAGGCAAAAGACAGTTCCTGCCCTGAAGTAGCTCACAATCTAATGGGGGAGACAACATAAAAAACAAACAAGCTATATGCAGGATTAATAAGAAATAATCAACAGAGGGAAGGCACTAGAATTAAGAAGAATTGGAAAAGGCTTCCTGTAGAAGGTAGTATCTTAGCTGGGACATGGAGGAACCAGGGAAGTGAAGATGAGGGAGAGCTTTCCAGGCATGGAGGATAGCCAGTGAAAATGCTCTCAGCGAAGGGATGGAGTATCTTGTTCAAGGAACAGCAAGGAGTTCAGTGTCACTGGAAGAATATGTGGTAAGGCATGGCATAAGGTATGAAAAGACTGGATAGTTGGGGAGATGTCAAGTTAAAAAGGGCTTTGAATGCCTAACAGGTTTTTACATTTAATCTTGGAGGTGATAGGGAGTGACTGGAGTTTATTGAGTAGGGAGGTGAACTGGTTGGATATATTCTTTAGGAAAAATCATTTTGGCAGCTGAATGGAGGATGAACCAGAATGAGGAGAGACTTATAGCAGGCAAGCCCTCCAGCAAGCTATTACAATAGTCCAGATGTGAGGAAATGAGGGCCTGCACCAGGGTCATAGGGGAGTTGGAAGAGTATTCAAGAGATGTTGCAAAGGTGAAATCAACAGGTCTTGACAACAATCTGGATATTGGGAGTAAGAGATAATGAGGAGTCAAAGATGGCCCCTAGATTGCAAGCTTGGGAACTGGAAGGATGATAATGTAGTAATAGAAAAGTTTGGCAGTGGACAGGCTTTGGGGGAAAAGATAATGTATTCATTTTTAGATATGTTGAGTTGAAGATGTCTACAGGACATCCAGTTTGAGGTGGCTAATAAGCAATCGGAAATAGAAGAAATGTGGTCAGCAAAGAGGTTAGGACTGGATACGTAGATTTGAAAATCATCAGCATAGAGATAACTGAATCCATGGGAGCTGAAGAAATCACCATGTAAAAGTATAGAGACAAAAGAGAAGAGAGCCTAGGACAGAGGCTTATGGGACACCTACAGTTAGTGAGCATGAATGGCTGGATGAAGCTGGATGACCAGCAAAGGAGACAGAGAAGGAGTAATAATATAGCCAAGAAGAGAACAATGTGAGACTGGTGTCCTGAAAACCTAGAGAGAGGGGAGTATAAAGAGAAGAGGGTGAGTAACAGTGTCAATGGCTGCAGAGAGGTGAGAGAGAGAGAGAGAGAGAGAGAGAGAGAGAGAGAGAGAGAGAGAGAGAGAGAGGGAGAGGGAGAGAGAGAGAGGACTGAGAAAACTGAGAAAAGGCCGCTGGAATTGGCAATTGAGATCATTACTAACTTTGGAGAAAGCAATGATAAGGTCAGAACCCAGACAGAACATTTAAAAGAGAATGAGTGGAGGTTTTTTTCCTAGACATCTAGCTAAGAAGCAGAGGAGAGATGTAGGTCAATATCTGGTGGGCATGGTAGGAACTAATGAGTATTTTTTTTCCCAACTCTGTAACTTTTGACACTTTCAAGCACCATCTCTTCCTGTATACTCTCTTTTCTCTGGGTTTTTTTGTGACTGTTCTCTATATATAACCTCTCTTTCTCATTCTCTTTCAGTAGATCTTCATTAATATCATTCCTACTAACTGTACATATCCCAAAGTCTCTCTCATTTTTTCTCTCTATGTTCTCTCACTTGGTGATATCATCAGCTTCCTTAGGTTTAATGATCATTCTATGTAGGTGGATTCCCAGATCCATTTTTCCAGCCCTAGTCTCTCTCCTGAGCTCCAGTCAATCATTTCCAACAGCTCATAGGTATCTCAAAATTCAACATGTCCAAAAGAGAACTTATCTTTCTCTCAAAATCTATCTCTTCTCACTCCTATCCATCCTTCACATAATATTGCCAAACAAATTTTCCTAAAGCATAGTTCTAACCATGTCACTCCCACCCCCAACCCTACAAACACTACTCAGGTTCTTAATACCACCAGGATCAAATAAAACCCTTTAGCTTGGCATTTAAAGCTCTTCACAACCTAGCAACATAGTGTAGTGGATAGACTGTTGGGCTTGAAGTCAGGGTTCTAATCCACCTACTAGTGCCTTCTATTACATTACATCTACTCTGTATTTATCTTATATATACTTATTTATATACATTATCTGCCCTCCCCCATTAGATTATAAGCTCTTTGAAGGCAGGAACTATTTTCACTTTTCTTTTTTTGCATCCTCAGATCTTAGAATAATCTATAGCACATAGTAAGTAAATAACACATCCTTGTTAATTAATTGAGTCTGACAGTACTTGGACACTAGGCTTTTATAGGCCAAGAGAAGCTAAGGGCTATTATTTGGATAATTTAGACTTGACCTTCTAGCAATTATGTTATTCTTGGTTATCAGACAAAAAGGTGTGTGTGTGTGTGTGTGTGTGTTTGCGTGTGTGTGTATGAAATAACAAATTTTCCACATGGAATAATCCCTAGTACCACAACAACAACCACAAGTCTAGGCAAACAACATGCTGCTGCTGGGCACCTAATTCCTAATCAGCTCCCTGATTCAGGAAGGCAGCCAGGGAGTTTCCCCATCAGGTAAAAAATACTCAAGGCTCATATAAATACAATATGTTTGTGTGACACTCCTTTCCAAGTGAAGTGGGGGAAGGACAGGCTGTGTTTCTTGCTGTGAGGGAAGGAAGGGAGGAAGGAAGAGGAGAGGGAGAAGAGGGAAATGTACTTCATAATTTTAGAACACTCGTGTTAAATGTTTTGTGCTTGTTTTTTCCCTTTACATTGTTGTAGTCATTGTGATGTTATTTTCCTGGTTCTTTTTATTTTACTTTGTGTCCATTGATTTAAATCTTTCTATGCTTCACTGTATTCATCACTTTCATCATTTCTTACAGCATTACATTCATGTAGAGGCATGAATTTTTGAATGGCAGACTGGAGACCTAAGAGCTTCACATTTGTATGAGAAGAGAATCCTGTCATGCCCATTAACCTCTGGAGCTTGTTACTCTATAGACTGCTTTGAGTGGATCTCCCTAAGCTGGGATTGCTCTCTTTCATGGTTTGAGCTCAGATCTTATTTTTCCTCTACCTTAAAATTTCATTTACTCATATATTCTTTGATAGATTCTAATTTGTAGAACTACTCTGATTACAATTTGCTATTTTGTTTCAAATAAATGGCTTTACTCAATATTTGCTATTAGTGATGTTCTTTTGCATAATTAGTATTCAGTGAGAAAGGGCTAAACTGTGAATATAAGTCAAGAGCAATAAGGGAGGTGGCTTTTTATGCAGAGTGTTTTGTTTTTAATTCTGAACTGGTAGATAGGGAAGTCAGAGATGACCTGGGTGAGCTCAGGTGTCCTCAGATTTAGCAAATAAGAAAATGAGTTAAATTTTATCAGCCACTTCTATGCTTAAATATAGAGTTAAACCTTTAAGATGGTGGAAAGGATCTTAGTTTGCTCCTCATTTTACAGATGAGGAAACTAGGGTTCAGAGAGGAGAAATGACTTATTCGTAGTTATATAGTCAGTGAAACACACTGAGTTAAACCCAGATCTCCTGGTTCTTTTCTTATTTCTTTCTTTCTTTCTTTCTTTCTTTCTTTCTTTCTTTCTTTCTTTCTTCCTTTCTTACTTGCACAGTTCTTACCCTCCAAGAGCTTTTGTACCATATTAAGGTTTTCAGAGTATATTTCCTGGCAGTCATAATTGTATGTCCAGACTTAAGGGAAGACCTGAAGTTATACTTCCCTTGCCTTGTTGTTGTTTGTCCTTCATGATATCAGGAGGGTGAGGTCTTGACCTGCAAGTGAATTGGATTTAAGTAAGGCAGGGCTATGCAAAGTCATCAGCTCCTGCAGAGGCATCAGAGTCATAGATCAGGATGACTGGCAATGGGCCCAGGTGCAGTGGGGGACCCGGCCTTTTCAAGCTTAGGCAGGCCTGAACAACCTGCAGTCACAGCAGCCAAAAGCTGGCTTTTTTAAGAACTCAGGCTCATACTCCTATGCTAGAGATATCTGAGGGGTAGTAGTTAGGTACAGTTCTACCTCCTAGATGCTCTTGGAGACTAGAGAAGAGAGATCACTCAGCCTCATTGGTCCTAGACCCTGAAACCTCCTAACTAGTCTGCTGTTAGTGATTGAAAAGCCTTCTTCTTACTCTGTGCAAGAGTGGACCTGACCTCAGAATTATCCATACCACCAAGAGCTACATCTTTATGTGAGTAAACAGTTTTTCAGTTAATTAGGAAGAAGAAATGAATATGTAGTTAGAGGTAGGCATACTAATAATAGCAAAAAATGACAGCTGACATCCTGACTGCAAGAGGAGACAAAAAAGTATATATTCATTTGTGAAGAGACACGAAAACAGTCTGGAGTATTTTAATGCAGTTCCACATACCTCATAGCCCCTGAGAATCTTATGTATCAGTATTTAATGTCCATAATGAGAGTCTTAATCATCAAGAAAAGATTAAATTATGTTCCTTAAATAATTTTTAATAAGAAAGAAATATGTGAAATATATTTGAGGAAAATAGCCATTAATTTTTTCAAGAATTTTGGCACTTCAAGGGGAAATTCCTATGGAAGGATGCCTTCTTTTCCATTTATGTTATACAAATGAGGCATATTAATAATAACTATTTTATTAGCCTTTCATAAGGAGCATCTATAACTCTTTTAACCCTTGCCCAGCAATATTCTAGTGCCACACCCAGAACTGAGAATGAAATTTACTCCTAATTAAGATAGAAAAAAATATGCTGTTCCTAAGAACACTGTGTAAATCTATAAATATAAAGATGGAAATTTTGTTCTGTCTTTTTGTATGCCACTCACACTTTCCCCCGAGTTATATTTCCTCTGCCCTTTATTTCTGATGTAAATAGAAACAGTGTCTCACAGATCAGGAAGCAGCATTCTTCAGATCTCCCCTCTGCTTTCAGCATGAAGTCAGAGTCTTCAGCAGATGCCTTCTGGATCAAGTGCCTTTTCTCAGTGACACAGTGAGAGGATTAGGTGTCAGTGGAAAGTTAAAACTTGGTTATTCTGAGCAAGGATTGTTCCTTGACATGCTTTGAAGTCCCAGCCTCCTGCTGTGCATCCCAAGAAGGAAGTTATAATGAGAGGCCACAGCTTCTATGGCCCATTGCTAACTCAGTAGTTCTAGGAAATGCTGAATAAATTAGGGAAACAGACGACAAATGAACTCTCTATTAGGCACTAGGGGCATATGACCAATTCAGTTTGTTATATTGCATTGAGCAATGGACTTGTAATCAAGGAGATATAGGTTCAAATCCTATATCTGATACTTCCTATCTATGTGACAGTGGGCAAGTCACCTAACTTTTCTTAGCCTCAGTTACCTTATGTGTAAAACAGAAATAATAATACCTGTAGCATGCATCTTGTGAGATGTCATGAGTATCAAATGAAATAATATATGTAAGGTACTTTGAAAGTATTAAAGTGCCAAGTTTGCTATCTAAATGTCAGTTCTTTATTATTATAGTTATAACTCATGGCCCAAAGCAGTTCTGGATCATTTGGTCCTAGGTTTATAACTTGGTGGATTCTCATTAATTAATTGCCTCTTTGTCTTATTTTTCTACCACTCAGATAATTTAGTAAATGTCTGAAGTTAGCTTATGTATAAGTCATTCAGTCCCATGTTACCACTGAGTTAAGAAACATAGAACCTTTATTCAGGATAGAAATAAGCAGTAGAGCACCATAAAATAATAATGCCCTGTGTTAGGGCCACCTGGATTGTAATCGCTACAATGCATTTCGTGTCTCATTATAGCCCTTTTCGTAATGTATGTAAGGATATATTTGTCATCTAGATTTTTTTTGGTAAGTTGCAAATGCTATCATTCTTTTGTGAACAAATTGACATTGCTTCCTAAAAAAAATCAAGGAAAAAAATGTAAACTTCTTAAGTAAAAGGTCATTTCCTTTGGTAGTTGTTAAGGTTTTTTGTTTTGGTTTGTTTTGTTTTTTTAAGAGATAAAGAGATCCTCATTAAGATACTGACTTCGTATTTTCCTGCTTTACAAGTTATTGCTTTTCAGTATTTTGCTTTATATCACTATATTACTGAAAAAGATCTCTCCATGTTTTTTTTTTAAATTATAAGTTTATAGATCCCAGCCAAGGGACCAGACCTAAGAAAGCTCTGCAGTTCTCAGCCCTAGGATATCTGTTTTGGCTGAAAGAACTTAACATTACTTTAGCATTTGAGAAGAGAAGTAACCTGAGTATTATAGTCAATAGGGAAGCAATATTGCTAGAAGGAAGAAAAGGCCGGGAATAGGATCAGCTCTGCCCATCAATGACTTGTGGTACAATTATCCCTGAGGGAGACTATGGTGATCAAGGTCTACAGTTTTGAGTTATGAGTTGCTCCAGGAACAAGTGACCCCTACTCTTATTCCTCTAGGCTATTGTTTTATGTTTGTGTCTATTCCCCACCATGGGCATTGTGTTCATTGGTGGGAAAGTATATGCCAGATTTGTTGTTGTAATATTATGTTATGATGATTCTTATTTTGCTTTCTGTTTAGTAAATGTTACTAATTAAGAGTTACTGGCAGCCAAACATGGTGGCACACACCTCTAGTCCCTCCTTCTGGGGAGACTAAGGCTGGTAGATTGCTTAAACTCAGGAGTTCTGAGTTGCAGTAGGGTTAAAGCCAATTTCATGACCACACTAAGTCTTGCACCAATATGGTGAGCCGTTGGGAGTGGAGGAGGAGAGAAGGTGAGGGTGCCATCAGGTTTCCTGAGGAGGGTTCAACTGACCCATGTCGCAAACAGAATGGGTCAACAGTGGGATCAGGCCCATGAGTGCCCACTGTATGTCTATCCTGTATGAAATAAGAAGACCCAGTCTCAAAGGAAAAAAATCACCTTATTGTGTCTGATTTGTTAAATGGAAGTACACCAGTGGGGACTCAGAAGCTAAAGTGTATCTAGGGCTGTATCCCAAAGAGATCACACAAGTGGGAAATGGACTATTATGTACAAAAATATTTATAGCAACTCTTTTTGTGGTGGCAAAGAATTGGAAATCAAGGGGATGCCCATCAATTGGGGAATGGCTAAACAAATTGTGGTACATGAATGTAACGGAATACTATTGTGCTATAAGAAATGAGGAGCAGATGGACTTCATTACAACCTGGGAAGACTGATATGAACTGATGCTGAGTGAAGGGAGCAGAACCAGGAGATCATTATACATGATTACAGACACATGATATCTATAAGGAATAACTTTGATAGACTTGGTTCCTCTCACGAATACAAGGTTCAAAGACAGCTCCAAAAGACTCATGATGGAAAAAGCTACACACATCCAGAGAAAGAATTATGGAGTGAGAATGCAGATTGAGGCAAACTATTTGCTTTCTCTTTTTTTCCCTTCATGTTTGATTTTGTTTCCTCTTTCTCGTGATTCATTACATTGGTTCTAATTCTTCTTTATAACTGGATTATTATGTAAATTAATTCAATGTGAAGGTATATGTTGAACCTACATTGGATTACATGCTGTCTTGAGGGGGAGAGGGAAGGAGAGGGAGGGAAAGAAAATTTGGAACCTAAAAACTTATGGAAGTGTTGTAAACTAAAAATAAAAAATAAATTTATTAAATAAAAAAAGAAGCTAGAGTGTAAATAGTGGTAGTGCATTCCCCACCACCAGGGTTGTTAACTAGGACCCTAAGAAGGAGCTATAAAGGTGTGGTAACTCCCTGTGAGAACCCTCCAAACCTGCCAACTTGAAGGCAATTTGAATGAGTGAGAGAAGAGAAAGAGAAGAGTTGGGGTTTGGATGCCATGTGCAGCATGTCTACATCCATATTGGCCCAAATGGAGTAGTTTACATATCCTCTGATTCTGAGGTTTCTGTAACAGGTTTCCAAATTCTGAGCAGAGATAAGAAAGCTAACTCTTCTAATCTAATACCAGCTATTCCATTTCACCAATCATTGATCTAGAATTATTACAAATTGGAAAACTGGAACATCACAAACACACAACTGATATGGGACCTTTTCTATATAAAAAGGAAGAGCTGTTGAAACTCTTTTGTTCTACCACTCTATCCAGGGACCTCTCAGCCTAGTGGTTCCTGGGTGGTTAAACAACAACCCCATTTTATATTTGAGGATACTGAGGCAGACAGAAGTTAAGTGACTTGCATGGTTCATACAACTTAGTAAAGATCTGGGGCCAGAATTTAACTCTGGTCTTTCTGACTCCAGGCCCAGTACTCTATCCACCTAAATGAAAGATACAAATATAAAGTTTTACACTTGGGTTCCGTAAATTTACTTCATAAATACATTATGGGAGTGGCATAGTTAGACAGGAATTTGAATGAAAAAAATCTAGCAGCTTTAGTGGACTTCAAGGTCATTATGAGCCAACATTATAATATGACAGCCAAAAATGTTAATGTAACCATGGATTTCATTGATAGATGCTTAACTTCCAGGAGTAAGAAGGTGTTAGTCCCTTATCTTATCAAACCACATCTAGAGTGCCAATGCTTCATTTTGGGCACTACAATTTAGGAGGACATTGATTGTAGAACTTGAAAGCTATAATCAAAGGAGAACCTGGACAGCACCTTTCAAGAAAATACCAAGGAAAACTATCCTGATATAGTAGAACCAGACGGCAAAGTAGGCATTGAAAGAATCCTACAATCACTTCAGGAAAGAGATCCCAAAACAAAAATTCCAAGGAACGTTATAGCCAAATTGTAGAACTATCAGGTCCAGGAAAAAATATTGCAAGTGGCCAGAAAGAAACAATTCAAATATGAGGGAACCACAATCAGGATTACATAGGTTTAGCAGCTGCAACATTAAAGGATCTGAGGTCATGGAATATGATATTCTCGAAAGCAAAGGAGTTAGGACTATAACCAAGAATCACCTACCCACTGAAATTAAGTATAAAACTTCAAGGGAAAAAATGGTCATTCAATAAAATAGAAGAATTTCAAGTTTTCATAAGAAGTCCAAAATTGAACAAAAAATTTGATCTCCAATATCAAGACCCAAGAGAAGCCTTAAAAGGGAAAAAGGGAAAAGAAAACATAAGGGATTCAATGGAGCTGAACTGTTTACATCCCTACATAGGAAAATGATACTTGTAATTCTTTAAAAATTGTACCACTAATAGAACAGCTAGAAGGAATATATATAGACAAAGGGTATAGGTATAAGGTGAATTTGAGGGAATGACAAAAAATAATTAAAGGATAAGGAAGAGGAGTACACTGGGTACAGAAGGAAGGGAGAGGTGGAATGGGGTAAATTATTTCACATGAAGAGGTGTGCGACATCTATTATAGTGGAGGGAAACATGAGAGGATGGGTGATGGGCATTGCTTTAACCTTACTCTCATCAGTATTAGCTCAAAGAGGGAACAATATACACAGTCAGTTGAATATAAAAATCTATCTTACCCAATAGGAAAGTAGAAGAGGAGATTAAGTAAAGGGGATGGGAGGGACGGACTGACAGAAGAGAGGGCAGACCAGAAGAGGTGGTAGACAGAAACAAGACACTGTCAGGGAGGGAAGGGGTAAAAGGAGATGAAGACAAACAGGAGGGAAAATAGGATGGAGGGAAATATGGTTAGTAATAATAACTGTGAATGTGAATAGGATGAACTCTCCCATAAAACAGAAGTATATAGAAGAGTGGATCAAAAACCAGAATCGTACAATATGTTATTTACAAGAAACACACTTGAAGCAGACACACACACACACACACACACACACACACACACACACACAGAGTAAAGGTAAGGGGCTGGAGCAGAATTTATGCTTCAGCTGAAGTAAAAAAAAAAAAGGCTGTGGATAGTAATCCTGATCTCAGACAAAGCACAAGCAAAAATAGACCTAATTAAAAGAAATAGGGAAGGAAACTACATCTTGCTAAAAAGTACCATAGACAATGAAGTAATATCAATACTAAATATATACACACCAAGTAGTATAGCATCAAATTTCTTAAAGGAAAAGTTAAGTAAATTACAGGCTTATGACCAAACAAGAGATAGAGAGCATTACAAAATGTAAAATAGATAATTTTGGTTATATTAAATTAAAAAGCTTTTGCACAAACAAAACCAAATGCAACCAAGATTAGAAAGAAAGCTGGGAAACAATCTTTACAGCTACTATCTCTGATAAAGACCTCATCTCTGAAACATATAGAGAACTGAGTCAAATTTATAAGAATCAAAGCCATTCCCCAACTGATAAATGGTCAAAAAATATGAACAGGCAGTTTTCAGATGAAGAAATCAAAGCTATATAAAGGCATATGAAGAAGTGCTCTAAATGACTTTTTTTTATTAGATAAATGCAAATTACAACAATGCTGAGGTACTATGTCACACATATCAGACTGGTTAATATGAAAAAAAAAGGAAAGTGATAAATGTTGGAAAGGGTGTTGGAAAAAATAATGCACTGTTGCTGGAGTTGTAAACTGATCCAACCATTCTGGAGAGCTAAGGGCAACCAAACTGTGCACACTCTTTGTTCCAGCAATACCACTACTGCATCTGTATCCCAAAGGGATCACAAAAAAAGGGTAAAGGATATGCAAAAATTTTTATAGCAGCCCTTTTTGTGGTGACAAAATATTGGAAATTGAGGGGATGCCCATCAATTGGAGAATGGCTGACCAAGCTGTGATATATGAATGTAATGGAATACTGTTGTGCAATAAGAAATGGATGAACAGGAAGATTTCAGAAAAACTTGTAAAGACTTATACAAATTGGTGCAAAATGAAATGAACTGAACCAGAAAAACATTACAAGTACAAAGGACTCACTAAGGAAAATGCTCTCCACATGCAGATCAAAGCATATTTTTTCACTTTATTCTTTTTTGTGTTTTTTCCTTTTGATCTGTTTCTGCTTTTACAAATAATATGGAAATATGTTTTACAAGGAAGCACATGCATAACATGTATCAAATTGCCTCCCATTTTAAGAAGAGTGGAATGAAGGGAAAGAGGGAGAAAAATGGAATTCAAAATCTTGTAAAAATCCATGCTAAAAATTGTCTTGACATGTAATTGGGGGAGAAATAAAATACAATTAAAAAATAAAATAGGAGCTCCTTAAGAGTAGGGGCTATTTCAAAAAACAAAACAAAACAAAAAGTATGATGTTATATGCAATATTTCATACCCATGGAAATTGACCAGGGAATAAGGAAACTTACCAAGGAAGCTTGACAAAGGAATAAGGAGCGATATGTTCTATTATCTCTTCTCTAGAGTCAAACTTATTCTTCATGATTTTACAACACCTAGTTTTGCCAAACAGAGGGTGTAATAACAGTGCTACTTGCCACTACTGTGGCTGTGTAAGGCCAATAACACCAGCACACAAGAGGGCTGTTAGCATGGGTTCTTTGATCTACTTTCCTAAGGAAAGCAACTTTAAGGGGTTTACAATCTCACTTTAATCAAACATACATATATCATTCACTTAGTTCAAGGGGAAAAAGTCAGTACCCTGAACTTCAGAGCAAATACAAACAGAAATTACAAGCAGAAATTATATAAACAGAGCAAATAACACAGATCAACAGACAGGCTTCTTGCTGTCTAACCAAAGCAATATGTAAAAGTTATCAGAGAGAAAGGAACCAACATGTGGGTTTTCAAAGCTGCAGGGGGTGGGAGTGGTGCTCACTCTTTAACAGCTACCTAGAGTCTGCACATCAATATTCTTCCAATAAGAGAGTCCCAAACAAAATGCTAAGTATATATACACTTCTTCAGGGTCACAGTGCTTCACACCTCTGAGGGTTTCACACCTCTCAAGAACTTCACACCTCTTGCGACTTAATTATAAAAAGGGTAGGGGGGCCTTCCTACAAATAAACCAAAGACTCAGTCAAAGGCACTTGATTGCCTTAGTGCTGAGAAGCACTCCAAAATAAAAGACAACAAAAAGTCCCACTTTGCTTGCCCTTACAGAGGGTTTTATATTTGATCCTGGAGATAGTAAACAGCCATTGGAGTTTACTGAATAGAGGATTAATATGGAGAGACTTATGTCTGAGGAAAGCAAATTTGACCACTAAGGGGAGGCTGGATTTAAGAAGGGAGAGATGAGACAAGGATACAAACCAGCAGGCTATTTTCCATGCATGAGATGATGAAGGCATACATCAGGGTGGTGCAAGAAGTCTTTCTGAGTCTTCCTTAATCTTAGTGGTTTCCCACTGAGACTATTCTCGATTTGTCCTCTATATAGAGGAGCTGTAGAAAGACAAATATTAATTATTGATGGAACTGCCCATTAGTACAACCATTTTGGAAAGCAATTTGGAACTGTGGAAATAGTCACTAAAATGTCCATAACATACATTGTGCTGATTTTTTATATTCTCCTTACTCTTTTTAATCCTTTAAAAATTTCTTTATAATAAGGTGTGGTTCTCTGGACATGGAAGAAGAGATACAAGGGTAAAATGATAATGTAAAAACAAAAGATAACAATAACAATCTATTTTAAAAGAATATATTTACACAACTATTGATAACCATACAAAAGATTGATCCAAATTGTTAATGACAAGAAAAATGAAAATCAAAATCACTCTGAAATTGTTGTTATTTTAATTTTTGAGATATAGCCACAGGAAGGCATGCATCAACTTCACTGATGAGCCTTAGGTTTGGGGATGGTAAATAAATATTAAAGGTTTCAAGGAGAAGTAGAGACAGGAACATGAACTACGGCTTAGGCACATGTATTAGCAATTTTGATTTGAAGATCTTTCCTACCCATTAATAGACCATGTGACCTGCTTATATTACAGGAAGCCTAAGTTACATGGTGGGAGGAGCTTCCTGACAGGAAAAGGAAGTTATGTCACAGAAAATGCTGAGAGAGAGAGAAAGAAAGATGTTATGGCTGCTAATGGCTGCTAATGGCCACCCTCGTGATTGTCAGAACTGAATAGGTTGACTTATCTGTACTATGAGTTTGTTTTGGGGAAGACCCCAGCAGAGAGTCAGAGAGGTTTTGGGATGGTGAGTTTCCAGGTTGTGATATTTTGTGTAGAATGTTTTACTGTTGTGGTAGATTGGATAAATGGCTCGTGGGATATTGTTCTCTGGTATCTGAATAAATGGTTTACTTCTTCTACCTTTGATGCAGAGAGTCTTCTATACTTTGCGATACACAACTACATAGGCATTTTGACAATGATCATCTACATTGTTATTATTGCCTTACTGTTTCATCTGGTGACTAGGAGGATGGGATCACAAGGTATAAGATCTCTATTTAGAGGTAGAAGGGCTTTAGAAGAAGAAATGGTTGTCCCAGGATGGGAGGATATAATTTATTGCTCCCTTGCAAAGCAATGGTCTAAAGGCACTGGTCTCTGTGAAGACTGGAAGCAGAAACTGCAGAGAGGAGGACCTAGTGATTTGGAGCAATGCCTCAGAGAGGTTACTGTTGAGCCAAGAACAGAAGTACCAAGAGTGATCTCTAGATGAGGCCTATTGTATTGTATGTGAACACAGAGACAGACGATTAGGAGAGAGAGCTCAGGCTCTGAAAAATACTCAGCCTATACCACAGCAAGATGGAGAAACTCAGGTGGCAGAACAGCAGAAAGCTAACGGCCTTGTTGTAAATTCAGCTAGAAGGCAGAGGGAGCCAAGGAGGTCAAGAGTGCACCTAAGTTCAGCTGAGGTCGACTCTAGCCGGCAGTCTGTTTATCATAGTAACAGAGATGGAGAAGCTAGACAGGAGGATACAATGTCAAAACTTCTGGCCTGAAGGGAAACTTTGTTGCAAGCTACTTCTCATAGAGACAGTAAGATAGTATCACACGAGACTTCTCAAAGAGAAGTGAGCCCCATAGAGTGGAGGAAGCAGGAAACATAAGGTGATACTACTCAGTCTAGGCTGGTTTTAGAGGATTTTACACAGGAAATCACAGATATCTTGAGTAGGTTCACCCAGAGAATGGGAGAATCATTAATATCTTGGATGGTGAGAATCAGTGATGAAGGGGCTGCAGGAGTATCTGTAGATTCTGTGGATTGTATGAGATTCATAAGTATTAGTCAGAACTCTTTTGTACAGCAAGCTTTTAGGGATTATCATTCAAAAAGAACTAATCAAGCAACCAATTTGTTAGCTTTGGCTGAGATAGGCTGTAAAGAAGAATATCCCACTGGTATCATGTGGCCTTCTCTAAATAGACCCTGGTGTTCAATTAGGCACCGCACAAGAAAGTTAAAGGAGGAAGTGGTGAAGACTGCTAGGAACATCGACGTTTATTATGAAACTCCCTTGGGAGTCTCTCATAGGAATTTGATAGTTAAGACGGCAACCCCCACTTATAAACATGTGATTCTGACTCTGCTGATTGCAGAAGTAGGAAACCCTCTTTCAGAGGTGCTGGATAAGATTTCACAGTTAGGTGACTTAGGAGACTGGGGAAGAGATAAGTTTCCTCAGGAAAGAAAGGTACATAGCCAATTGATTCAACATCCAATGAATAGAGTGACAAGGAAAGAAATGTTTACTCCTCTATTGAAAGCAGGGGTGGGTTTTAGAAGAATAGATGGTGTTCCAATGAATGAGCTATACAAAATATACCAAGATAAGGGGCTTAATAGCAAAAGGAATAGAGAAGAACTGCCCCTACAAATCCTACAGATCTTTAACCCTTGTATCCAAGTGAGTCACACCTTCAAGGAGACTAGGGAATAGGCCATGCCCCAGCTCAAATTAAAGAAACACACAAACGGGATAACAGACCTCATATTAATCTGACTATATAGTGGAAGAATGGATAAAATACTGTAACTAGGGCATTGATTGACACTAGGGCAGAGGCCAGCTTGATTTATGGAAATCCTGACAAATTTAAGCATGTAACTCCTATTACCATCACAGGACTAGGAGGAGCCAAAATATCAGCTAACCAAGTGAAACTGACGATGAAAATTGGACAATTGCCTAAGAAAGAATATACTGTGGTCATTGTACCCTTTCCTGAATACATCATTGGAATAGATATATTGAAAGGCATGACTCTGAATTTGCCTGAGGGGAGATAACAATTTGCTGTAAGGAAGATAGGGATTAATACAGTTTTGGTGGGAAAAGTAAAGATGGACCCTGTTGGGGTCCTTGACCGGCAAGGACCTGCCTCGGTACGTGATGGGTGGGAGTCAAGGTGGAAGTAACTCCAATTTATTGGGAGAAATCATCCATTTTTATAGGGTTTGTACTATGTGAGCATAAGCAAGTGGCCAATGAGTATGATGATGACAGCATGGGAGAGACCAGAAATGTTGCAGTGGGAAAGGATAGCAATGTTGCAGTACAGGTATACTGTTGCACTTTGTTTCAGTATGGGTCTCAGCATGGGCATGGGAAGGATCTGGATTGTTGGGATGTATGTTGCACTATAGTATCTACAAGGGTATGGGAAGGATCAGGCATGTTGCAATATGGTATCAGAGCTACATGGGCTACGTGAGACATGAGGCAGGATGTCCCTGTAAAGTATCAAAGATGTTCCAGTAAGTAAAGTAATAAAGCACTGCATTAGGCAACGGTTCAAGAGCATTAGGTAACGGCCAACTGGGTCCCTTCTGGGCTCGTGTGTCCCTCATGGACAGGCTTTGCCTGCATGTGTAGGACGACTATAGGGACTTCCCAAAGGCGGAGGCCCTTCCTCCGGGTGCCTGCTGTTCCACTCCTACTAAGCCTGTCTGGTTTACCCAGGAAACAGGCCAAGTGCTAGTGGTCCCAACAGCCCCGGGGTGGGCACCAACCCCTTATAGGACCCAATCACTTTATCTGAACTTTCTAAAGTAATTACTTTGAAGCAGTATCATGTGCCAAATACCATAAAGGAATATGTTGAAGCAGGAGTGTTAGTCACAACAACCACTCAATGGAATAATCCTGTATGGCCAGTATGAAAGTCAGATGGAATGTGGAGAATGACTGTGGACTACAGACAATTGAATATGGTGACTCCTCCCTTGTATGCTGCTGTTCCAGATACTGTTACCTTGACACAAAGGATCCAGAAATATGATGGGACTTGGTAAGCAGTTATCAATTTGGCCAATGCTTTCTTTACAATCCCAATAGACTCCAGACAATGGGACCAGTTTGCTTTTACATGGCAGGGCTGACAATATTCTTTTACTTGATTGCCACAAGGATATCTGCACAGCTCAACTATTTGTCATAAGATTGTGGCTGAACATCTGGATGAATTGAAGTTACCTGGTATACAGCTTACCCACTACATAGATGATATTTTGATACAGGGAGAAACTATAAAAGAAGTGGAGAAGAGTTTGATACTTTTGATTGAGCATATGAAAATCAAAGGATGGGAAATTAAACCTGCAAAGATTCAAGGACCGGCTCAAACCATAAAATTTGGGGGTATACAATGGAATAAAGAACTGCAAGAAATTCTCCCACAAGCTTGACAAAAGATTCAAGATTTTCCTATCCCCACCAATAAGAAGGAGGCACAAAAGTTTGTAGGACTGTTTGGATATTAGAGGTACCACATTCCATGTCTTGGACAGATTTTGAAACCCTTATATAAAGTTACCAGGAAAAAAATATGAATTTGATTGGGGACTTGAACAGAGTAAAGCTTTTGAAGAAGCTAAAGTTGCTATACAATTAGCTCTGGATTTATGGCCTATGCAAAGTGGACCGGTGGAATTACAAGTGACTGTACAAAATGACTTTGTGAATTGGACTTTATGGCAAAAACAACAAAGCTGAAATGTACCCTTAGGATTTTGGTCAAGGAAACTACCTTCATCTGGATTACAATATACACCTTTTGAAAAGCGGTTGTTAATAGCTGCATATTGGGCTTTGGTAGAAACTGAACAACTGACTCTGGGTCATGAAGTGATATTAAGTGATATTGAGGCCTGGAATCCCTATTATGACTTGGGTAATGAGCACCCCAGCATCTCACAGAACTGGACATGTGCAAGAGGCTAGCATAATTAAATGGAAATGGTATATTCAGAATAGATTGAAAACAGGCAAAAGTGGAGTTTCTGCTCTTTATGAATCCATCACAAGCATCGACACTGATGGAAACAACAAAACCCCTGAACCAAGGTAACAGTTGGTACAATCCTTGGTAAAACAGAATGATGGATATGATGAACTAACTGAAGACCAGAAGAAACATGCATGGTTTACTGATGGGACAGCAAAATATTTAGGACATAAAAGACATTGGAAAGCAGTAGCCCATAAACCATGTACTAAGAGAACTTTGGAAAATATTGGGATAGGTGGAAGCAGTCAATATGCTAAACTTATGGCAATACATCAAACTATTAAAACAGAGAAAGAAGGACAGTGTCACATATTCACTGATTTATGGGCAGTAGCTAGTGGGTTAGCTACATGGATGCCAATGCGGAAAAATCAAAATTGGGAAATTCATGGTAAACAAGTTTGGGGCAAAGAACTATGGGAAGATATATGGGACATGTCTTTGGTTACTAATTTGTCAGTTTTTCATGTAGACACTCACATGCACCTCACTACACCAGAACATGAGTACAATGCATGTACTGATCAACTAGCAAAGATTGCTACTCAACATATTGTCCCTACTTACTCTGACACCAACTGATGATCCGGTAATAGCAAAATGGGTCCATCAAACAGCTGGCCCTTTAGGGGTCCAGGCCACACATCGGTGGGCACAAGATCAAGGTATTAGTTTCTCTTATTCATTGTTAAAGCAAGTAACAGAAGAATGTCATATTGGAAAAAGAGCGAACTGTTCCTAGGGTAGTAACTGGAGAAATAGCAACGGGAAAAGTTCCAGCCCAGATTTGGCAGATAGATTATATTAGACCACTACCTCAAGATAAAGGATGAAAATTTTATATGTACTTGTATTAACACCTATTCAGTTATACTAGTGGCTTGTCCTTATAAGAATGCAACTCAGAAAAACACCTGTAAAAGACTAGATATTATAAATCTTATGGAACCCCAATGCAGATTCAAAGTGACAATGGGTCACATTTCAAAGGTGATGAGATGAAGAGATATTGTGTATTGAACAATATAGAGTGGATATATCATATTCCATATTATCCACAAGCATCTGGATTGAGAGAAAGAATGAATAGATTGTTGAGAGAACAGTTAAGAAAGTTAAGTTCTAATAATTTGTATTAACATTGGAAAGATAATTTGTTCACTGCTTTACATAATTTGAATAATAGATCATTAGGAAGAAGTACACCTCTAGCCAGAATAATGACCCTGAATCTGCAAATTAGAAAACATGAGACACATAAGATCCAAAATATTGAGTATTGGATTGTGAGGGAAGATGTCCCAGCACCGTATCCAGGAATACCTGGTTCGGTAGGATATGATTTACATTGTTTAGAGAACTTTTGCTTGGATAGAAAAGAGATAAGAAAAATCTCTACTGGGATATGTATAAGAATCCCTGAGAAAGCAAATTAGAATTGATGAAAAAAAGATCAGAACAGTTAATGTTGGAGGAGTTGTATAAAGATAGGCAAACTAATACAAGGTTGGTGGAACTATGAATTGCTCCTACCGTTCTGGAAAATGATTTAACATTTTGCAAATAAAACTATTAGGCATATACTTCAAGGAAGTCAAAGACAAAAATAGAAGTCCATTATCTACCAAAATACTAATAGTAGCACTTTTTTGGTGTCAAAGAACTAAAAACAATGTCGATGACTATAAACCGAGCAATGTCTAAACTAATTGTGGTATGTAAATGTAATGGAATATTATCATACAACAAAAAATGAATATGAAGAATACAGAGAAGTATGTTATGACTTGGAAGAAATGATGCAGAGTAAAGCAAGTAGAACCAGGAACATAATATACATGATGATTGTAACAATGTAAATGTAAACAATGACAACAAAAAGACAAAAACAAAAAGTAAATACTATGACCAATGACTATAACAATAGTAGTGTAATACTATACTATAACAGGAAAGGACAAAAACAAAAAAATAAACACTATAAAATTTTAATGGCCAATTTTGGTGCTGGCTTGGAATTGAGAAACTCTGCCACTCCCCTTTCTTTCCTGCAGAGGTATGGGGCTATGGATGTGGAAGGTTGCATGTGCTGTCAGACACAGTTGATGTATTGGTTGGTTTAGCTGGATTTCTCTTTTTGTCTTCTTCTTAAGCTTTCTTTAAGGGATGTTTCACTGGGTAGAGAGGAAGAAAAATGTTACATGGAAATGAACATGACATAAAAAGATATCCATAAGATATCCATAAGAATAATTTAAAAATAATCTATGTGCATGTTTATGTTGTCTCACGTGATCCCTCAGGTTGTTTCCTCTCAGGAAATGGTTCCCACAGGCCCACTTCCCCAGCACTTCTTTCTATAGCACTTAGAAAGGAGAAAATGTAAAAATGCAAGGTTTGTGAGGAGTACTTTTTGCTGGGCTACCGACACCACAACAGGGTCTAGAGGTAATCAGAAACATTGTGATACAACGGAAGGAATACTAAACTTATAATCAAGAGGCTTGGGTTCTCATCCTGGTTCTGCTACTCACTATCTATATGGCCTGACCTCTTATATTTTCCTCTAATATTTCTCGGATTTTCTTCCAAACAGCAGAAGTAGCTCCTGGACAAACTGGAGTACACTGATACCACCAGTGCAGATCTTTGGAAGTTTTGACCATAGCTGGCCAGCACTCTGAAAGAATTCAGCAACACATAGTTCAGGGCATTCACTTTTCTTGGGAAAGGGTCAATAATTTCTTCCTTTATGTCTCTTCCATAAAGTCCTCCTTAATGTGGCATGGAAGCAACTCTTGGTTCTTGATGGATATACCAGCCTAGTAAAAGCTCTGGTACATTCTACCAAGTTGTAAAGCTTCAAATAGTCACAGAAAGAGACTGTGCATGCCGTGTGTGTGCAGCAGATTGGCCACTAGCCTGCAAATAGATTAATAATACAAAAGGTCACCATCCTATGAAGTCCTCCTTCCACTCTGCTTGACAGCTGCAAAATGGTGGAACAGGGGGAAAAAGGGTGCTAAAACCCTAAACAAACATTAAATTTCCTTTTGATACACTAATGTGTGGTTTTGTTTAATGTACAACAAGTTTATATAATATTGGAGGAACTACACTATGACCATTTGGACATTCTTCCTATACATGAAAACAGAAGACAAAGAGTAGAAGCTTAATAGAATAATAACTCATAGGTTCTCCTTGAAAAGATAAATAAGGAATTGGCAGAGTTGATGAGCATGTCATGCATCCAAGGGTAATAAGAAATATTATTTAATAGGACACTTTGTAATATTGCCTTGTAGTATTCAGGATGAGCACAGAAACCACAATAAAGTTTGTTGAAATTTACGTGTCAATATCTCTTGCAAAGAACGAAACAGTAAAAGCAATCCTAGAATGAATTTTTGAGAAGATCCTTCAAACCACTTTAACGTATATACATTGATACTCAGTGAATTAATTGCAACGGTGAACATGGAAGAATAGGAAAAGAAACTTGCAGATTATTTGGACATTTCCCACTTGTTCTATCATGAATGGTTTCCTGTTTTAAGTTGTACCTTTTTTTACACCAGTCATTTCCTGATATACCCCTACAACTGAACCCTCCCTTCTAACAAAGAAAAAGTTATGCAAAATCAACTGACACCAAAGCACATCTAATTATGTATGCTATGTTCCACATCCATAGTATTATACCTCTTTTAATCATTTGCCCTACTAGGCCAAGATTGGCTATTATAATTTGTCAGTCTTCAGATGCCTTTCAATGTTGTTTTCATTTACATTATTTTAGTCATTGTATACAGTCTTCTGGTTCTGCTTAGTTTGCTCTGCAATAATTAATATGATTCCTCCTAAGCTTCTCTTAATTCTTTATATTCATAATTTCTTATGATGCAATAGCATTCCATTACATTTATATACTACAGTTAATGTAGAACAACCCAAAGCCAGATGCCTATGCAATCACAAATCCTTGCTACCAAGTAGAGGGAACCTTACAAAAATATCTCAGCCTCCCATGTCCAAAAAGCCCGTCTTCCACCTGCCCCCGAACTAGTTCTTTTATAGAAAGGAGATAAGGGCCTGCCAGTTGTGGCCCCCACCCAGGAATGCAGCATATGCCCCAAGTGTAAGGGGAGCCTCAGTGAGACAGCCCAAAAAATAAGGACTCTAAAGGGCATAAGAATGGATAGAACAGGTGCCCAGGGTCTGACTGACAATAAGCAGCTGCCTCTAACTCAAGCCAACAAGAGACATGCCTGCCCTGCAGAATTCCCTTGTATCTTAGGGCCTTCCTTTATATGTTTCTCCCCATGTTACTGGCCCCCAGGAAGTGCCCAGAATCTTTGGAACAATACTATTGAATTCCCTCAAAGCCTTGCCAATTATAGCCCCACCTTTTTTCAGTCCCAGTGGGATTATTTATTGTCTGAACATTCAATCATCAAACATAAACTCCTCTGTTAAGCTTTTAAAACCCTTTGCAACCTTGCCTTAATCTATTTATCTAGTCTCATTATACGTTACTCCATCTACCCAAATGGCTTTCGCACCATATACTCCATTTTCCCTCTCAGTGCCTTTGCAATGGCTCTCCTTCATTCCTGAAATGTACTCCCTCCTCACCTTTACCTCACAGAATCCTTTTCTTCCTTCAAGATGCCACTCAAGTGCTACTTTCTCCATGAAGTTTTTCCAGATCCTCTCAACAGACAATGTTCTCCCTCTCAGACTATTTTATATGCACAGAGATGATCATACCCTTCATCTTGCCAAAATCTATAAGTGAATATATTCTATTTCATTGTTCTCAAACTCTGGCATTCTTTTATCTGATTATAATCTGTTATCATTCCATCTCTGCCTATACCCTGTGCCCCCAAACTCTGGCCTTCACTCACTATGACCTCTGCTGCCTCCTGCCCTCTGCTCTTTCTCAGGCAATCATCCTAGCACTGGTTACCTTCCCTTCCTAATCTCACCCCCTTGGTAAAATAGCTCAACTTTACCCTAGTCTCTAATCTTAAATCTGTTGTCTCCTTGTCCTGTCACTCATCACACCTTACCTAACTCCAGCTATGGATTTTTTCCCCACCACTGGCTTCCTTTGGTCTAATTCATATGCTGCTCAACAGAATTGGGGGAAATCACAAAATCAAGGTGACTGCATCTACTACAAATTTATGTTATCTAATCTCAACTGGACCCTTAATGCAACAAAGTAAATAGTCTATTCCCTGATAATTAATTCACTATTTTACTCTTCACAGTGACTATTACAAATATTCTCCTCTCCCTCAAATTTCCCATAGACCACACATGGTCTCAGATAAGGACCTCAACTCATACTTTACCAAAAATACCAGTACCAGTCCTGAAGGACTACCCCTTCTGGCTTTCTTCTTTCTTCTCATTTGACATCATTCAGGCATCTTACCCCCACCCTCATCTTCTCTTTCACTTCAGTTTCTGATAAAGACATAGCCTTTTTTCTTGACAAGGGTAATTCTTCTGTACAGACCCTCTTTCTTATCCCTTCCTGATTTCTCCAGTGAATTGTCCCCGTTATCCTTCCCAACACCATTATTTTCAAGCCCTCTATCAACCAACTGTTTCTTTTTGTGCCCACAAATGTGTCTGTTTCCCTTGTCCTTAAAAAAAAAAAGCCCTCACTTGATCCTACCATCTCCACTAGTTATTATCCTATATTTCTCCTTCCTGTTGTGGCAAACTTTTAGAGAAGGTCATCTATAATCCCTGCTTCCATTTCCTTTCCTCTCAGTCTCTTAATAATTCTATGTTGTGTGGTTACCGACCTTATCAACTGAAACTGCTCTCTCCAGTTAAAAATAATTCTTAAAATGACCTTTTCCAATCCTTATTCGTCTTGACCTCTGCTGCATATATTGCTATGACACTGTTGATCTCTTCTCCTTTTACAGAGTTTCTTTCTTTTAGGTTGTAATAGTGCTCTCTTCTGGCTTGCCTATCTGTTCAATAACTCCTTTTCAGTCTCTTTTACTTAATTTTCATCCAGGTCACAGGGACTAACTGTGGGTGTCCCTGGAATTGTGCCCTTTTCTTTCATCAATTTATACTTTTTATTTTTGCTTTCATCAGTTCCCATGGGTTAAATTATCATCTCTATGCAGATGATTCTCACATTTATGAAACCAGCCCTAGTCTTTCTTCTGAAATGTAATCACACTTTGCCAACTAACCCTTAGATATTTAGAACTGAATGTCCTATCGTCATCTCAAAATCAACATGTCTAAAGCAAAATTCTTTATATTTCCCAAAAACCTATCCTTCCCTCTTCTAAACTTTGCTATTTCTGTAGAAGTTAACAACATCCCTTAGTTAAACTAGGTCTGTACCCTCAGTATCATGCTACACTCCTCATTCTTACTCACCACATATATACAAGTCATTGTCAAATCTTGTCATTTTTACCATAAACAGCATATCCTGTATACATGCCTCTTCACTCACACAGGGTGAGGAATGTGAGGTGCAGCTTTTATTTGCCATTGCCCTGAGACTCACTGGGTTCCCCTCATTTAAAGACCCAATAGTTCCATTTAACCACTTAACATAATTGCCATACCTTCTCTTTAAATGCAATAAAGCTATTTAAGCCTCAGACCCTTTTAAAATTGTGTATGATTCCCTTTATATTTCAATTTCTGTTTTTGCCTTTCAAACTTTCAGCTTTACCAAATCTCAGTAGGACAGACTACTACACACAGAATTGGTCTACTGTCACCATATACTGTCACCTAAGCAACTAGTCTAGCAGCCTAGTATCTAGCAGTCTCATATCTCTTAAAGTATCCTGCCCAAGAACTCACTATTTGATAAAAATTGCTAGGAAAACTAGAGAGAATTTTGGCAGAAACTAGGCACAGACCAACATCTCACACCACATACCAAGATAGGGTCAAAATAGGTACACAGATTTGACATAAAGGGTGATATCATAAGCAAATGAAGAGAGCATAGAGTAGTGTACCTGTCAGATCTATGAATAAGGGAAGAATTTATGATGAAACAAGAGATAGAGAGCATCATGGGATACAAAATGGATAATTTGGATTACATGCAATAAAAAAGGTTTTGCCCAAACAAAATCAATTCAGTCAAAATTAAAAGGAAAGCAGGAAACTGGGGGGAGGGAGGAGTTCACAAGTTTCACTGCTAAAGGCCTCATTTCTCAGACAGATAGGGAACTGAGCCAAATTTATAAAAATGAGAGCAATTCCCCAATCAATAAATAGTCAAAGGATATGAATAAGCAGTTTTTGAAGAAATCAAATCTATCAACAATCCCAGGAAAAAAATGCTCTAAATCACACTTGATTAGAGAAATGCAAATTAAAACAACTCTGAAGTACCACCTCACATATATCAGATTGACTAACATGATAGAAAAGGAAAATGATAAAAGTAGGAGGAGATGTGGAAAAATAGGTACACTAATGCACTGTTGGCAGAGTTGCGAATTGGTCTAACCATTCTGGACAACAATTTAGAACTATGCCCAAAGGGCTACAAAATTTTGCATACCCAGTAATACTAGGTCTGTAGCCCAAAGAGATTAAAGAAAATAGGTAAGGACATATATGTTCTAAAAATGTTTATAGCAGGTCTTTATGCGGTAGCAAAGAATTGGAAATTGGAGGGGGGAATGCCTATCAATTGGGGAATGATGGAATAAGTTGTGGTATATGACTATGATGGAATTCTATTCTGCTATAAGAAATAACAAGGAGGATGTTTCAGAAAAACCCAGAAAAACTTATTTGAACTGATGCAAAGTAAAGTGAGCTAAACCAGGAGAACAATGTACACAGCAACAGCAATATTGTTACAAAGATCAACCATGAGAGACTTAGCTACTCTGAACAAAAAAATGATCAAAGACTATTTCAAAAGAACTATGATGAAAAATATTATCCACCTCCAAAGAGAAAATAGATAAATTCTGAGTTCAAATTGAAGCATAGTTTTTACATTTTATATTTCTTGTTTGTTTTTTTCAACATGGCTAATATGGAAATATGTTTTACATGACTTAAAATGTATAATTGATATCATATTAACATGCCTTCTCAATTTTTTAAATGAATGTTCTAAATAAATAAATTTTAGAAAAAAATTATTAATCCTGCTACTTGCAGCTACTGTGGGGGTATAAGACCAATAATACCAGCACACTGGAGGGCTGCTAGCACAGGTTCTTTGATCTGCTTTTCTAAAGGAAAGCAACTTTAAAGGGATCAATAATCTTACTTTAATATATATATATATATATATATATATATATATATATATATATATATATCAATCATTCACTTAGTTCAGGGGAAAAGTCAGCACCCTGAACTTCAGAGAAAATATAAACAGAAATTACAAGCAGAAATTATATAAACAGAACAAATACAAACAGCAAAGACGAACAGACAGGGCTTCCAACTGTGTGACCAAGACTGTCTGACCATACATAGTTACCAGAGACAGAAGCACCAACATCTGGGTTTTTCAAAGCTGGGGGCTCCTTAACAGCTACACAGAGTCTCATCTGGCTAAATCACACAAACACTCTTCCAAGGAGTGAGCCTCAAAACAACATGCTAACCTCAGAGTATATATACCCTTCTTCAGGGCCAGATGGCCTCACAACCCTTGTGACCCAAGCTCTTGTGACTCAGGTTCAAAGCAGGTCACATAGGCCTATTAAAGGACAGGGAAATTGTATTTAAAGTTACTGTCAACATTATAAAATATTTGATAGTCTGCCTGCCAAAACAAACTCAGGAACTATATGAACACAGTCACAAAACACTTTTCACACAAATAAAGTCAGATCTAAATATCTGGAAAAACATCAGTTGCTCATGGTTAGGCCAAGCAAATATAATAAAAATGACAATTCTACCTAAATTAATTTACTTATTCAGTGCCATATCAATCAAACTACCAAAAAATTATTTTATAGAGCTAGAAAAAATAATAACAAAATTCATCTGGAAGAACAAAAGGTCCAGAATATCAAGGGAATTAATGAAAAGAAAGGCTATGGAAGGTGATCTAGACATACCAGATATTAAACTGTATCATAAAGCAGCAATCATCAAAACTACTTGGTACTGGCTAAGAAATAGAAGAATAAATCAGTGGAATAGGTTAGGTATGCAAGACACAGGAGTTAATGATTATGGCAATCTACTGTTCGATAAACCCAAAGACCCCAGCTTCTGGGATAAGAACTCACTGTCTGACCAAAACTTCTGGGAAAACTGGAAAATAGTATGGCAGAAGCTGGGCATAGACCAACTTTTGACAGTGTATACCGGAATAAAATCTAAATGGGTACACAATCTAGGTATAAAGGCTGATACTATAAACAAATTAGGGGAGCAAGGAATAGTTTATCTGTCAAATTTATGGAAAATGGAGCAATTTATGACCAAAAAAGAGATAGAGAACATTATGAAATGCAAAATGGATAATTTTTATTAGATTAAATTGAAAAGGTTTTGCACAAACAAAGCCAATGCAACCAAGATTAGGAGGGAAACAGAAAACTAGAAAAGAATTTTTACAATTAGTGTCTCTGATAAAGGCCTCAGTTCTAAAATACATAGAGAACTGAGTCAAATTACAAGAATACAAGTCATTCCCCAATTGATAAATGGTCAATGGATATGAACAGGCAGTTTTCTGAGGAAGAAATTAAAGTTATCTATAGTCATATGAAAAAATGCTCTAAATCATTATTGATTAGAGAGATGCAAATCAAAACAACTCGGAGGTACCACATCACATCTATCAAAGTGGCCAACATGACAAAAAAAGAAAAATGATAAATGTTGGAGCCATGGGAAAGTTGGAACACTAATTCATTGTTGGTGCAGCTGTGAACTGATCCAACCACTCTGGAGAATAATTTGGAACTATGTCCAAAGGGCTATAAAAATGTGCATACTTACTCTTTGACCCAGCAATACCGCTTCTAGGGCTATATCCCAAAGAGATCATAAAAATGGGGAAACGACCCAAACGAACAAAAAATATTTATAGCAGCTCTCATTGTTGTGGCCAAGAACTAGAAATTGAGGGGATATTCATTAATTGGGGAATGGCTGAACAAGTTGAGGTATATGAATGTAATAGAATACTATTGTGCAATAAGAAATGATGAGCAGGCAGACTTCAGAAAACCTGGAATAACTTATATAAACTGATGCTAAGTGAAGTGAGCAGAACCAGGAGAACAATGTACACAGTAACAGCCACAGTGTGCAAGGACTGATTTTAACAGATTTTCCAACTCAGCAATGCAAGGACCTAAAACATTTCCAAAGGACTCATGATGGAAAATACCATCCATATCCAGAGAAAGAACTATGGAGTTGGAATGCAGAGCAAAGCAGACTATTTTCTTTTTTGTTTTGTTTTATCTTGTTTGTTTTCTTTCTCATGTTTTCTCCCATTCATTATAATTCTTCTATGCAACATGACTAATGTGAAAATGTCTTTAATAGGAATGCATGTGTAGAGCCCATATCAGATTGTATGCCATGTTGTGGAGGGTGAGGGGAGGAAAGGGGGGAAAATTTAAAACTTATGGAAGTAAATGTTAAAAACTAAAAATTAATTAATTTTAAAAAAATGCACAAAATTGGGGTCTGGAGCATCATATGTGAGGAACAGCAAAGAGGTCAGAATCACTGAATCAAAGAGTACATGAAGGTAAATTTAAGAAGATTGGAATGGTAGGAAGGGATCAGATTATAGAGGGCTTTAAAAGCCAAAAGAGAAGGTTATATTTGATTCTGAAGTTAATAAGGAGTCTCTAGAGTTTACTGAGTTAGGGGAGTGATATGGTCAGACCAGAATTTTAAGAAGAAATTTAAGAAGATTAAGCTGAGTGGAAGATGAAATGGAGTGCAGAGATACTTGAGTCAGGGAGACCAACCAGCAAGCTATTGCAATAGGCCAGGTGTTAGGTGATGAAAGCCTACATCAGGGTGTTTCCAGTCTCAGAGAAGAAAAGGGGGAAATATATATATATATATATGTACATGTATATATACATATATATATATATACGTATATATACATATATGTGTGTGTGTGTGTGTGTGTGTGTGTGTGTGTGTGTATGCACCAAGCTACCACATAAAGTGTGAATTTAATTCAGGTGATTGTTACATATACTACTGTGGGCAAGAATGTTTTAGAGGAAAAGGAGTAGCCCTCATAGTCAATAAAAGGGTAAGAAGGGTAGACTATAATCTCAAAAATGACAGAATGATATCTGTTCAAATTAAAGGCAAACCATTCAGCATCATAGTAATACAATTCTATGCTCCAGCAACTGATACTTAAGAGACTAAAGTTGATCAGTTCTATGAAGACCTACATCTTCTAGAAATAATCCCCCCAAAAGATGTCACATTCATCATATAGGATTAGAATGCTGAAGTAGGAAATCAAAAGATAATTGGAATAACAGGCACATTTGGCCATTATATAAAAAATTAAGCAGGAAAGAGACTAATAGAATTTTGTCAAGATAACTCACTGGTCATAGCAAACACTCTTTTTCAACAACCCAAAAGGCTACTCTATACATGGACATCACCAAATATAGAAATCAAATTGATTATATACTTTGCAGCTAAAGGCGGGGAAACTCTACACAGTCATTTAAAAAAAAACCTGGAGTTGACTGCGGCTCAAATCATTAGCTTCTTACTGCAAAATTCAGACAAATTGAAGAAAGTGGGTAAAACTATCAGACCATACAGGTGTGACCTAAATAACATCCTTTATGAATATAAAGTAGAGGTGAGGAATAGATTTAAGTGATTAGAATTGGTAGATAGAGTGCCTGAAGAACTATGGACAGAGGTTCACAGTATTGTACAGGGAGCAGCAACAAAAAATATTCCAAAGAAAAATAGCAGCAAGAAAGCAAATTGGCTGTATGGTAAGTCTTTACAAATAGCTGAGGAAAGAAGGAAAGTGAAAAGTGAGAGGAGAAGGGGAAGGAAATATCCAGTGTGAATGCAGAATTCCAGAGAATGGCAAAAGAACATAAGGTTTTCTTTGAAAAATATTCATATCTACATCCAGAGAGAGAACTATGGAGACTGAATGCAGATTGAGGCAAACTGTTTGCTCTCCTTTTTTTTTTTCTTGTTTTTTTCTCTCTTTTGTTTTTGGGGTTTTTTTTGTTTGTTTTGCTTCTCCTTTCTCATGATTCATTCCATTGGTAATAATTCTTCTTTACAACTTGACTATTGTGTAAATAAGTTCAATGTGAAGTTATATGTAGAAGATATATCATATTCCATGCTGTCTTGGGGAGGGAAGGTGGGGGGAAGAAAATCTGGAACTCAAAATCATGCGGAACTGAATGTTGCAAAGTAAAAATAAAAAATCTTAATTAAAAAAATTCATTTGAACTTAAATACAAAAAGAAAAAACAGGTACATTTCCATGTACACAGAACAACTGAAAACCATCAATTTATATTTCACACTATTTACTATGTAATAAATATTACAAATCATTTTCAAAGCAACCCTGCTTTTCTGTGCTTCCTTCTAAGTTTTCTTTTGTTCTGGGCTTTGCACTTTTAATTTTTTTTCTTCCTCCCTCCCTACCCCACCCTAGAGAAGGCTACAATTAGATACATATATGCATACATATTTGCATGCATATATGTACATGTATATGTAAAGCCACACTATACATACTTCTATTTATCTATTTATCTATTCATCAGTTCTTTCTCTGTATGTGAATAGTAACTTCCATAATACGTACTTTGTAGCTGATTTGAGTATAATACTCAAAATGACTTAGTTATTAAAAATTATTCTTAGAACAATATCATTGTTACTGTGTACACTATCCTCTTGGTTCTGCTCATTTCACTCTTCGTTATTCCATGTAAGTCTTTCCTTTCTTTTTTTTTAATCAACCGGCCCATCATTTCTTACCGCACAGTAGTATTGCATCATAATAATATACCACAATTTGTTCAACCATTCCCCAATTGAAGGGCATTCTCTCAATTTCCACCACAATTTACCAATACAAAGAGAGCTGATATAAATATTTTATAGCATTTAAGTTTTTTTCTTAATAACCTTAGGAAACAGACCTAATTGTGATACTGTCAGTCCAAAGAGTATACACAGTTTTATAACTCTTTGAACATAATTCCAGATTGCTCTTCAAAATGGTTGGATCGCTTCACAGTTCCACCAAGAATGAATTAGTGTCCCAATTTTTCCACATCCTCTCCATTTGTTGCTTCCCCTTCTATCATTTTAGCCAATCTCATAGGTGTAAGATGATATCTCAAAGAAGTTTTAATTTGCATTTCTCTGATCAATAGTAATTTAGAGCAAATTTTATATAATATATAGTTTTGATTTGTCCATTGAAAAACCACCTGTTTTTATCCTTTGACAATATATCAAATGGGGAATGACTCATATTCTTACAAATTTGACAAAGTTCTTTATATATTTGAGATATGCGACCTTTATCTGAGGAACTGTATAAAATTTTTCTCCCAATGTTCTGCTTCCCTTCTAATGTTGGCAACATTGATTTTATTTGAACAAACCCTTTTTAATTTAATGTAATTAAAATTATCCATTTTGCACTTCACAATGCTTTCTATTTATTATTTACTCATTAAATGTTCTCCTATCCATAAGTTTGATAGATAATATGTTCCATGTTTTTCTAATATCTCCCCTTATATCTAGGTCATGTATCCATTCTGACCTTATCTTGATAAATAGTATAGATATTGGTCTATGCCCAATTTCCTCCCGACTGCTTTCCAGCTTTCCCAATGATTTTAACCAAATAATGAATTCTTATCCCAAAAGCTTAATCTTTAAGTTTGTCAAGCACAAAGTTACTACGATCATTTACTACAGCATATTGTGTGTCTACTCTGTGCCACTGATCTGACTTTCTATTTCTCAGGCAGTACCAGATAGTTTTAATAATTATTAACTTACAGTATAGTGTAAGTTTTTGTAGTGCTAAACCTCCTTCCTCACATTTTTTCATTAAGTCTGTTGATATTTGTGACTTTTTGTTCTTCTGAATGAATTTTGTTATTTTTTCTAGCACAGTAAAATAATGTTTTTGATAATTTAATTGGGATGACATTGAAATAAATTAGGTAAAATAGTAATTTTTGTTATATTGGCTCTGCCTACCCCTGAACATTTAATGTTCCTCCAATTATTTAAATCTGACTTTATTTGTATGAAAAGTGTTTTATAATTATGTTCATGTACTTCCTGGGTTTGTCTTGTCAGGTTTGCTTCTAGTTATTTTATACAGTCTATAGTTATTTTAAATGGGGCATATCTTACTATCCTCTTTTGTTTATTCATTTTTTATTTTTAGTTTACACTAAACACGTTTCTGAGTTCCAAATTTTCTCCCCCTTCCTCTCCTCCCCACTCCTCACCCAAGACGGCATGTATCTGATAGAGGTTCTACATATAACTTCACATTAAACTTATTTACACAATAGTCAAGTTGTAAAGAAGAATTATAACAAATGGAAAACGAGAAAGAAAAAACAAAACCAAAAAAGAGGAAAAAAAAAGAGACAGCAAATAGTTTGCATCAATCTGCATTCAGACTCCATAATTCTTTCTCTGGATGTGGATAGCTTTTTCTATCATGAGTCTTTTGGAGCTGTCTTAGAACCTTGTATTGCTGAGAAGAGCCAAGTCTATCGAAGTTAGTCATCACAGATACCATGTGTCTGTAATTGCATATAATGTTCTCCTTGTTCTGTTCCCCTAACTCAGCATCAGATCACATAAGTCTTTCCAGGTTATTATGAAGTCCATCTGCTCCTCATTTCTTATAGCATAATAGTATTCCATTACATTCATATACCACAACTTCTTTAGCCATTCCTCAACTGATGGGCATCCCCTTGATTTCCAATCCTTTGCCACCACAAAAAATGCTGCTATAAATATTTTTGTACATACTGGTCCATTTCCCACTTGTGTGATCTCTTTGGGATACAGCCCTAGAAGTGGTATTGCTGGGTCAAAAGGTATGCACATTTTTATAGCCCTTTGGCCATAGTTCCAAATTGCTCTCCAGAATGGTTGGCTCAGTTCACAACTTCATCAACAATGCATTAGTGTTCAAATTTTCCCACATCTTCTCCAACATTTATCCTTTTCCTTTTTTTGTCATATTAGCCAATCTGATAGGTGTGAAGTGGTACCTCAGAGTTGTTTTAATTTGCATTTATCTAATCAATAGCGATTTAGAACATTTTTTCATATGACTATAGATACCTTTAATTTCTTCCTCTGAAAACTGCGTGTTCATGTCCTTTGATCATTTCTCAACTGAGGAATGACTTGTATTCCTATAAATTTGACTCAGTTCCATGTAAATTTTAGAGATTAGGACTTTATCAGAGACACTGGTTGCACAAATTCTTTCCCAGTTTTCTGCTTCCCTCCTAATCTTGGTTGCATTGGCTTTGTTTGTACAAAAACTTTTCAATTTAATGTAATCAAAATTATCCATTTTGCATTTCATAATGTTCTCTATCTCTTGTTTGGGCATAAATTCTTCCCTTCTCCATAAATCTGACAGGAAAACTATTCCTTGCGCTCCCAAATTGCTTATAGTATCAGTCTTTATATCTAAGTGGTGAACCCATTTTGACTTTATTTTGGTATACGGTATGAGATACTGGTCCATACCCAGTTTTTGCCATACTATTTTCCAGTTTTCCCAGAAGTTTTTGTGAAATAGTGAATTCTTAGGCCAGAAGCTGGATTCTTAGACAGGAGAGATGTGGTACCTAAGAGTTGTTTTGATTTGCATTTGTCTAATCAGTAGTGATTTTGAGCATTTTTTCATATGCCTATAGATATCTTTAATTTCTTCCTCTGAAAACTGCCTGTTCATATCCTTTGACCATTTCTCAACTGGGGAATCACTTGTATTCCTATACATTTGGCTCAGTTCCCTGTATATTTTAGAGATGAGGACTTTATCAGAGACACTGGTGGTAAAGATTTTCTCCTAGTTTTCTGCTTCCCTCCTAACCTTTGTTGCATTGGCTTTTTTATACAAAAACTTTTCAATTTAACATAATCAAAATTATCCATTTTGCATTTTGTAATGCTCTCTATCTCTTGTGTCATGAATTCTTTTCTTTTCCATAAATCTGATAGGTAAACTATTCCTTGCTCTCCCAAATTGCTTATAGTATCAGCCTTTATTCCTAAATCATGAACCAATTTTGACTTTATTTTGGTATATGGTGTAAGACACTGGTCTATGCCCAGTTTCTGCCCTACCATTTTCCAATTTTCCCAGCAGTTTTTGTGAAAGAGTGAATTCTTAGCCCAGAAGCTGGCCTCTTTGGGTTTATCAAAGAGTAGATTGTTATAGTCGTTGACTTCTCCGTCTTGTGTACCTATCCTATTCCACTGATCCACAACTCTGTTTCTTAGCCAGTACCAGGTAATTTTGATGAGTGCTGCTTTATAGTACAGTTTAATATCTGGTATGGCTAGGCCACCTTCCCTAGCATTTTTTTAAATTTTTTAAATTTAATTTATTTATTTAACATATTTAGTTTTCAGCATTGGTTTTCACAAGAGTTTGAATAACAAATTTTCTCCCCATTTCTACCCTCCGAAGAGGGAAGAAGATAAAAAAGGGGGGGGGGATGATGGAGGGGAGGGCAGATGGGGGTGGAGGTAATAAAAAACAAACACTTTCAAAAGGGGACAGGGTCAAGGGAGAAAATTCAATAAAGGGGGATGGGTTGGGAAGGAGCAAAATACAGTTAGTCTTTCACAACATGAGTGTTGTGGAAGGGTTATACATAATGATACACATGTGGCCTATGTTGAATTGCTTGACTTCTTGGGGAGGGTGGGTGGGAAGGGAGGAGGGGGGAGAATTTGGAACTCAAAGTTTTTAAAAACAGACTTTCAAAAACAAAAAAAAAAGTTTTTTGCATGCAACTAGAAAATAAGATACACAGGCAATGGGGAGTAGAAATTTAGCTTGCCCTACAAGAGGGGAAGTGAAAAGGGGATGGGAGGGGAGTGGGGTGACAGAAGGGAGGGCTGACTGGGGAATAAGGCAACCAGAATATACGCCCTAGCATTTTTTTTTCATTAATATCCTAGGTATTCTAGGCCTCTTGTTCTTCCAGATGAATTTTGTTATTATTTTATCCAGCTCTGTAAAATAATTTTTGGTAGTTCAATTGGTATGGCACTGAATAGATAGATTAATTTAGGTAAAATTGTCATTTTTATTGTATTAGCTTGGCCTAACCATGAGCAACTGATATTTTTCCATTTATTTAGATCTGACTTTATTTGTGTGAAAAGTGTTGCATAATTATGTTCATATAGGCCCTGGGTTTGTCTTGGCAGATAGACTCCCAAACATTTTATAGTGTCTACAGTAACTTTGAATAGAATTTCTCTTTCTATTTCTTGCTGTTGGGCTTTGTTAGTAATGTATAGGAATGCTGAGGATTTATGTGGGTTTATTTTATATCCTGCAACTTTCCTAAAGTTGTTTATTATTTCAAGTAGTTTTTAGTTGATTCTCTAGGATTCTTTAAGTGTATCTTCACATCATCTGCAAAGAGTGATAATTTAGTTTCTTCTCTGCCTATTCTAATTCCTTCAATTTCTTTTTCTTCTCTTATTGCTAAAGCTAACATTTCTAGTACCAAATTGAATAACAGTGATGATAATAGATATCCTTGTTTCACCCCCAATCTTACTGGAAATGCATCTATTAGCCCCATTACATATACTGCTTGCTGATGGTTTTAGGTAAATGCTATTTTTCATTTTAAGGAAGGCTCCATTTATTCCTATGCTTTCTAGTGTTTTCAATAGGAATGGGTGTTGTATTTTGTCAAAGGCTTTTTCTGCAACTATTGAGATGATCATATGGTTTCTGTTAGTTTTGTTGTTGACATGATCAATTATGCTGATAGTTTTCCTAATATTGAACCAGTCTTGCATTCCTGAAATAAATCCTTCCTGGTCATAGTGTATTACTCTGGTGATAAGTTGCTGCAATCTTTTTGCTAATATTTTATTTAAAATTTTTGCATCAATATTCATTAGGGAAATTGGTCTATAATTTTTTTTTCTCTTTTAACTCTACCTTGTTTGGGTATTAGTACCATATTTGTATCATAAAAAGAATTTGGTAGGACTCCTTCTTCACCTATTTTCCCAAATAGTCTATAAAGTATAGGAATTAATTGTTCTTTAAATGTTTGATGAAATTCACATGTAAAACCATCTGGCCCTGGAGATTTTTTCCTAGGGAGTTCATTGATGGCTTGCTCAATTTCTTTTTCTGAGATGGGGTTATTTAAAAATTTTATTTCCTCTTCTCTTAACCTGGGCAATTTATGTTTTTGTAGATATTCATCCATATCCTTAAGGTTGTCAAATTTATGGGCATACAATTGAGCAAAATAATTCCTAATTATTGTTTTGATTTTCTCTTCATTGGAAGTGAATTCACCCTTTTCATTTTTGATACTGGTAATTTGGTTTTCTTCTTTCTTTTTTTTAAAATCAAGTTGACCAAAGGTTTATCAATTTTATTGTTTTTTTTTATAAAACCAGCTCTTAGTTTTATTACTTCAATAGTTTTCTTGATTTCAATTTTATTAATCTCTCCTTTGATTTTCAGTATTTCTAATTTGGTATTTACTTGGGGATTTTCAATTTGTTCTTTTTCTAGCTTTTTCAGTTGCATGCCCAATTCACTAATCTCCTTTTTCTCTGTTTTATTCATGTAAGCATTTAGAGATATAAAACTTCCCCTAAGAACTGCTTTTGCTTCATCCCATAAGTTTTGGTATGTTGTCTTGTTATTGTCATTCTCTTGAATGAAGTTATTAATTGTTTCTATGATTTGTTCTTTGACCCACTTATTCTTTAGGATTAGATTATTTAGTTTCCAATTCATTTTTGCTTATTTTTCCATGATTCTTTATTACAAATAATTTTTATTGCATCGTGATCTGAAAAGTATGCTTTGACTCCTTCTGCCTTTCTGCACTGGATTGTGAGGTATTTATGCCCTAGTACATGGTCAATTTTTGAGTATGTGCCATGTACCGCTGAGAAGAAAGAATATTCCTTTTTATCCCCATTCAGTTTTCTCCAGATGTCTATCATATCTGCCTTTTCTAAAATTCTATTAACCTCCTTAACTTCTTTCTTCTTTATTTTCTGCTTAGACTTATCTAGTTCATAGAGAGTGAGGTTAAGGTCCCCCACTAGTATAGTATTGTTGTCTAATTCTTCCTGTAACTTCCTTAACTTCTCCCCTAAGAATTTGGCTGCTATACCATTTGGTGCATATATGTTACACAATGATATTGCTGCATTGTTTATGGTGCCTTTTAGCAGGATGTAGTGTCCTTCCTCATCTCTTTTAATTAAATCTATCTTTCCTTTTGCTTTGTCTGAGATTAGGATTGCTACACCTGCTTTTTTCACTTTAGCTGAAGTGCAATGTATTTTACTCCAGCCTTTTACCTTTACCCTGTGTGTTTCCCCTGTTTCAAATGTGTTTCTTGTAAACAGCATATTGTTGGATTATAGATTAAATATAGATTAAAAACTATTCTGCTATCTGCTTCCGTTTTATGGGATAGTTCATCTTATTCACATTCACAGTTATGATTTCTGTCTGTCTTTTTCTCCATCCTATTTCCCCCCCCCCGTTTATGTTTTTATTTCTCCCTTTCCCCTTCCACTCCTCAACAAAATTTTGCTTTTGACCACCACCTTCCTCAGTTTACCCTCAGTTTTGATTCCCCTCCCTTTTCTGCCTGTTTTCCACTTGCTACTTCTTCCCTCCCTTCTGACCACCCCCCTCCCTTTTTCCCCTCTTTTCCCTCCTACTGCCTGTAGGACAAGTTAGATTTCTATACTTATCAGGGTATGTTATTCCCTTCTTGAACCAGACCCAATGACAGTAAAGCTCAGATACTGTACTTCTCCCTCCCTTCTTTTTCTCTACTATAATGTGTTTTTGTGCCTCTTCATTTGATGTAATTTACCCTTTTCTACTGCCTCCTTACCTCTTCTCCCATATCCCTCCCTTTACATCTCTTAATTATGTTTTTTATCCTTATATCAGTTATTTTGTACAGACATCCACAGTCTATGTGTATCCCTTTCAATTGTCATAATAGGTGTACTATTCTCAAGATTGACACATACATAAAATTCATAAGATGATATAATGCTATATAAAGATGTAAATAATTTGCCCTTATTGATTAATAAGGTTTGTGGGGGAGAGGGGGTTTCCCCTTGTCTACCTTTTTGTGTCTCTCTTGAGTTTTGTATTTGAAGATCAAATTTTCCATTGAATTCTGGCCTTTTCATCAGGAAGGTCTGGAATTCCCTTATTTTGTTGAATGTCCATCTCCTTGCCTGAAAAATTATGCTTAATTTTGCTGGGTAGTTGATCCTTGGTTGTAGTCCCAGCTCCTTTGCCCTTTGGAATATCATTTTCCAATTTTTCCTGTCATTTAATGTAGAAGCTGAAAGATACTGTGTGATCCTTACTATAGTTCCACAATATTTGAATTGTTTCTTTTTGGCTGTTTGCAGTATTTTCTCCTTGACTTTGTAATTCTGAAATTTGGCTATAATATTTCTTGGGGTTTTCAATTTGGGATCTCTTTCAGGGGGTGATCAGTGGATTCTTTCAATGACTATTTTACCATCTGGTTCTAGGACTTCTGGGCAGTTATCTTTGATAATTTCCTTGAAGATACTGTCAAGGCTCTTTTTTTCATCATGGATTTCTGGTAGACCAATGATTCTTAGATTGCCTATCCTGGATGTATTTTCCAGGTTAGTTGTTTTTCCCATCAGATATTTCACATTTTTTTCCCTATTTTTTCTTTCTTTACATTTTGTTTTGCTACTTCTTGATGCCTCATAGAGTCATTAGTTTCCACTTGCTCAATTCTAATTTTTAATGAGTTGCTGTCTTCATTTTGCTTTGGAGTCTCCTTTTCCAATTGGTTGATTTTACCTCTCAGGGTGTCATTTTCTCTATTTAGATTCTGAATCTCCATAGCCATTTCACCAATCTTATTTTTTAAGGACTTGATTCCATCAGTGGTTTTTTTTTTTTTTTTCCATTTTTTCTTGTACCTCCCTAGTTTGGTTTCTAAAATCCTCCTTTAGCTCTTCCAGTAATGCTTTTTGGGCTTGAGACCAGTTCACATTTCCTTTTGAGGTATCAGATGTGGGTATAGTGTCATTGCTATCCTCTTCCAAATTGGTATTTTGATCATGCCTGTCTCCATAAAAAGAACCAATGGTCCTTGGTTTTTTTTTCTGTTCTTCTTTGTGTTGGTTAGCTTTTTCCTGGCTTTACAGTGAATTTCTGCTTTTGGGGCTCAGGGCTCTCTGTTCCAGGTTTCTTATTCTGGGGATTGTGAGTCTAGTTTCTGGTTTTGTGTATTATAGCCTTCAGTTTCCTGAGGTGTGGGGAAGGGGTCTGGCTGCCTGAAGTCTCCTCTTCCCCTGGGGCTGCTCTCCAGCACTGTTGCTCTTGAGCAATGGTCTCAGCTCTTTGTTGTTTGTGCTGGTGTCTGCCACTTCCCCTGGGGGTGCAAGGGTATGTCTGGGCTCCTGGTGTTGAAGCCTGCTGGCTCTGCCCCTCTGGGACTCAGGAACTCCCACAGTTCAGCCACTGAAGCCCCACTTTTCTCTCCTCTATTCCAGGGTTTTTTCCCGAGGAATTCTCTGGGTCAGGGGGTAGGGGGAGGGATTAGAGCCATTTACCTGGCCATTATGTCTCCTGGAAGTTCAAGAAGATGTCTTTCAAACCTTTGGGCTGTAAGCCTCAGGAGTTGATGTCTCACAGCCAGTGGCATTGTGCTGCTGCCTCTTGTCACTTCCACAGACTACCATCCTGTGTTGAGGGGCCTGGGGATTTACACCAGTTTCGGGTGCCCAGCTTTCTCCCAGCCTGTCTCACTGGTTGGTTTCCACAGCTGCTTCTGCTTTGGTTCTGTCTGCTGCAGCTCTGCATGCTGAGTGCTCTCCCAGCCTACAGATCCATTCCGTTGACCTTTCAGACTCTCCTGGCTTGGAAATTTGCCCCACTCAGACTGCTAGAAGTTTCTAACTCTCTCAAATCTGCTCAGATTCACTTTTTTATAGGCATCTGACAAAGCTTGTGAGTGAGCTCTGGTAAGATGCTGTTTTCATGTGGTCATCTTGGCTCCCAAGCTCTCCCCTTAAATGTTAAGTAGTATCTCTTAAAAAAAAAAAACCAAGCATCTGTAATGGGGATAGGCTAGAAGCCTTTTAATAAGAACTGGGGTGAAACAAGGATGTCTATTATCACCATTATTATTCAGTACTTTATTTGAAATGGAAGCATAGCAATAAGACAAGAAAAAGAAATTGAAGGAATAAGTAAAGTCAATGAATAAACAAATATTATCAATTTTTGCAGAATGATATGGTAATTTATTTAAAAAAAAAACCTAGAGAGTCAACTAAAAAACTAATATAGAAAGGGAGCAGAGTCAAGATGGTAGAGAAAAGGCAGAGACTTGCCAGAGCTCTCCCAAATTTCCCACCAAACAACTTTAAATAATGCCTCAAAATTAATTCTGCAGTCGTTGAACCCATAAAAGGACTAGGTGAAACAATTTTTCAGTGCAAGACAACTTAGAAGGTTAGAAGGAAAGGTCTCTCACATGGGGATGAGAGTGGAATGCAGTCCAGCACAGGCTGTGGACCACCAAACCAGCAGCAGGCCTTGAAGAGACTGAATCACCATTGGCAGTGGTGGGTTCTAGATCTCTCAGCCCACAGATGGATCAGACAACTGGTTGGATGAAGAGTATAGGGGTCCCTTTTTTGGCATGGGTGTAGATTCTGTGGCACTGCCTATACTGAGGTCCAAGTTGAAGTCCTAGATCACAGTCCCAGGGCGAAAAGTAGCACTAGCACATCAGAGCTTGCAACTGCTGGGGACTGGGGGCCCTGGGCACAGTTTCAGAGTAGAAAAGTGTGCCTCAGGTCACTTACAGAACATAGGCTAGAAGAGTAGTATATATCATACTTGGATCATACCACCTTGGAAGAACTGAAAACTCAAAAACCCCCTAGAACTAGCTCTGAAAACAGCTACACAAAAAGCCTGAAGCTTGGGATAGTGCTCCCTCTACCCTAGGAGCAGAGCCCAACTTTAACATAGCATTAAAAGTCAAGAAATAGCTGAAAAATGAGCAAATAACCAAAATAAAAATCCTGACCATAGTAAGTTATTATGGTGACAGGGAAGATCAAAACACAAACTTAGAGTAAGACAAAAAAATCAAAATTGCTACACCCAAAGTCTCAAAGAAAAATGTGAAACACCTCAAAAGAATTCCTGAAAGAGCTCAAAAAAGATTTTAAAAAGCAAATAAGAGAGGTAAAGGAAGAAATTTGGAAAAGAAATGACAGTGATACAAGAAAATCATGAAAAAGAATTTAATAGCTTGGTAAAAGAGCACAAAAATACTGAAGAAAATAATATCTTAAAGAACAGAATAGGCCAAATAGTAAAAGAGGAACAAAAGTCCAATGAAGAGAAGAATGCCTTAAAAAGCAGAATTAGCCACATGAAAAAAAATGTACAAAAATTCACTGATAAAAATCTCCTTAAAAAGAAGAACTGGCCAAATAGAAAAGGAGGTGCAAAAACTCACTTAAAAAAAAAAAAGAAGAAGAAAAGAAAAGAAAAGCAAAAAAAAAGAAAATCCTTAAAGAAGTAGAATTGGGCAAGTGGAAGCTAATGACTCCATGGGCCACAAGAAACAATAAAAGAAAAGAATTATCATAGTTCCTGAAAGTCATGATCAAAAAAAGAGCTTAGACATCATTTTTCAAGAAATTGTCAAGGAAAACTGCACTGGTATCCTAGAAGCAGAGGGTAAAATCGAAATTGAAAGAATCCACCCATTACCTTCTGAAAGAAATTCCAAAATGAAAACTCCCAGAAATATTATAGCCAAATTCCAGAGCTCCTGGGTCAAGCAGCCAGGAAGAAACAATTCAAGTATTGTGGAGCCACAGTTGGGATAATATAAGATTTAGCAATTTCTATGTTAAAGGATTGGGGGACATAAAATATGATATTCCAGAAGGCAAAGGAGCTAGGATTACAACCAAGAATCACCTACCCAACAAAACTGGGTATAATCCTTCAGGGGAAAAATTGGATATTCAATGAAATTGAGGATTTTCAAGCATTCCTGATGAAAAGGCCAGAGATGAATTGACTTTCAAATACAAGATTCAAGAGAAGTATAAAAAGGTAAACAGGAAAGAGAAATCATAAGGGACTTAATAAGATTAAACTGCTTATATTAGTACATGGGAAGATGATACTTGTAACTCATAGGAGCTTTCTCACTATTAGGGCAATTAAAAGGAGTCTATATAGACAGAGGGCACGAGCATCAGTTGAATATGATGGGATGATATCTAAAAAATAATATTAAGGGCTGAGAGAGAAATGTACTGGGAGAAGGAGAAAGGGAAAGGTAGAAGGGGGTAAATTATCTAACATGAAAGAGGTATGAAAGCTTTTACAATGGAGGGCAAGATGGGGAAAAGTGGGGGGCAATGGTCGAACCTTACTCTTACTAGAATTGACTCAAAGGGAGAATTATTGTACACACTCACTTGGGCATAAGAATCTATCTTACCCTACAGGAAAGTAGGAGAAGAAGGGGATAAGAGAAAGGCGGAGGTTGCTCACAGAAGGGAGAGAAGATTGAGGGAGGTGGTAGTCAAAAGCAAAACACTTTTTGAGGAGGGACAGGGTGAAAGGAGAGATAGAGAATAAAATAAACAGTGGAGAAATAGGATGGAGAGAAATACACTTAGCAATCATAATTGTGAAAAAAATTGAAGCAAATTTCATTGATAAAGGCCTTATCTTTCAAATATACAGAGAAATGAGTCAAATTTATAAAAATAAGAGCCATTTGCCAATTGATAAATGATCAAAAAATATGAACAGTTTTCAGATGAAGTAATCAAAGCTATGCATAGCCATATGAAAAATGCTCTAAATGATTATTGATTGGAGAAATGCAAATTAAAACAATTCTGAGGTATTACCTCATACCTTTAGAAAAGGAAAATGACAAATGTTGGAAGGAATGTAAGAAAATTGAGATACTAATGCACTGTTGGTGGAGTTGTGAATTGATTCAACCATTATGTACAGAAATTTGGAACGATGTCCAAAGACCTATAAAACCATGCAGACCTTTTGAAATAGCAAGATCACTACTAGGGCTATATCACAAAAGAGATTGTTTTTAAAAAAGGAAAAGGACCAACATGTACAAAAATATTCATAGCAGCACTTTTGTGGTGGAAAAGAATTGGAAATTGAGGGGACGCCCATCAATTGGGGAATGGCTGAACAAGTTGTGGTATATGATTGTGATAGAATACTATTGGGCTATAAGAAATGATGAGCAGGATGCTCTCAGAAAAACTTGAAATACTTACATGAACTGATGCAAAGTGACATTGGTAAAACCAGGAGAAAATTGTGCATAGTAACAGCAATCTTGTAAGATGACCAATTGTGAATGACAGCCATTCTCAGCAACACAATGATCCAAGATAGCCCTGAAGGACCTGGATGAAAAATGCTACCTATCCTCAGAGAAAGAACTGATGGAGTCTGAATACAGATACCTAAACCAGGAAGAGCAAAAACAGAGAAAGAAAATTATACATCAATTACATTAATGAATATGGATACAAAATTCTAAACAAAATACTAGCTAGGAGACCACAACAATATATTACAAAGGTTGTGACCAAGTAGGATTTATACCAGGAATGCAGGGATGGTTCAACATAAGTAAAACTATTAACGTAATAGATATCAATAGCAAAAGTAACAAAAAATCATGTGATTGTATCAACAGATGCAGAAAAAACTCACTCATCCTTATTAAATACAACACATCCCTATTAAAAACACTTGAAAGTATAGGTATAATAGATTTTTCCTTAAAAATAATAAGAACCATTTACCTAAAACCATCAGCAAACATTATTTGTAATGGAGATAAGCTAGAAGCCTTCCCCCCAAAATCAGGATGCCCATTATCACTAAAATTATTCACTATTGTATCAGAAACTCTAGCAATAGCAATAAGAGAAGAAAAAGAAATTGAAGGAATGAGAATGGGCAATGAGGTAATAAAACTATCTATTTGGCAGATGATATAATGATATACTTGGAAAATCTTAGAGATTCAACTAAAAAGTTAGTGAAAACAATAATTTTGGCAAAGTATCAGGATATAATATAAACACACAAAAATCATCAGCGTTTCTATGTATTGCCAACAAACTGCTATAAGAAGAGATAGTAAAATATACTCTATTTAAAATAACTGTAGAATTTATAAAATGCCTAGAAGTGTACTTACCAAGACAAACACAGGAAGTACATGAACACTATTATAAAACATTTTCTATACAGATAAAGTCAAATTTAAATAACTGAAGAAATATTGTGTTCATGGTAGGCAAAGCCAATATGATAAAAATGACAATTCTACCTAAACTGATCTCGTTACTCAATGCCATCCCAATCACACTACCAAAAAAATTTTATTAAGCTGGAAAAATAATAATAATATTTATTTGGAAGAACAAAAGGTCAAGAATATCCAATTAATTAATGAAAAAAATGTAAGGAAGGAGGTTTAGCAGTAACAGATCTTATACTATATTATAAGGCAGTAATTATTAAACACATTTGATACTAGCTAAGAAATAGAAAGATGGGTCAATGGAACAGAGTAGACATATAATACATATTAGTAAAAGATTATAGCAACCTTGTGTGTGACAAATGTAAAGATTTAAGCTTTGGGGATAAAAATTCACTATATGGTAAAAATTGTTGGGAAAACTGGGTAGCAGTCTGGCAGAAATTGGGTATAGACCAATATCTTATAACATCTGCCAAGATAAGGTCAAAATGGATACATGACCTACAGATAAAGGGAAATATCCTAAGAAAATTCAAAGAACATGGAACATATTACCTATCAGACTTATGGATAGAAGAGTTTATGAATAAACTGTGAGATGTAAAATGGATAATTTTAATTACATTAAATTAAAAAAATATTTATATAAATAAAACCAATATTGCCAAGATTAGAAGGAAAATGGAAAATTGGGGTGGGGCGATATTTGTAGACAGTTTCTGAGATAAAGGTCTTATTTCTCAAATATGTAGAGAACTTTTCCAATTTTATAAGAATATGGGTCATTCCCCAATTGATAAATGGTCAAAGGAGATGAATAGGTAGCTGTTGAATGAAGAATTCAAAGCTATCTATGATCATATGAAAAAAATGCTCTAAATTGTTATTGTTTAGAGAAATGCAAATTAAAACAACTTTAAGATATCATCTCACACCTACCAGATTGGCTAAAATGATAGAAGGAGCAAATGAGAAATATTTCAGGAGATATGGAAAAATTGGGATATAATACAGTGTTGGTAGAACTATGAATTGATTCAATTATTCTGGAAAGCAACCTAGAACTACACCCAAAGAATTATAAAACTGTGTATATCCTTTGATCCAGCAATATCACTATTAAGTCTGTTTCCCAAGGTGATCAGGAAAAAGGAAAAGAATCTATGTGTTCTAAAATATTTATAGCAGCTTTCTGTATGGTGGCAAAGAACTGGAAATTGAGGGGATGGCCATCATTTGGGGAATGGATAAACAAGTTGTGATATATGATTGTGATTGAATACTTCTGTAAGAAATGATGAATAGGTTGATTTTACAAAAGCATATGAAGACTTGCATGAAATAATGAAGAGTAAAATGAGAAGAATCTAGAGGATGCTGTGTACAGTAACAACAATATTGTTCAAAGAATAGCTGTGAATGACTAAGTCATTCTGAGTATTATAAATACTCAAATCAACTACAAAGGAAAATGCTATCCACCTCCAGAGAAAGAACTGATAAGTAGATGTATGCGTGATATGGTTTTGTATGTATGTATGTATGTGTGTATGTATGTATAACAGGAGCCCCTGTTCATTGACCAGCCTACTTGAATCTCATTATCTCCTAAAGTGGCTTTAAATGGTCCTTGATATAATGGGCTTCTCATTAACCATCATGAATCTCATCAATAGAAATATTATCAACATAATCAATGGTGAATGACTTAATAACTCTGATTAACAAAATGACCCAGCACAATTCCAAAGGAATTGTCAAAAATAATATCCATCTACAGACTGAGAACTGAGAGGAATAAAAAGCTCAAGAGATAAGAGTTTCTGGGTAATTAATCAAATTATTAATTAGGTTAGCTAATTATCAATAAATTGATAATATGGTTTTCTTTCAGTAACTAAAGACAAAATCATGGGACACTGAATGCTTTAAATACCTTTGGAAAAGGGGGTGCCCCTAGCAAGCGAAAATCAACACTGCTGAACAATTAATTAGGAGGTGGGCTAAAAGTCTTCAGCTCCTCTGGCTGAGAACTTGGCTTGATCTTGAGATTCAGTTGCCTCCAGCAACCTGGACTGAAGAATCCATCTCCACCCAGACCACTCTGGTTGGTTTTGTCCTTCATGAGCTGGGTCACTTTAAGCTCCAGAGGAGGGGTACAAGGACATGAGCTTATTCCTTTGGGGCAGGAATTCACCTAGAATTAATTTTGTTTATACTTCAACAGAAGTAAAGTCTCCTAGTTGGTTGGGGTCCTGCCCAAGATTGAGGAGCATGTACCCCAAGGATTAGGGCAGTCTTTATTAGCCATGCCTCTCAGAGACTGGCTGACTGACATACAGGAGCTGGTCCCTGAGTAAGGAAATTAAAAGCCTGGATTCTAATTAACAATAGATTATTAATATAATAGAAAAAAATTTCTCTTAGAACTAAGGTTGAATTTTTTCCCTTTTTCTTTCTTTTTTTTTTCCTTGGGAACATGACTAATACAGAAATTGGTTTTGCATGACTTCATATTTGTCATGGGTTTTGTATTTTTTTCCTCTTCAGTGGGTGGGCTGAGGAAAAGTATTTGGAACTTGAGTGGCATAGTGAAGTCCTCTCATGGAATCTGGATCTCGGCCTTTCTGTGAGTTGAGTGGAATGAATGGGGGTAAGGATTTTTCAGCTTGCCTCAGGGCTTCTGATTGACAGCTAGGCCTAAGTCTTGGGCGAGTTACTAAGAAATCACCTGACCTATAGGAATCCAGAATCTAGGGAAGCTGGACCCACTTCCTCCCCACTACCACCTCAACCTGAGCCTCACCAAATAAGGATATAGGTGTTCTTAAGAATTGTGATTGGCTCAATTAGCATTTCCTTGTTCCTTGTACCTGGGTTAGAGTTCTCCTGAGATTGTGAGCCTGGACTCCACCAATGAGGGTAAAATGCCAGTTGTGATGTGGGGGGTTGTTTACCTTAGGGTATAATGCTCAAGTTCTGCCCTCAAGACCCATGACTCTCCCTACCAAGATTATCCTCTACTGTTTCGGAGACCACCCTTTTCCCACGGGATTATAATAAAATCACTTTCTGCTTTCTACTTGAGTAGCCTCTGAGTTTAATTTAATTTTGGGCTTTAGTTTTTGTCCCATACAGAACTGAAAATAAAATAAATTGAATTCAAACTGTTTAAATTTTTGTTTAATTAAAAAAATAAATAAAACCAACAAGATCATGAATAACTTTGGGGAGAGTAATTTCCATCACAAAGAGTTTGCAAGTAAATGAGAGGAGATTAAGTGGAGGCAGTGAATATAGATAACTTTTCAAAGAGTTTGGCTTAGAGCAGTGTGAGAAACTAAACATTTCTCTTCTGTATTTAATAACTAATTATTGAATCAAGACCAAAGATTTTCCTCTTTTCTAATTCCTCATTCAGAAATTAACTACTGTGGGAAACCTCTATTAAAGATCTGGTTTAACAGACAGAGAAATTCTAAGTTTGGGGTAATGGGTGTATTGCTGCTCATTGTGTTTGCTCAGACAGGTCTGGGGAAATGTTGATTTTCTCTTTTATCTCAACAAGTAATATGGAAATTGACATCTCTTTGACCAAGATTTGGGTAATCTAAGTCATGTACCCCAAGATCGCCATTTTAATATAGCCTACCTCCTATCGTGTTAATCAATTAGAGTTGATTGCCACCGCTCAGGAAACAACTATTCTTCGAAGAGGATATAAACGGTGAGCCCACCACTATTTGGTCCAAGAGAGATGGCCAAAGGACCATCCTTTTATTAAGATGCCAGCGTTATTAAAAAAAAAAAAAACAATTATCCAGAAACTAAGTCTCTCAGAATTTTTTTAACCCTCACAATGGGAGGAGAGATATAAGTCAATAGCTTAAGGAAATGGATATTTAAACCTTCTAGGGAAGTTTTTTATTATTATTATTATTATTATTTAAGTGTGTGTGGGGGGGTGTGGGTTACAATTTTTGGTTAGAAATGAATTTAGGGTTATGGTAGGGACATGTTTGAAGGCAATAGGGAAGAGACTAGTAGAGAAGGAAAGCTTCGTGATTTGAGAGACAGAGAGGGGAGAAAAACAAACATTTCAATTTGCTGGAGAAAACCAAAGCGGATGGAATCAAGCAGACTTATAGAAGTGTTAGTCTGGGCAAGGAGAAGGGTCACCTCTTTGTCGGAGATTAGACCATGCTCTTAAGGGTGGGCAGTAGAAGGGGGTGGGGTAGGGTGCATAATTCTTTAGAACAATGTTCCCAGACCCAACTTATGGAAAATATTTTGACCCTCTCAGAAACACATTCCCAGTATAATTTTCATGCCTTTGTCTCCGGTGGTGCCAATTTTCCTGAAAGGTCTTTTCTCAGTCCTCATTCATCTTGCCTTTTCTGCTCCATTTTATATTGTTGATCACCTTCTCCTGGATACTCTGTCTTCCTCTCGGAGTTTTGGTAATGATGAGGGCACAGTCGCTGGGAACCCCCTTGAATCTGGAATACAGTCTCTGGGAGCCCCCTTGAATTGTCCTTGAATCTTCCAACTAGATCTGGCCTTCCCCTAAGGCCACAAGCTTTACATTATCATTAGGCTCAAATCTCTACCTAGCCTCGCCCTTTATTGTCCAGCTACTTCCCACCCTCAATACTATCAGTGTCCATGCCTTCAGCTACTTCCAACCCTTAATTCCATTCTCTTGGTTGCTGGAGTCTGACCTCATCTTGTCCTCCTTAGACTCCTCCTCAGGACCTTCCCTAAACCCCTCCTCTAGTCACCCCAGACCACCCCTCAATCCCTCCTACAATCTTTGTGTATATAATCTCCATTTCCCCTCCATGAAGGGGCCCAGATTCAATCTAGCCCAGTAGATTTAACCTGGCGGGCTTGTGAAAACAGGTGTCACAAAGGGTGGGATTTCTTAAGACAACCCATTATGGTGAATCCCTAATAAACTTTGTCTTTTTCTCTTGGCTGAGAAGGCTTGAGTCGAATTCTTTCGGCAGGACCTGGCGTGTCAGTATTTTGGGGTCACAAGCACCCCTAGAAACCTATGGTTCCCTTACCTATCATCATTTTGATTTAACCTCTTCAGTAACACTGCTACTTTCTCCTGATTCTTTTCCTACGAGACTTAACTAAATAACTGGCACATAGTAGGCACTGAATAAATACCTGTTGATTGATTCACTGATTGGTTGGGTACTACCTTTGTCTCCCCACAAGTATAGTCTTAGGTAGAAAGTGAAGAGCGGAGGTGGATGCAGAAATAATCTCTGAGCATAAGAACAGAAGCTGAGGATTCCAGTTCCAAAAATACAACTGTAACAAGAGACAATTTTTTCTCTCAGACCTCATCAAAATACCAGTGATGCTTAGTGCAATTAAAGAAAGCTCTGGATCCTTTTATAGAACATATGGCAATCAGGAGCAGAGTCTAGTCAAAGCCCTTTTTGGAGAAGTTGAACTCTGAGAAGTCCAGAAGTTCAAAGAGCCCCTGAGCTCATCAAGGCATCTCTATCAAATAATCCTCTGCCCTACTGTGGTACTGACTATGGAATCTTCTTACTCTCTTTAAGACAAAAGAACTGCATATTTAGGCTCGTTTGTATTTTATCTTATTATTGTACCAAGGCCTCCTTTATAAATATTCTAAGTCAGATGCCTGCCAGAGATAATTTTTATAAGAGGAATAATAACACGGTAGGGGAGTTGTATTTCTGTTCAGAATTTTCTCCCAAACTGGCTGACTTGATGGATACTTTAGAAAGAAACTGATTGGGTGACTAGAGCATACAAAGCATTATTACACCCCTGAGCCCAAGGATGAAGATGAAGACAGTACAGTAAATAAATTCCCAGCTCCTAGCTGTAGTCATTGTCTCAGATTCCCATATTACTGTCTTATGAAGAGTCTCAACTGAATTCAGGAATGAGAGAAAAAACTTCTAAGAGAGAGATACCAGTTCCTTAAAGAGATGTAAATTACGTGAGAAGATGGGCTAAGAATGAATTACCTAACTTCAAGGGTGTAGTTGGGTTGCCCATATGAGTTCTTGGGCATTCACTTTTAAAATCAAGTTGTTAGGTAAAAAGAAGTTACCATGTGGGAACAAACTATATTTTCCTTTTATTTTTAATTGCCTCATTTCTGATCATAAAAAAATGGGGAAAGGACCTATGTGCACAAAAATATTTATTGCAGCTATTTTTGTAGTGGTAAAGAATTGGAAATTGAGGGAATGCCCATCAACTGGGGAATGGCTGAACAAGTTGTGGTATATGAATGTAATAGAATACATATATAAGAAATGATGAGTGCCTGCTTTCAGAAAAAACCTGGAAAGCCTTACATGAACTGATGCTGGGTAAAGTGAGCAGAACCAGGAGAACATTGTGCAACACTGTATAATGATCAACTATGATTGACTCAGCTCTTCTCAGCAATATAACGATCCAAGACAATTGCAAAAGACTCATGATAGAAAATGCTATCCATATCCAGAGAAAGAATGATGGAGTCTGAAGGCAGATCAAAGCATACTCTTTTCACTTTTTTTTCTGGCTTCTCCCTTTTGTTCTGTTTCTTCTTTCACAACATGACTAATGGGGAAATATGTTTAAATGATTGCACATGTATAACCTATATCAGATTGCTTGCCATCTTGGGGAGGGTGAGTGGTAGTGTGTGGGTTTTTCAACAATTTGGCTAGCAGCTGTTGTGGGGGTGAAAGATCAACACAAGCCCAACAACAAGAATGCTCCCAAAGCCCAGATTCTTTTGATCTGTTTTACTAAGGAAAGCAACATTAAGGGGTTAACAAGTTTACTTTAATTCAGCACACAAATACCATTCACTTAGTTCAGGGGAAAAAGCCAGCCCCCTGAACTTCAAAACAAATAAAAACAAATTACAAACATGGACAGACAGGGCAAATACAATTCATAGCTACCAACATCTAGGTTCAGCCCAGGGGCTCATAACAAGGGCTGGCCCAGAGTCATGCTCGCCACAATGGCAGTGAGTAAGAGCTCTGAAAAAGAGAAAGCCAACCCCTGGTTCTATATCTTTTTCAGAGTCAAGGGTGAGTCACACATGCGACTTAAACCCACCATGGTCTAAAAGCCTCTGATGTCCCTCAAACTCATGTGTAAACCAGGCCCTCCCCTGAGGCAAGGAGGTCACCAAGGACTCTTAATCTAATCAAGGAAACAAGGCCAAACTCTTCAAGGGCACTTGGTTGAACTGAGTGCTAAGAGCCCATTTTGTTCGCCAACACGGTGGGACAGCAACATCACCCAAAATTAAACTCAGAGGCTTCTGAAGTAGAAAGTAGAAATGAATTTTATTACAATCCTGCAGGAAATGGGTCTCCTAACCGATAAGACAATTCAGTAGGGAGAAGCAGCACCCAGAGGGCAGAACTTAGCTTTATACCCTAATGCAAACAACCCCCACCCCACCACTGACCTTTTACTTTCATTGTTGGAGTTCAGGTTCACAATCTAAGGGTGGAAATCTACTACCCCAGGTACAATTTAGCCAATGCCAACTCTTAAAAAACACTTATTCTTATTTGGTGAGGCTGGTGCTGGGGGGCTGGTTCAGGCTGCTTTAAGTTTCAGATTCCTACAGGACAGGTGATTCGAAACTTAGGCCTAGCTGTCAATCAGCAGCCCTGAGCTATGCTGAAAGGTCCCCACCTCTATTTATCCCACTCAATTTACAGAAAGGCTGAGACCAATATTCCAAGACAAGTTTTCACTATCCCACTCAATAGGGAGGGAGAAAAAATTTGAAACTCAAAATCTTATGAAAAATGAATGTTGAAAACTTATTTACATGTAATTGGGAAAAATACTATTTCTAAAAAAAATAATAAATTGCCTCATTTGCCCACGTACAAATATGTATGAAAGCACACAAAGGTTCTTCAGATCATGGATCATGTTTAGGGTTTATACAACTGGGAGAGTGGACAGTCTGCTGCAAAGAAGTGAGGGAAAGAAGTTAGAGACAATATGATTACAATTCATTTTGCATATAAAATGAGTACCCAACTCATGAATGACTGAACATACAAATGGCTGGAGTGTTCTGCATTGTAGGTGTGAAAAAGCTCCTTATAGATCATGGAAAGGGAGCCACCACGTTCTTCTCTTGGAAGATGGCCAAAATTACTGCATTGGGTGAGGCATGAATGATTACTTTTAAACCCTTTTTAGAACTTTCCATAGAAATAATGGTTGAACTGGTGCTACCAATCTGTGCTACATAAAATGCCTGAAATAAATATTATAATGCCAACAGAACTATTTCAGCAACTTTCATACTATTTATCCCATAGTAATTTTGGTTGCATTATTTCTTAGAATAAATGATGTCGGTCAGTCCTACTTCAAATTTCTGATTCTATCAGTCAAATGGGATTTTGTGGGTTAGTCTTGGAACTTCACTAAATTATTTTCTCTACTCATTTTTAAGTTGGGATCTGTGTGTAAAGAGAGCTGGAAGTCACAAGTCAACATTGCCCATGTGGTCCAGAGCAATCTAGTACTATTCTAGTCACCCCCTAAATTTCTCCTGCTCCCTTCTCCACCAATGCCAGAAGATTGAGGGTAACATTGTCTAAAAGCAGTGGTAAGAAAGTGGTGAGATAAGGTGGCATGAAATAGTGGGCAAGATCCTGGATTTCAAGGTAGAAGTGGGTTCAAATCTCAACTTTGCTACTTACTACTTCTTCAACCTTGTAGCAAGAATCTGCTAGCAGCTGCTGTAGGGGGTGTATGACCCACCAACAGCAGAACACAGAAGGATGCCAACACAGGTTGTTTGATCTGCTTTTCTAAGGAAAGCAACTATAAGGGGTTAACAATCTCAGTTTAATTAAACATACATATATCAATCACTTAGTTCCGGGGGGGGGGGAAAGATTAGGCCCCCCCCCCCCTCCCCGAACTTCAAGGCAAATACAAACAGACCTTGTCTGATCAAATCACAATAGTTACCAGAGAAGAACCAATGGGTCTAGGTTATAAAGCTGGGGGGCAGACGGCTTGCCCAGAGTCTCAATACCCCTTCCATGAGTGTGCCCCAAAGGTCAAACACCAGGCTCCCCTCAATTATATACAGTTCGGAGCCCTGAGGGCTCTGACCTCACCCAGGCTGGGTGTGTGAAAGTTCCCCATCCCCAGCATCGCATCATATACAAGTCAATGATTCCTGATTGTCTTAATGCTGAGAAATATTCCAAGACAAAGACAACAAAAGGTTTCCCCGCCTATTCAAACAAAGGGGAGACTTGATAGTCTGAGCATCCCAAAAGGGAAGAACTGGGAAAAGTCTGATTGCCATAACAGACCTTAAGCCAGTTCTTCACTTCTCTATTCTTCAGTTTCCTCACCTGTGAAATTAGGGAATCCTTTGTGGTGATACAGTGAAAAAGAGGGCTAGATTTAGAATTTCAGTGAACATAGTAGGCACTTAGTTGATATGGATTTGAATTCTGGTTCTGTCACTCTACTGGTATGACCCTGGTCAAGTCTTATCTTCTTTGGATCTTAAGTCATCTATAACATGAAGAGTTTGTACTTGATGGCCTCCGAGGTTTCTTCCAGATCTAAATGTATGATCCAGTGAACTATAAAATAGGTTAGACAAGATGATCTTTAAGGTCCCTTTCAACTCTAACAGTCTACACTTATGTGATAGAACTGAGGAGGTGAGCCTGTGCTGCAGTCCTTCCTTCTAGGGCTGATTTGCTGCATGATCAGGGCAAATCACTTTACTTCTCTAGGGTATTTCCTCATGTGTAAAATATGAAGGGATTGGACTGAATTTCTAAGGCCCCTTTTGGCTCTAACTTTCTACAAATGCCACCCTTCAAACTTGATACGGGAATAAAGTCAAGGCAGAAGACTTTTTTTTTTTTTCCAAAAGCTGCTGCCTCTTTTTCAAGATGATTACCCAAGGTCTAACCTGCAACAGCTGAGAATGAAGGTTCAAAGTTATCAGCCCATACAACACACTTAGTGCAAACTGATCTAGGCAAATGTTTAATGGATTAAAACAGACAATCTTTTTTAATCTACTTGGCATTTCAGATTCAGCTAAGCTCTCTCAGGTTACATGGAAATATTCTTTTAGTAAATTCTTCACCTTCTTGAGAAGGTTCTTTGAGACAACCAGCCTTTCTAATTTATAGCCTCTTACAAGTCAAGTGCTACAGCTGCTTATTAAGGGAACTAACTGAAGAAAGAATATTATAAAGTTTACTGATTTCTAAATTGTCTTGTTTAATATTGTTACATGCACAAATAGCATCATCTTGCACACAGTAGGTAAATGCTGAATTGAAACTTCAAAAAATATTTTTCAGGAGGTTTGAAAATAATCACATAAGAAAATTGCTATACCAAATTACCAAGTTTGCTACTTCATAGAATTTGATGAAATAACAAAATCTGTTTGAAAAAAACAAAAAAAAATCTAGAATATCAAAAGAAATGAAGAAAAATAGGGATGAAGGGGGAATAGTACTTCCAGACATTAAACAATATTATAAAGCAGTAGTCATCAAAACCATCTGGTATTGATTAAAAAATAGAGAGACAGATCAGTGGAACAGACTAGACAAGGGAGAATCAAAAACAACAGAACTTGAGAACCTAGTGTTTGATAAAAGTGGAAAACATACATTACTTAGGAAAAAACCCCTATTTGATAAAAATTGCTGGAAATATAGAAAAGCAGTCTGGCAGAAATTAGGCTTAGACTAATACCTTACATCATATTCTACAATACATTCTAATGGATATATGACATAAACATTAAAGATTATACTATAAAAAATTAGAAAAGAAACAGATCATATACATCTCACTGCTAGAAGTAGGAGATATATTCTTAAGGAGGTAGAGAGAATTATAAAAGATAAAATAGATAACTTTGATTACTTTAAACTGAAAAGCTTCTGCACAGACAAAATTAATGTACCTAGAATAAGAAGGGAAGTGGTCAAATGGAAAAAAAATCTTTGTAATAAATTTCTCTGACGAAGGCTTGGTATCCAAGATTGATTAGATAGATAGCTATAGATATACATATATGTATACACACACTTGCATACATATGTGTGTGTCTATGTCATTCTCCAATAGATGTATGGTCAAAGGAGATAAACAAAAGTTTTTTTTTTTAAAACTGCCAAGTATTCACAATCACAGTAAAGAATACTCCAAATCACTAATAATAAAATAAATGCAAATCAAATCAACCTTGAGGTTTTACCATACACCCTGCAAATTGTCAAAAACAAAAAAAAATGGCAACAGTCAATATTGGAGGCATTGTGGAACAGGCACACTAATACTTTGTTAGTGGACCTGTGAAGTGGTACAACTCTTTCGGAAATATGATTGAAATTATGTAAATAAGGTAACTAAAATGTCCATAATCTTTGAACTACTGACTCCATTACTGGGCTTACACCCAAGGAACTCATTGATAACAAGAAAGTCCCCATATACTCCAAAATATTTATAGCAGCACTTATTGTGATAACTAAGAATTGGAAACAAAATAGATGTCCATTAATTAACAGATAAACAAATTGTAAGCAAATAAACAAAATGTAATAGAATGTTACTATGCTGCAAGAAATGATACATGTGATGAACACAGTGAAGCATAGATAGATCTACACAAATTGATGCAGAGTAAAGTCAAGCAGTCAAAAAAAAATACACATTAACTACAACATAAATGGAAAATACAAACCAAAAAATCAAAAGTAAATGTAACAAAATTGTGACAATCCAGCAGTACTTGAACGAAGAGATATGAGAGGATGCCCCTAATATACACCTTTGTGGAGGTGGAAAGTTCCACATATTGCATGTTTTCAGACTTTTTCAAGTTGTGTTCATTTTTTTCCTCTCCAAAAATGCTATTTGTTATAGGGGATGGCTCCTTGGGAGGGTGAAACAGGGTTATTTGGGATAACCATAATGACGTAAGAAACAGAAGATATCAGCTGAAACAATTAAAAAAAAAATACCACTGGACCGGAACTCTTAAAAATGGAAGAAAAAGTAATGAAATGTTAAATGTATAAACATAATTTAACAGGCTTAATTAAGAACCTATCATCCTAGAGAAAAGTGAGACTTTTAAAATGAGGAAAGTTGGACTAAACTCTAATTGGGAAAGCAGTGAAGAATGGAGTGATTGAAGTTGAGTGAGGGTACAGAATTGGTTTAGGAGTAAACCAGAGGGAGAGCTGGAATAAGAGATTTTATGGTTCTGAATTAGGATATATATTATGAGTGATGGTGGGATCCTGGGTACAACTGTGATGACATCAAGGCAAGCCCAATGATATGGCTGAGGTAGAATGAAAATGAAGGCCAAAGGAACTCTGATTAATGAATTAGGATAGGGTGCTTGAGAAAAACATTTATATGCTGAAATCTCCAAGTATGAGGTTAGAGAGAGAGAATAATCATTTATGCAGCATCTATTAAGGTGTTAGGCACCGTGCTTACAACTAAAACATTTATCTCATTTGGTCCTCACAACACTGTAAGAGAGATGCCATTATCCCCATATAAGACTAAACACCTTTAAAAAATGCTGGGAAATAACTCAAGGTTGGTAGATAACTGCAACAATGATTTGAGTACAATAATCAAATTAGAATGGATTTTAAATGAATTGTTCAGTTATGGTTATAGAAATAGAGAAGGGTCTGAAACTGGCAGTGAGTAGCAAGGAAGCTTACTTACCTTTTCCTATTGACCCAGGGCACTGGGGGGACACGAGAAAAGGTGTACTCTGCACTGGAAAGGATGGTAAAGAACCTTCTGTGGGGAAGATACATTTCCAGAAGTGTCAGTAGATACAGAGTGAAATGAAGAGGCCTAAGCTGAAGGGGCCACAGTGAGAAGGGAGGGTATGTCAGGAGCTAAGGTGGATGGGAATGGGAGGACCATTAACTGTTAGCAGGTTCACCTAGGTGCCTAAAACACTAAGTCAAAAGGATGAGGAAAGGAAATGGGAGTTTGCTCGCATTAGGAAGGGCAGACAGTATCACTTAACTAGGGCTCCCACTACTGAAAGTCTGATAATGATGTAAGAATAAGTCAAGTTATTCAGGGAGGTCAGATACAGCAGATGGATTAGTAAATACATGGTGAATGGGTTTCTCAGGCATGACTGAACTCAAAATCAGATCCTTTGCCTTATCCCAAGATATTAAAGGATGATACAGTCAGAAGACTCCTCAAGATGTATAACAACTTGGGGCCTGGTATCTTTTTTTTTTTTTGTTTTTTGGCAGGGCAGTTGGGGTTAAGTGACTTGCCCAAGGTCACACAGCTAGTAAGTGTATCAAGTGTCTGAGGCCGGATTTGAACTCAGGTCCTCCTGACTCCAGGGCCGGTGCTCTACTCAACTGAGCCACCTAGCTGCCCCAGGGGCCTGGTATCTTGATGTTTTATGACTGCATGAGGTCCTGATGGCAAGAAGCTGATGTAACTACTTGACTCCTGTTGAGTTATTTTGATAACAACCAGGTTAGCCCTATGCCCTTTTTATATTAGGATATTTAATCAATATCCCACAAGAACAACTTTATTTCAGGTGATAACTACCCATCGAATAAAATTGATAGTGAAGTCTGGGGAGCAAAGGATTAACAAATTCTGAAAGTTCAGGTTAAAATTTAATCATTCGGGGCAGCTGGGTGGCACAGTGAGCAGAGAACCGGCCCTGCAGTCAGGAGGACGAGAGTTCAAATCCAGCCTCAGACATCTGATACACTTACTTAGCTGTGTGACCCTGGGCAAGTCAATTAACCCCAATTGTCCTGCCTTCCCCCCTCCAAAGATAATAAAAAAAAATTTAATCATTCATATGACAAATATATTTATTCAACACCCAGGTTGTGTCTGGCTCTGAACTGATTCAGTTACACTAAAAGGAGGCAAAATCTTCAAATCTCTTCATCCTAGTAACCTCCTATCCCTAGAGCAGTACATTGCCAATTTAGGAACGAACATTTATCCACAAGAAGATCTTGATTGTCTTAGAAAAAACAAACAACCCTGAGCTAAACTATGCAAAAAGAGGTGAACATCTCTATTTTACACTCAGTGCAACTATACAACACTGTAAACCATTATTTATAGTCATACCTCACTTTTATTTTCAATCATTTCCACTGAAGACTTCATTTACAGGAAGAAAACACATAAAGGGTGCAATACAGTTATCTCCAACCTAAAAAAAAATTCAAAACTTTCTATCAGCTCTCCCTCCCCAGACTGATTGGTATAGGTTAAGTAAGGAATAAGGGTGGCATTTTTACTTTTAAATACAAAAACTACCTTTGCCCAATCATGGTCCCAGTATGATTATTTTTTTTTTAAAACAACCACCAGAAATCAGAGAGAAGAGAAATAGCCCTGTGAAGATTCCTCCTTTTCTCTGGAAATAACTTTCCACAGTTCTAGACTGTCTGTGAAGCCAGGAGGTCAGCAAGATGAAATACAGGGCACTGAGAGGGCTTCTGGGGATGTCTATGATTTTTTATGCTATCACTAGTTACTGCTTTAATCTCTCCCCATACTTCAGTAACACAATGAAAAGCACTTCTTGAGAGATTTCCTGCTTTAATCATTACAGTTCAAAGAATTCAGCAAACCGTCTTGTTCTTCTCCTGGTCTGCAAGGACAAAGGTCCAATGTAATCAGAGTATAGGGATTCAGAGGAGCTGAAAATCATATATATACCATCTCCTAAGGGAGATAAAGTCCTCTTATTAGTAAGACAATCTCACTGCAACACAAGTAACATTATTTTAGTGTTTCTTCTTGTGATCCCTCATGTGTGCAGCAATTGTACCAGCTATTTCTGAATTCTTCTTGTTTTGGCCAAAATAATCCAGAAATTCACCATCTGGGCCAATCAAGTACATTATTATTGTATGGTCCACCTGTACAGAAAGAGGAAAATATAAACTGGTGAGGCCAGCAACAGCTATGGACAAAGATGACAGCATAACTTTTACCAATGATTATTAAAAAGTATTGTTACATTATCAAATGTGACTTTGCAGAGCAAAAGTGCCATGTAAAATTTGGGCCAAATTATGTTACAGTAATTTCCTAAGGACTAAAAATATTCTTCTGTGTACTGAAATGTTGTTATATCAAATATTTCTTGATTTCTCAGAGAAATTATATTCCCTGATTCCTCTTAATCACCCCCACTTCCAGTCTCTAATCTTCAAAGAGTAGATACTTCATTCAGTTAAAAAAAGCATTTTTTTAAAATGAAATTACTGACTTCAAGCAGGGGCTCCATCCTTTCTACCCCTACATGCTGCAGTGTGGGTTGGGTGTGCATCCTCATTCTTCCTTCCCAACCTGAATGATTTTACACTGAAAATACCTAGATTCTCCAAAGTCTAATTCAGAGATCATCAGCCATGCTAAAAGCAAATGACCAGCTATTTCACTTAGTAAATTTTCTTGCCTTGTGCTAAGTGTGAAGGAGGTTCTACCTATTCAATGCAACTACTTGGAAATGCTATTTAAAAGCATGTATATGATATGGGGGAAGAAGGGAAAAAGGAAGCAATAGTGAGGCAAGGCAAAAGAAAAAAAAAGGGACATAATTTTTTTTAAAAGTGCACAGAAGAGAAGGAAGTTCAGAAGGAAATGCAGAAAATCAGTACAATTTTAAAAGTAATATGTGGAATTTATGACCTACTTTTAAAGAAAGCAAGCATTGTAAAATGGAAATCCACAATTTCATATAGAACTCTCTTTTTGTGTTCTGTTCTGTGCATGGAAATGCTCTTTTTTTTGTCCAAGTTAATAAAATAAAATTAATTTTTAAAAGTAGCATATTGTATTCTAATTTATGAACAAAACATTTCATCCACCTCCAGAACTTTAATATATCTTTATAGAGTCTAGGAAATAAAAGGGTAAGATGGTGTCAATAAGAATGTTATTTCCTCATGCTAAGTTTAAATTAAGCACAGGCACTTTTATTTTGAATTGGATTTCTGTCTGTTTGATCAAGACAGTTTACTACCTATACTATTAATACTTAATTATGCATAAACCCGGAAGAGAACTAAATCAGCAATCTGGTCTACAAATCTAAATACTCAATTTAGTACTGCTGCCAGGAATTTCAAATGTGGAGACTTAAGGGGGAAGGGGATTATTTTATCTTCTCCTTTATAAACTTCACCCACCAAGTAACACTATCTGAAGTAAAGCTCCCTGCATACTACTAAAAAGGCACATAAATGATACTCTTCTGAAGTCATCTTAAATCCATTATCCTTTTTCCCCTTCTGGTAGAGTTCCTAAAACTGTTCCTAGTTTACTTTTCTCTAATTTAAGGTTGGATTAGCTAGCTAATCTTAGCTAAATGTCTCCAGAAAGTCCTATTTAAAAATTCCTCTTCTCTAACGTAAGGTTAGATTAGACACTAATTTTCTTAATTAAATGTCTCCAGAAAGTCCTATTTTAAAAGAACACCTCAAGTACTGCATCTATCAATCAAGAACATAATAGTACCAAAGTCCTCAGGATTAACAGTATGTTTGGCTGTCATTTGGCAAGAAAGACTATAATGCACACCTAATGCTAAACTGGAGACACATCCATAAATACAAACATGCATTGCATAAGGTTATTTCTTACATACACACATATGTATAGAGATTGTTCTCCAGAGTGTCAAGTGCCAAGGGTCTATTCTTTTACAGCAAGAATTGAGGGAATTGAAACAGCTAATGGTCTTTTTTGTCTTAAGAATAACTCAGTGCGGGGCAGCTAGGTGACTCAGTGAGTAGACCACCAGCCTTGGAGTCAGGAGGACCTGAGTTCAAATCCAGCCTCAGACACTTGACACATGTACTAGCTGTGTGACCTTGGGTAAGTTGCTTAACCCCAATTGCCCTGTCCCACCCCCCAAATAACTCAGTGGGGGAGCTCAAATTTCAGAAGGAATCCTCACCTGCCCCTTGGCATGTATACTCTAATCAGAATATATATATATATATGTCATATAATATAATATGTATATATTATATGACATATATATATATATATATATGAACCAAATGTCTCAAAATCAATATCAAAACAAGAGTCTAGGAAGCTAGGTGATGCAAGAGGTAGCGTGCTGGGCCTGGAGTAAGGAAGAACTATGTGACCCTCGCCAAGGTGTGGAATTTCTGCCTCAGTTTCTTCAACCATACAATGGGGAGAATAGCCCCTACTTTGCAGGGTTGTTGTGAGGATCAAATGAGATAATATTTGTAAAGTGCTTAGCATAATCCCTGGCATATAGTAGGTGTTATATAAATATTTTTATTCCTTTCCTTTCCCCTTCAAAGTAAAATTGATATGCGTTCTATTTTAATATAAGCCACTTCAGACTTTTAATAGAAGCTGAAGGTTTTCAATGACTTTCGTTAGCCTGGTTATGCACTAAATGCAAAATCAAAACAACACTGTGTTACAAATCAAAAACAGTCTTTAGTATACAAGGGATCTAAATAAAGCAGTCTTTGCAAACATACCATTTACCATTGGTTGCCACAATTTCTATCCATTTACCACCTACCCTTCCAACAGCTCCCACTTTTGGCACAATTAAATCTATTTTAAAAGATATTATGGATTAACTGGTTACCACCAACGTGATATACATCATACTAGAAAAAAATCCTAGACTTGGGAATCAGAAGACTTGGGTTTGAGGGATGGCTCTAACACTCACTTGCAGAGCAAATCACTTATTCTCTCTGAGGCTCAGTTTCCAAATCTTTAACATAAGAATAACACTTGTGCTACCTACCTGAATTATTTCGAGGAATATTCCTTTTACATATAAAGGTCCATACAAATACAAGCTATAATTAAAGTGTAAAATAAAAGACATTCACTGACACACTAAATAAGTCCAAGAGTTTTACAGATCATACCATGGTTCCCTGGGACATATGTACATAACTAAGTGCCTGCAAACAGTTAATATATGTACCTGGTAAAAACTGACTTACCCTCTAAGCCTGGATAATTAATTACAAGACTGATGTACATTATTACAATGCAAACTGATACTGTTCAGGTTTAATATTCGTTGTGGATTCAGACCTAATCAGGGATTTCTACCAATTCAATTCAGTCAACATGAACTTCCCCTCATGGATCATGCTACATTCCAACCAAACTGGCCTATTGTTTCAACAATCCGGCTAGCAGCTGTTGTGGGGGGTGTAAGACCAACCCAAGCCCAACAACAAGAACGCTACCAGCACGCTGCAAAATCACAGGTTCTTTTGATCTGCTTAACTAAGGAAAGCTACGTTAAGGGGCTGACAAGCTTACTTTAATTCAGCATACAAATATCATTCACTTAGTTCAGGGGAAAAAGCCAGCACTCTGAACTTCAGAACAAATACAAACAAATTACAAACATCAACAGACAGACCTTGTCCAATTCAAATCCCAATACATAGTTACCAGAGTTTAACAAAGTCCCAGCGTCCGGGTTACAAGCTGGAGGGCCCTTAGCTACAGCTGCCTAGAGTCTCCACATCAGCACACGTGAGAGCCCTGCGCAAATGTTTCTGTCCTCTCTTCTTACAGGGCTTCAGACGTCATCAAACATCATCTGAATGACCAGAACTTAGGCTGCTATGATTGGCTCTTGAGTTAGCACCACCCCTTGGTACCCTGGGAGCTTCACACCCACATAGGCTTAGCACCTAACAGGGGTTTGGGCCTGGGGCTTAGCACCTAGTAAGACTCAATGAAATACACTGAATTACTCAAATGAAACAAAAGCCAAACTCTTCAAGGGCACCTGGGTGAACCAAGTGCCAAGAGCCCATTTTGCTTACCAACACACCTATTCACTCCTGATTCACAACATTCCACCTCTCACCTCCATGCCTTTTTTATTGGAATGCTTTCCCTTTTCACCATCACCTCTTAGAATATCTAACCCTATTCAGAGTAGTTTAAGTATTACCTACTACTTGAAGCCTTTTTTGGTCCCCCTACTTGTTAGTGCTTTTGTACCCTGAAATTACAAAATAGGTGCAAAGTACTTACTGATCTGTATACTTATAGTTTTCTTCCTCAGTAGGGAGTAAGCAGCACAAACTCTTTCCATTTTTGTCTTTGATCCAACACTGATGTACAATAGATGCTTAACGTTTGTTGACTCATACATAAAATTCTCCTAATACTCCTTTGCAATGTTGGATAACAACACTCATCACAAAGAAGCTATGATTTTACTCTATTATGCTGGAAAGATTTCATCTAAAGGGAAACATGGGATTACATTCCAATGACTGGTAAATTTCATCAGCTTTGAAAGAACTAAGGTATTTTATATTATGTACTACAAAGAAAGCCCAAGCAAAAGCAACATTTCTATTACAGTTTTCTGGATGAAATGTAAGTTTAAAATATCTCTAAAGCTCTGTATTTGAGACATAATGTTTTAATGTGCTGAATAAAATATGGTAAGCAAGATGCTTTAAAGTGATCAATAAAATATGGTGAGCAAGAATATGCCTTAGAGCTAATTAAAGATAAAAATTAAAAAAAAAAAACTTGAGGTTTGATAGCTTGAAGGCTAAATATAGGAGCTGGATCTGGGATTCCATCAGTTCAGGAAAATTTTCAAGTGAGAAAACTCCTTCTACCAATGAAGGCTAGCACCTTCTCCGCAAAAAAACACTGAAAAGGTTAAATGACTTCATCACTCACATAGTCAGAAAATGTCAGGGGTGGGACTTGAACCTCGTTAGTCAAGGCTGTAAGACTGATCCTCTATCCAATCTCAAAAACTCTGGCTCCTGTTTTATAGCAAGTCCTCTACTCTTGTCCTGGATGTGTTCCTTAGTTTGGAAAACTCTGTCTTAACATAAGCTTGATTTTTATCTCTTAATCAATGATGAGCTGTTAAAGGATTAAATAAAATTGCTTTTCTTGTGGTTAATTTGAATTTTCCTCCCTTTTGTACTAACATCATTCAACAACATAAAAAACAAAACAGTGGTTTCTAAATGTTACATAATGACATTTTTTCTAAGTAAAAAAATTGTCATGTCTTCACATTAATTTACAAAACAATCAAATAGTTCTTTGGCTTGTATTTTAATTTAATAAAATGGATTACAATTTCAAACTACACAAAGCTTAAATATACAATAAAAATAATGTATAAAATAATCTTTGTTGTGCTCTATTCACTGCCACACAAGATCACAGGGTCATATATTCTGAAATGAAAGGGTCCTTCAAGGTCATTTTGTTCACATGGCTTCATTTTAAAGTTGAGGAAATGGAGGCTTAGAGAGTTTAAGCAACTTGCCCACGATCACACAGGACGTGTTAGTTTAGAGCCTACATTCTGAGAGAAGTGATTATCGTTCTATTACATTAATAACCAATTATTAAATTAGGATTGAGGTTTTTCCTTTCTATTTCCTCATTCAGGGACTGGCTCCTGCAGGCCAGTCAGTCTCTGAAGGGTACTGCCTATAGGTGAGATTGTTTATATCCTTTGGGTACATGCTCTTCGACCTTAGGCAGGACCCCACCCAGGTAGAAGACTTTACAAACAGAATCTAATCTAGGTGAATTCTTGCCCTTAGGAAATAAACCCATGTCATGTTGTACCCCTCCAATGGAGCCTGGGGGAACCAATCTCATGGAGGAGAAAACCAACCTGAGTGGTCTGGGTAGAGATGGATTTCTCTGTCCAAACTGCTGTAGGCAGCTGAGTATCATGATCAAGTCACTTCTTGGCAGGAGGAGCTGAAGGCTTTAAGCCCGCCTCTTCATTACTATGTCTACCCCTGCATTAATTGTTCACCAATCAGAGTGGATTTTCACAAGTCAGGGTACCTCCTTTTCAAAAAATATTTAAGGATCTCCATGGTTTTGTCTTTAATTATAGACATACACCACTAAGCATCAATTTATTATCAGCTAGCCTAATTAATAAATTATTACCCAGCAACTGTCTCTCAGGCTTTCCATTCATCTCAACATGAACCCAGATCTTCTGAGTGAAAATCCACTCTTTCTTCCACTGTACCACACTACTTCCCAAAAGGCAAAGGGCAAAAAAAGAAAAATATCTCTGAATCTTTAATCCTCTGTGCAAGGCAAGCTAGATACCTAGGACCAGCGTGGATAGTTGATGATCATAAGGAGGAATCACTGCCTTAAGTGCCTGTCACCTTCCTCCAGTGGTGTGTCCAGCTCCTTCCTCTGCAGTATGGCCATGCACAAATCTACATGGAGGTGAGGAAAAGTAAATGACTCATCTCTAGTTGCCCACACCTGCGGCCCAAAAACTGTACTTTTCCTTTGTTCTACTCCCTACCAAAAGGAACAAATTTGCTGTGTTAATCTTATTTTCACTAACTGATCTGAACTTTATATACTTAGGTGGAAGCTGTATTTTAAAATATCTCATTTTAAAATGGAAGAAAGGGTTTAGCCCCAATTTGGAAAACTACCTTAATCTTGCCTTTTGTCCCTCAGCTTCTCCCCTTAGTTATTGTAGAAATTTGCTAAGTTCACATATACCGTACCTTCCCCAAGAGATGACTATTTAGGTGAAACAAAGATGAAACACTCAATGGAATACAGAATTGACTGTTAAGGAGCAGAGAGGAAGGTGTAGGTAATATGTGGCTGTAATGATTCCATGTTACTTCCTGATGAAGGAGAATAGTAAAAAATCCTCAATATTCTACCAACTAGAGATACATTAGAGTTAAAATGCTAGCATTTGCAGAGATTTAAGCCTACTACACATTACACCTTAGGGCAAATTCTTTAAAAATGGGTAATCAGAACAATACTTAAGTGATATTAACATTCTTGGGAGAAGAGGCCCAAATCAGCTTAAAACTAGATAACTATGGAAATTGAAGAAAGACCCTTTATAAAATGCAAGGCTTAGGGGGCACTGGGCTCTAAAGAAATAGAGGGATTGAGGATTAAAGATATTAAGAGTGTAAAAGAAAAATGTTTTTTGATTACATTAAGGAGTAGTAGAAAGAAGAGGAAGAGATCTGCATCAAAGCCTACCTCCACTTACTACTGGAGGGACGTTAAGTCACTTAACTAGGCCTTAGTTTCCTCATCTGTAAAATGAGGGGCAGATTAGAGGGCTCCTGAGGGCCATCCTAACTCTAAAAAAAGACTATCCTATAATTTTTCCCTTTATGGACCTCAAGGTTTACCACCTTTGCTATAATGGAAAAGGCTATGCCTTCTCAAGGAACTACTTGATCTAACAACAGCCTGAGGACCTGAATTATGACTCCCTCTACTGGGCAATTTACTCAATAACATTAGAATAAACATTTGCTGGAGTTCAATGCTAAGAGGACCCTTGGAGGCCAGGTAGTGCAACTCCCTCATTTTACAGATAAGGAAATTGAGGCCCACAGAAAGGGAGAGAAATCACACAGGTAATTAGTAGAGGTATAAAGTCTGAACCAAGATGTTCTGATTCAGATAGTCTGCTTTTCCCATACCATTTTGTCTTTTCCTTGTCTCCTACCATTGACACTTATCCACTAATTTCCAAAGACAATATCACCCTTAGGGCTTCTGGGAATGGTGGGGCAGGTAGCTGGAGAAGCTTGTAAGAAGTCTGGAGCTGGACCACTTGAAGGCCTATGGAAAATGGGTGGGCAAGGCTGAGAGTAGATTATTCTGTGTCCCATTGGCACTGTTAAGGCTAGAGACCTTCACATGGATTCAAGGTCTTTCTATGGGTGAACCCCAACTTACAAATGAGTTCTATTCCAAAATTAAAGCAGCAATCTCAATTCAAGAGCATATTTTCCCAAAGATATAATGCTATAAGTGGGGAAAGCCAGTAATATAAACAATGAAAATTTAATTTGTCCACAAATGATAACTTCTTCTTCCTTATGAAATGGTCTGAAGACTAAGTGCAAGCCCAATTACAAGCCTGAAGTTTGGTCATTTATCCTGAATCCATTCTGATCTCAAAACAAAGACACTTCCTTAAAGAAATGTGTGTAGCTGGTACAATTCTCTTTCTCTTATTTCTTTTTTTCCTCATCCCTGAATCCCATGAAATTCTCCAGAGGTTATTATGGGAATATAAGAAATTAAGTCTGGAACAAGGTATTTACTTACTATATAGTCCTCATCTTCATCCTTGGGTCCTGGGCTGTAATAAACTCTGTATGCTCTGGCAACTTGATCAATCTCTTCTGGACCACCTGTCAAGCCAACTAGCTTGGGAGAAAATTCTAAAAAGGAAACCAACAAATGAGAATGGTATTGACGTTAATACATGCAAAACAACATTCTCTATTTGAGAAGTCAGTTTAATTTTCAGTGTTAACCATTTCTAAGCTGCTAAGGTGCTAAGAATTTCATCTGGTAAGGTCATGAGAATTAGTCTAATACAGATGAAACTCTTTAATGGTAACTGCCACTAACTACCAAGCCAGGGCACATTTATTTAAAGACTTACAGAATGTTAAACTAGAAGGGACATCAGAAATTATCTAATCCAACCCCTTCATTTTACCAGTGAGGAAACTGAGGTCCAGCCAGGTTATGTAACTTGCTCAAGGGTTAGGGGTCAAATTCAGATCTTCCAATCATTTCTTTTCAATTAAGTCACTTTTGGTGCTTAATAAAAACTTTTAAATAAATACCTAAGTAAAGGCTTCATTTAGTAGACAGTTAAAAAAATGATCAAAGAATAGGGATACTTTATAAGTACACAGTGACGATAATAATATTGTGCAACCTTTTAAAGAAAATGTCCTAAGCAGTTCATAGCAAGTTATGCACTATTTTCAGGTAATTTTCTTGTTTAGTACCAGTGTCAATCCCTAACTATTAATAAAGAGTTGGCTAGGGCTGGGCCATCTTTCCACAACATCAACTATAATAAATTTCTTGGCTAAGACTAAACCATTCAAGAATCTGTCTTGATGAAGTTTTAAAGAAAGTCAAATCGGTGAAATGTGGAAGACATTCACCTAGATTCATCATACGTTAAGACTTTTGCTATCAAAAGTGCTTTCCACAGGCACAGAAAATGTATTTTCTTCTTTTGGACTTTAATTCATTTTAAATTGAGTAGCTGTTTTGGGATCAAAAAAGCAGCTTGTTTTTCTTTTTCATTCATTCTCCTTAGGAAGAGGATGATGGAGACTATTAGCTACATATCCATATTTTTTAGTTTCTTACTGATTGCTGAAATAAGATTAATTTTTGCTACTAAAGAAACTTTTAATTTCAAATAACTGCGAAATTTAATATTCAAAAACATACATGTAAATACATTAAAGCTATATTTATTTGCTAAATAAAAAGTTTCAATATGTAAGCTAGGTGCTTTGGCTAAACAATTAAAATATCTTATTTTTGGTGATGGTTGCAGCTGTCCTAAATAACACATCATAAAACCCAAAAGCCATGATTTGGATTGAATTGAAGATGACTCAGCTCCCAAGGCCCTCATGAAGCATTTGCTTCAATTTGCTTTCATAAATAAAATAGCCACATCATCACTTTGTTTTCTAATGTAATTGTAAAGTTTATTAGAAAAAAACATTCAATCAATCAGTCAATCAGATCTACTAAGTGCTTACTATGTTCCTGACACTATGCTAAGTGCTAGAATATAAAAAACCCCCAAACAATCCACATCCTCAGGGAGCTTAAACTCCAATGGGGAAGACAACATTGATAAATCAGAATTTATAAAATAAGTACAGAGAGAGAGAACATACAAAAAAATTTCTAAGATACATACAATATAAATAGAGAAAATGGCATCACCAACAGGAGGGACTAGAAAAGACCTTCTGGAGGATCTAGTAATTGAGCTGAGTTCAATGCAAGGATTCTAAGAGTCAGAGGTTGAAATGAAGAGTATTGCAGGCATGGGGAGGGGGGCAGCCAGTGCAAAAATGTTGTATGCAAGATAAAGCAAAAGCAACAATAGGGCAGAATCACAGCGTATAGAAGGATGGCAGAACCTAAGAAAACTGAAAAGGCAAGAGGAAGACAGGTTGTAAAGAACTTTAAATGCCAAACAAAGGACTTCATATTATATTTATATGAAGGTAACAGGGAGACACTGGAGTTTACGTAGAGGGGAAGGTTTGGGGAAGAGAGGGGTAACATGCTCACCTACTTGAGGAAAACTAGAGTTTAACACTTGCCTCCTCCAAAGGGGGATTTCTTAATTGAGCTGTTCTCAGATTCTTTCTCTTTTCCCCAAGCCACCATTACCCATACCAGAAGGTTGAGTGCATTCTTTAGGTAAATTTTTTTTTGATATATAAGAAATCACACACACAAACAACAAATACATACTGTTCAAAATGTGGGCAGAGTTGCAGAGAAAAGATAAAGGTCGACAGAGAGAATGGCTGACAATGGTTCTTTCCTTCTGAGTTAATTTACCTTTGATTTGTAAAAAGGTCAGATGAACAGTTCATCTCTGGGCCAAGGCCTAAATTCAGTTCCTCATGTAAAGTAGGGGATGACAGAAAATGAAGCAAGGTTCACTAGCTAACAGAACTAAGCTCTAGCTTACCAAGGACTAATGCAGGTTCTCCTTATTACAATCAGTCCCAAGCCCAGCCTGTATTCTTTGGATGGTGTCTAGGTCCCAGAACAGTCTCCTTTTTTCATTCTCCCATATTCTTACTCTCAGCACTATGGACTATTTTACCTTGTCAAGGTACCAGGGGAGTTATCATTCTTCGAGAAGGTCAGGAGTGATCTCACTACAGCTTTGTCAGGCAGGCTTTCTTATAGGAGTCTTGAAACCTAAGAAACCTCTCAAGAATTTGTCTTAAATGGTCACAGGAGACTGTGGGAGCTGCTCTATTACTTCTACAGAGTATGCCTGCTTATCGAAAATCCTGGTTTGGCTCATGGAGGCAGTAGGTATCTGGTGATCAAGGGATAACTGAAGATCAAGAGATAAGGCAGGCTCAAGGTGTGAGGCAAGCTTAACTTAGGGTCCTGACTAGGGTAAGCCAAGTAGAAGGATCAAGCTTGCATCTTCAGCCCCAAATGTTCTGGTTAAGCTGCATTATCAGTTGGTTTAGAGAGTCTATTGGGTTGTGCTAGTTGTCCTGGATATTTGGGTGATGCCAAAGGCAGGAAAATGATGATCTACTCCCAAATAACCTTCCCAGTCTATGTGTGGACATTTTACTCAGACCACCCACCTGGTCAAGCCCTATGTTCCTTTCAGGGATCTCTACCTATCTGATCCACCTATCCCAGAGCCCAAGGGTAACAGTATTTTTGGAAACAGCAGTTTTAAAAATTCCAGTGCTATTAGACAGAGAAAAGATTGTATGGGGTATAGTGTGAGCCTAAATAACTCATTTAACCTTGGTCTTCTCATCTGCAAAATAAAGAAATTTTAAAAAATGGCCAGTTTTCAAAATCTTATGACTATAATGCTATTACCATACAGACCACTCCCCTATATATGTTGTTTTCCTTTATCAGAATGTAAGCTTTTTCAGGGCAGGGATTGTCTTGCTTGTTTGTAATCTGTATCTCCAAAGCTTGGCATGTCATATAATTATAAGTTCTTAATAAATGCCTTCCCACAATAAACGGCTTTTGCTAAAAATCAAGAATGCTTTTAAATTTTGTATTTTACACACACACACACACACACACACACACACACACACACACACACACACACCGCCTATTTTCATGATTTTAAAAATGAAAACTAAGGATGGAAGTAGGAAGGGAACCCAATTCTCTCCCTGTCCAGACTCTTCATGGCTTAATTTAAGCTCTACTGTTACAATGCTATGAAAACAAAAACCAAAACACTAGAAGGTATCAGAAAACTCAAGTTTCTAGTCCTGCTTCTACCACTTACTAGCTGGGTATGTCTTCAAATAAGTAACTTAAGTACCTCAGCCTCATTTTTCTCTTCTGTAAAGAGGGGTAACAAATGCCTTTACTTCTTACTAAAGAGTTGTTGCTTTGAATGAATATATGTGGAAGCACTTTGAAAAGACTGTAAAAAATAATACAAACGTAAAGTATTATTATAGCCATTAATGATAGTGAAAAAAAAATAAAAGTAGTGTATCTTACCTTTCACATATCTTGCAACGGCTTCTCTGTTGTCTCTCTCTGGGTCAATAGTGATGAAAAGTGGTTTTAAATTTGGCAGAGTTGGAATACTATCTGAAAAAAAGTTTTTATTAGAGATCAAAACCATTCATCATCAGGCTAATTTTAATGAACAAATTAGATCAGTAGTCTAAGTAAAAGACTGAGGACTTAAGAGTAATTATCATTCTAGCTTGGCTTTTTATCCTTGTCAACTTCTTTTTACAAAAAGAAAGCACCAAACAGCAAACTGAGAAGTAACTCTATTCCAGTTTATTATAAAAATGCTAACACTATTTCTCGTCATATCCCAGAAGAAATGACTTATAGCTTCAGAAGTAGCATGTCAACTTGGGTATTCTGAATTCTACTCCAGTACTTTTTACATTGCACCATGTTGCTTTATAAAACATTTAATAAACATGCACTACATGGAGGGTTATTTACTGCATATGAAATTTTGCAAACATATGGTTTCTTATCCTTTGATAACAGCTTTGGGGTATATTCATTTATGCTAAGTAGCAATTAATAATAAGCACTGCTTCAGTAAAAAAAAAAAAAATAGCATTTCCCTAAGCTCTGCACTAGTGTCTGAAAATAGTGATGATTACATATGAAAACTGTTCATATACAGGTACATTTAAAAGAACTGGAGAGTTGGGCTACAGCATTGCACTCGACTTTTGTGGCTTATTATAGGCAACTAAAGAAAAAGACCAGAGAATAGAATGAGGGAGGAATTAAAGTAAAGAACAGAAAAAAGAACTAATCAAAGAGCCAAGAAAAACAGAACTTATTCTGCCCATGCCTCTTTTTAAGACTTTTTCTGTGTTAGTATTAACTACAATTTCTTCCTCTAACAATTCATTATTAGATGTGCCCAACCATGTTTCTTTTTCAAAAACTTATTATACGCTTCTCTTTGGAGATTGTTTCATTCATCCTTTATTTACTTGATACTTGTGATTTCACCAGAGAATAAACACAGATCAGCAAAACTTCTATTACTTACTCTAAAGCTGCCCCTTTATCCATGATGCCTCTTTATATTGTTTTCCTCAGGTCCTATTTCCTATAAATGTAGATTGAATATTTATGTTTTCTGCATCATTAAGCACTTCAAATTTTTGAAAATGGGAATTTATTCCTTTAGTATTTTCAAAGGCAAGTTTTTATTAACTGAAAATATTTGGTTCACAAATTGTCCCAAGCTATTGGAAGTGATGGAATATCACTTTATAAATAAGTCTATTCAACATCCAGTAGTGTAAGCCTGCTGTACTTAAAGTGTTACCAGTAATTCATAATTTTTTGATACAAATACCAAGTGTATCAAGGATTTTCATTTAGGTCTTCAAGAAGACAAACTTCAAATTTAAAATTTTAACTTGGTTTCAGTTAGCCTAAAAACAAACTCAACTAAAGAAAACATCTTAGCCTAAGAGAACCATCTCCAGAATAGGATAAAATTATTGCTGGGGCATTTTTATAACCAGTATTTACTACAAGCAGCCCAGATACATTTAATATCTTGCTAACTTTTTTTTTTTTACTAGCTGGAAAGGAATGCAAAAGTAATATTGTTCTACTGATACTACACGGCTGTGAGTTATGGAATACCATAGTCTCTGAAGGCTTAAATGTGAGGGTTATCTAAAAAGCAATGTAGAGGCACCTGGCTGGTATAAGTGGACCGCAATACATTATGAATCAAGAACTGGAAAGGAAAACAAAATAAAAGCTGTCATATGGACAACTACTGCAAAAGGCACCCCAGTCACGTTGCAAGTTTGAGGAAAAATAATTTGTAGTCCATGTACTCTGGTACTCATGCAATGTCAAGAAAACTAGAGAAATAACCCCAATGTGTTGGGGGTAAGGGCAGGGGCACCTAAGGAGAGGATATTAACTTCTATGAGACCACAGCCTAATCACAGGATTGAAATAAGAAAGCCCAACCATTTAGTAATAAAGTATTTGACCAAAACAACCCATAAATCAAAGAAAATGCAAAATGGCTCTCAGTTCCATGTATTGCTTTTCTGCTATAGCAGTGACAGAGAAGCAAAAAAAAAAAAAAAAGGGACAGAGGATTTTAGCATCAGACTGTATAGATTGTCTACAGAAATGGACTAAGCTGTATGTAGTCTTAAGTATGAGATTCTTGTCTAGTAGACAATAAGTAGACATATTATTTGGGGAAGAAAATTCTTGCTATAAAAGAAACTGGAATACAAAAAGAAGCTACAACTGAATAGAATGATGATCCATAGTTTCCCTTTGGAGAAGCAAATGAAGGTAGAATTGGTTTCATGATGCACTCAAAGACAACGCAAAAACATCATTTCATGAGAATTTTGTTTATTTTGTATTGCACTGTTGTATAAATTCTATAAAGAATTTGTTAAGACATTCCAAACTAAATAAACACTTTGTGGCATCAATGCAAAGATGGATATAAGGGAGGATGGTGACAAAAACTTGGAAAATATGGTATCAGAGTAAGTAAGAGAGGTCAAAGGCTTGTAAAAAGTATGGAAGTTTCATACCTATATTTCATGAATATCTTCTTTGAGAAATTGGTATGCACTGGATATTGTGAAATGATACTACAAAAATTGGAATTGGTTCTATTTTTAAAAGACATAAAATGACTTTTTACTGATGTAAAAGTTAAGTCTGAAGTAGCTATCTTAGTCAAACCATTGACCTTCTGAAATAAAGACCGAATTCAATACCAAACTAGAATCAAAATAAGAACCATGGCACCCAAGGAAGGTAACACCATCCTGATCTATCTAAACAAGCTTGTGACTTTGAAAAATGAGAAAAAGATAAACGGTTAGACTTCATCACATACATATTACTATGTATACTGGAAGCCTGAAAAACAGGTTTTGCTAACTTTAAGTCAAAATTAGAGGATTAACCATTTCCAGTAATAACTCTCCCAAATCATCTACTGGTTTAGGAGCAGCTAGATAGCTCAGTGGATAGAGTGCCAGGCCACAAGTCAGGAAGACCTGAGTTCAAATCCAGTCTTAGATACTTAGCTGTGTGACCCTGGGCAAGTCACCTAACCTTGTTTGCCTCGAATTCCTTATCAATAAAATGAACTGGAGAAGGAAATGGCAAACTACTCCAGTATCTGCCAACAAAACCCCAAATGGGGTCACCAACAGTTGAACATGACTAAAACGAATGACTAAAACAACAACAAATCATCTTTTACAAGGCTGAAAATGAACTTCTTTACTAGGTTCATCAAAGCAACAGACTAATTTGATGCTGACAGTTTTCCTATAAGACTAATTTAAATTCCAAATAAGATATTACAAAGAAGCAGTAAGAAATGTAATATGGAAAAATATAGATTAGATAACTCTAGGTATTTTATTCCTATAGAGTGATCTCTTACCAATTTCATCCACTACAGCTATCATTTTTTCCAGTTCCTCTGGACAGACATCAGGACAGTGAGTGAAACCAAAGTAAATTAGTATCCACTGTCCCAAGTAGTCCTTATCAGTTTTGGGTTCTCCGTTGTGATCCACGAGTGAGAAAGGTCCTCCAAGTAAAGGCTTTCCTATTGTTCGCTTCCGTTCCTTCTCTAACTCTAAAACAAAATATTATGAAACAATCAAGAAGTATTAGGACACATATTAGTTCATCACTTTGTCAGCTAAGGAATATAGTTAGTAATGTAAAGAGAAATAATATATGACATGGTTTCTGCATGTAATACTCAAGAAACAAGGTGACACAATAAAAATCAATGTAAATCACTTAGTATAAAATTTAGGCCTTATACCTTAATTGATTTAAAAATTGCATTCAATTCAACAAGCATTTATGACACTATTAACTCAAAGACGAAATGAAATAGGTTATTGTCCTCAAGAAGTAATTTGAGAGTTCATGCTAATAAGGAAAGTTCACATAGAGGAGGTAACACTTGAGCTTAGACTTGAAAAGGAGCCAAGAATTCCAAGAGGAAAAGGTGGGGAAGGAGAACATTTCCAGGCAAGAGGGACAGTCTGTCTTTCAAAGGCACAGGTGTGGTTTATAGACTATCATGGGAAAAAACAAGGAGGCCAGTTTGGCTGGAGAACTGATTATGTAAGGGGACAAATGTGAAATCATTCTAAAAAGACAGGTTGGACCTAGACTGTGAAGGACTTTAAACGCCAAACAGAAATTTATACTTAGAAGAAAGAAGGAACCAAACTGAAGATTCCTGCACTGTAGGAATATCAATTTAGCACCTTTATGGAAGATGGATTCAAAAACGAAAGGATTAAAGACAGGCAGAATAATTAGGAGGCTACTGCAATATTCTAGATGAGAAGCAATAAGACCCTGAGTCAGAGTAATAGCTGCAAAACTGGAGAAAGGAATGGATGTAAGAGATATTGGAGAGATAGAATTGACAAAGTCTGTCAATCAATTGGATATGAAAGAATGAAGAAGGGGCAGAGCCAAGATGACAGCCGGAAAGCAGGGACTCCCTTAAGCGCTCCCCCAGGTCCCTCCAAACACCTATAAAAAATGGCTTTGAACAAATTTTAGAGATCCAGAACCCACAAAATAGCAGAGGGAAGCAGGGCTCCAGCCCAGGACAGCCTGGATAGTCACTGGGAAGGGTCTATCACATAGTGCTGGAGTGGAGCGCAGCCCAGCGTGGGCTGCGCCAGGACAGACCAGACGGGGAGCCAGGTGGAACAGGAGAGCCCTGAATCATTGAGCTGTGGCAGTTACCAGACTTCTCAACCCACAAATGCCAAAGACAACAGAGCAGGTTGGTAGAAAAACTGCTGGATCAGAGTGAGAGGAGTGAGGGGTCGGCCCTAGCCCCTGGGGTGGTGGAGGTGGTGCAGCTCTGAGGCTGCTTCCAGAGCTCCAACTGCAGTTGCTTCAGGCCCCAGGCCCACCTGATGGGAGGAATTAAACAAAGGATCAGAGCTGGAGTGCAGAGATTGCTTTGCCCCACTTGGATCTGGGTAGAGGTCCTGGTTGGTGGTTCTTGGGGGAGGAGGAACACTGCTGTGACAGAGATTGCAGTGATGGCAGGGTAGAAATAGCTCTGAAAACAGCAGTGCAGCCCCTAAAGCTTGGGACAAAGTACTCTCTACAAGCAGTCACACCCTGACAAAAAGCCCAAGGGTCAAGTAGTTGGCTGGGAACATGAACAGGCAGCAAAAAAAAAAAAAAAAAAAAAAAAAAAACGGACTGAGACTCAGACTTTAGAATCTTTTTTTTGGTGAAAAGAAGATCAAAACATACAGCCAGTAAGAAGTCAATGAAGTCAAAGAGCCTACATCAAAAGCCTCCAAGAAAAATATGAATTGGTCTCAGGCCATGGAAGAGCTCAAAAAGGATTTGGAAAAGCAAGTTAGAGAAGTAGAGGAAAAACTGGGAAGAGAAATGAGAGTGATGCAAAAAAATCATGAAAACCAAGTCAATGACTTGCTAAAGGAGACCCAAAAAAATATTGAAGAAAGTAACACCTTAAAAAATAGACTAAGCCAAATGGCAAAAGAGCTCCAAGAAGCCAATGAGGAGAAGAATGCCTTGAAAGGCAGAATTAGCCAAATGGAAAAGGAGGTCCAAAAGACCACTTTAGAAAATACCACTAGACTGGAGCAAGTGGAAGCTAGTGACTTTATGAGAAATCAAGCAATTATAAAACAGAACCAAAGGAATGAAAAAAATGGAAGACAATGTGAAATATCTCATTGGAAAAACTACTGACCTGGAAAATAGAACCAGGAGAGATAACTTAAAATTATTGGACTACCTGAAAGCCATGATCAAAAAAAGAGCCTAGATATCATCTTTCAAGAAATTATCAAGGAAAACTGCCCTGATATTCTAGAACCAGAGGGTAAAATAGAAATTGAAAGAATCCACTGATCACCTCCTGAAAAAGATCCCAAAAAGAAATCTCCAAGGAATATTGTCGCCAAATTCCAGAGTTCCCAGGTCAAGGAGAAAATACTGCAAAGCAGCCAGAAAGAAACAATTTGAGTATTGTGGTAACACAATCAGGATAACACAAGATCTACCACCTTCTACATCAAGGGATCAAAGGGCTTGGAATATGATATTCTGGAGGTCAAAGGAGCTAGGCTTAAAACCAAGAATCACCTACACAGCAAAACTGAGTATAATGCTCCAAGGCAAAATATGGACTTTCAATAAAATAGAGGACTTTCAAGCTTTCTCAGTGAAAAGACCAGAGCTAAATAGAAAATCTGACTTTCAAACACAAAAATCAAGAGAAGCATGAAAAGGTAAACAGGAAAGAGAAATTATAACGGACTTACTAAAGTTGAACTGTTTTGTTTACATTCCCTACATGGAAAGATGATGTGTGTAATTCATGAGACCCTTCTCAGCATGAGGGTAGTTGAAAGGAATATACATATATAGAGAGAGACAGAGGTGAGCTGAATATGAAGGGATGATATAAAAAAAAATTAAATTAAGGGTTGGGAGAGGAACGTGTTGAGAGAGGGAGAAAGGGAGAGATAGAATGGGGTAAATTATCTCACATAAAAGTGGCAAGAAAAAGCAGTTCTGTTGGAAGGGCAGAGCGGGCAGGTGAGGGGGAATGGGTGAATCTTACTCTCATTGGATTTGACTTGAGGAGGGAATAACATACACACTCAATTGGGTATCTTACCCCACAGGAAAATAGGGAGGAGGGGATAAAAAAAGGGAGATGATAGAAGGGAGGGCGGAAGGGAGGAGGTAATCAAAAGCAAACACTTTTGAAAAGGGACAGGGTCAAGGGAGAAAATTGAATAAAGGGGGACAGGATAGAATAGAGGGAAATATAGTTAGTCTTTCACAGCATGACTGTTATGGAAGTGTTTTGCATAATGATATGTGTGGCCTATGTTGAACTGCTTCACTTCCTAGGGAGAGTGGATGGGAAAGGAAGAGGGGAGAGAATTTGGAACTCAAAGTTTTAAAAGCAGATGCTCAAAAAAAAAAAAAGCTGTTTTTGTATGCAACTGGGAAATAAGATATACAAGCAATGAGGCATAAAAATCTATCTTGTCCTACAGGAAAGTAAGAGGAAAGAGGATGGGGGGTTGGGTTGTGGGGTGACTGGGGAACAGGGCAATCAGAATATATGCCATCTTGGAGTGGGGGGGAGAGTAGAAATGGGGAGAAAATTTGTAATTCAAAATCTTGTGGAAATCAATGCTGAAAACTAAAAAATATTAATAAAATATGGAATTCAACACTAAAAAAAATAAATAAAAATAGGAAAGAATGGAGAGGTGCAGATGATTCCAAGGGAATAAACCTGAGTTCAGAAGGATGGTGGTACCCTTAGCAGAAATAGGGAAGTGAGGAATAAGCTTCAGTTTAGGAAGAAGGAAATTTAGTTCTATTATGGACACGCTAAATTTGAGGTGCCTATGAAGTGAAGAGAACCGAGGGCCAGGCACAGGGATTTTAGTCATCAGCAAAGAAATGAAACTTGACACCAAGAGAACCAAAGATATCACCGAGGAGAGAAGGCTGCCCCTGACAGAGCCCCAGTGTATACTCAAGACAGTCTAATGGAACAATCAGATAGGTATGAAAATCAGGAGAAAGAAATATCACAAAAACCCAGTTAAGAGAAAGAATCCAGAAGAGGATAGTAAACAGTAGAAAACATTGAAGAAGTCAAGAGTTGAGAAAAAGATGTGTGAAGTTCGCAATTAAGATATCGCTGGTAACCTGGAAATTTCGGTTTCAGATGAATGGTGGAATAAGAAGCTAGCTAGAGGGATGAAATGAGTGTGGGAAGTGAGAAAGAGAAATCAATAAGTATAGATGTCTTTTCTAGAAGTGTGGCAAGGAAAAGGATAAGAAATATAAGATGACAAGGAATGGCAGGACCAAGTGATGGTTGGTTAGGGATAGGGCAAGGTTTTTTCATGAACAAAGAAGGAACTAGCATATATAGAAATATAGAAGACTATAAAGAGACTGGGGATGATAGAATGAACTCTCAGAGTGAAAAGGAGGGGATGGGAACAAAAGCATGAACAAAGGGGTTGACCCTGGCAAAAAGGGTAAAGCAAAGGAGGAGAAAATGAAGGATGATTTCAATGTGTGGAATTGGCGAGAAGATGCTCACAATGGATAGGTTTGATTTTCATGCCAAATTATCATGGCAAAGTATGCTCTCTGAGGACAGGGCAGTGATTGGTATAATGACATGAAGGGAAAAGAGGTTTGGCACAAACTGTAAGGAGTGTTGAGTAACCAAGGACTTGAAGTAACATTCTCATTTTCAGATTAAAAAACTAACAAAGTTATAATAGCCTGGAATGAGTCCCTGCACAGATTTAGGCAACATCTTAAAATGTTACAAGGTGCTAAAACAAATCTAAAACACTGAAATATGAATCTCCAAGGAACAAGTTCTAAACATCCCTGCTAGCACATAATTATAAAACGCTCTGTTCAAAGGCCATCGGGGATATGTACATACTCTCTGCCTTTTCTTTCTTCAAGTACTTCATTCCAGCCAATAAAGCTCCACCAATAGCAAATGTGAATGCCAAGGACTTCCAGGAAACAGGCTACTAGGACAGAAATTTCAACAGTAAAAATAATAACAGGATGCAATTATGTAATCCTACCAATTTTACTATAATAAAACTAGAGTGAATAGAAGTGGAATAAAATCTATACTTACAAATATACCTAAGTCCCAATAACCAACCCAGCTATTTGATACAATGTATTTGAACTTACACAAGTTTCCATTTACTCTTTGATGTTGAAAAAATAAAATCACATCTTGTACCCTGATACAAGTGAAAAAAAAAATAAACTGACAATGTTAAGCATAGTAAAAATTATATAAGGCAACTCCACTTGACTCTCAGTACTACTATTTGTGATCATACTGATTTCTCATTCAAGAAATAGGTCTTGCCCATGTGTATTTGCTAAGGTTACCTGAAATTTTAAAATAAAATCCTTAGGATTAGAAGTAGTATAAATTGTAGGAAAAACTATGAGTCTTGAATCCCTCTTCCCAGATAAAGGCTATGATTTCCTCCTAGGAAAATGAAACATTTGTTTCAGCCTAGAAGATATTTAATTCTCCTACAAAAGAGACTGGCTCCATGAAAATGTTATATATGGAAAGAGAAACACACATGAGGTCAGAAGACACAGGTTTGAATCAAATCTGTGCAAAGGTAGTGGCATCTAATTTGCTTGGGTATGACTTCAGCTGTCTTATAGTTTAGAGGATGTTAGAACTCGAAAGGACCTTAGCAATCATTAAGTTTAAGCCCCTCACTTTTAAGGAACAGCAAATAAAGACACAGAGAGTAGTTCATTTAAGTGGCCTGCTCAAAGTCAACCAGCTTTTCACATCCTATGTAGAAGTTCCTTAACCTCTGGGTCTTTTCCTTCATCTATAAAATGGTGACAGCACTACCTACCAGAAAAGGTTATCATAGGTAACAAGTACTATACTTTCTGAATACAAGGGATTATAAGAATGAGAGGTGTGTGGTTTAGAAAACCAAACCAAACCAAACCCTATTATTAGCCTAAGATTAGAGGAAGCATGGAATAGTGAATAGAAAGTCAACCTTGGAGTTAGGAAGAGGTGGGTCCTAAGAGTACTAAGTCTGATACATATAGGCTGTGTGACACTAAGCAAGCCACTTAACCTCCCAGAACAGCAGCGGATCTGCCCTGAAAGAAGGAATTTCCTACACCAATGAAATCACAGGCCCTAACCAACAGGAAAAAAAAAAAGTCTTAAGTACTTACAGATGTTACTCCATAGGATTACAGGAAGAAACTTTGTAAATCTTAAGTACCATAAACAAGTAGCACGTTATTAAGTCAGTCAAAAAACATTTATTAAGCCAGATACATTCCTAAGAGCTGGGGATAAAATGAAAGGCAAAAGCCAGTCCCTGTTCTCAGGAGCTCAGTCGAGCAGGGGACACAACTATGTACAAACAAGATAAATTGGAGAGAGAAGACACTAGAATTAAGTAGGGCTGGGGATCAGGAAAGGTTTGCTGAAGGTGGGGCTTGAAGAAAGCAAGGGAAGTCGGAAGCGATGAGGAGCCAGAGAATTCCAGGCATGGGGGGCAGTCACAGAAAATGCCCACTCAGGAGATGGGACATCTTGTTCGAGGTCCAGCCAGGAGCCGTGTCACTGGACCGAGGGGAGAGTACGGAGCTGTCGGAATTTTGGAGGATGGACGCATTATGAAGGGCTTTGAACTCCAAGCTGAGAATTTTAAATTTTTTTGCTCATGGAGGTGACTGTTTGTAATGATAATAATGATAAATTATGAGGTGAACGGCCTCCCCTCTGGGATTCACGATCTGAGTAGGGGTAAAAGTAGCCCAATGGGTAGAACGCCACGCCCGGAGTCAGAAAGACTCATCTTCCGGTTAAATCTGACCTCTAACACTTACTAGCTGTGTGACCCTGGGCAAGTCACTTAACCCTGTTTCATCTGTAAAATGAGCAGGCGAAGGAAATGGCAAACCACGCACTAGACAGGCGTGGCTTGCAGAAAAGAGAGGGAGGGGGAAAATGGAGGAGGGAACAGGGAAGCTTAGCAGATCCCTCGGAGCACCTGAGCCTGGGCCCGGCCCCAGGCTTACTTACCCCCGCTGCGCGTGGGCCACTCGGACCCTTGGTTCCTCGCGGTAGCCGCCCCGCAGTGGAAAAGGGCCGGCCCCCGCAGAGTCCATTTACTACACACGCTGACTGCCAAAGAGACGGAGGCCCCATGGCCAGACTACCCCCAGCCCGGCCCCGCCCCGGGGGCGCCCTTCCTCCTGCACCAACTGGCCTCAGGAGGTCTCGCTTGCTCCCCAGGGCCGGACTTCGGCACCACAGTTCTCGCAACGATTGCCCCCCAGGGGCCACAAAGCCCCTGAAGGGCGACCACGCCAACAAGCAGTTCGCCATTGGCTGAAGGCAGAGGACATCCGCGGCGAGCACCACCGTCCGCTTTAACTTCCGGCCGGCAGGAAAAGGCGACGAGGGGCGGCTCTTTCCGGCTTGGCCCCACACTCGATGGTTCCGCCGGAAATGAGACTTGCCTGCCAGGCCGTGAAGGGATGCGCGGGTCTCGGTGATAGGAAGCGGTAAGTTAGAGCGCTGTGTGACACTAAGCAAGGGACGCTTAGGCTGGAGGTGGGTCTTTAGTGTCCGTGGTTTCAGTTTCCCCCTCCCCAGTCTCCCCGTGAATCAGGCGAACCGCTGAAAGGTGGAAGGACAGGTGGGAAGAGGGAGAAAGAAGAGGCTGAGGCGGCTCCTTGGGAAACCGCCCTACCGCCGGATGGAGCGAGAAGGGTCGGGAGATGTGTCCTGAGGGACAGGACTCTGTCTGCCCTTCTGACCCATGTCAGAGGTGGTTTGGGGGGCCAGACTCTTCTCGGGAGCTGCCCAGTGGATCCTTGCGACCCCAGTCTTGTGTAGACGTTGTGCTAGCCTCTGGGATACCCGGGCCGTTCAGCTGCTATGTAGATGAGCGTGGTAGGAAGAACACCGGGTTTGGAGCGAGAGAAGTTAATTTCAAGTCCAAGTCCTTCCGGGCTTCTGTCAAGTGAAGGGGCTGGATGATTTGTTAGGTTGTTTCCAGTTATGATTACTGTGCCCTGCTCAGAACGTCATTTGGCTCTGTAAAATTAGGGAATTAGATTGATATGATTCATTTATTCAACAATTACATTCGGAACTCCCGCAATGTGTAGAGTTCTGTCATATGCACTCGGGAGAGGAAGGGCCGTCCCGTTGCAGTCTAAGATAGATTGCTTTCCTTAGCGGACTGTTACACAAGTTTCTACAGTAATAAAAATGTTGAGCAGTTTTATACCATAGGACAGTGTAACATGAATGTAATAAAAGTATGACAAAAGTGCTTCAGAGTGTTGGAGAATGCAGTTATTTCACCTTTTTGGGTCTCAGTTACATCCACAATAAAAAAAAAGTATGGACTAGATCTTTAAGTGATTCCACAATCATTTATTAAGCACCTATTATTTTCAAAACACAGTATTGGGGTGGGTGGGGGGTGGGTGGAAGGATAGAATATTAAGGCCTTCCCTCCCAAAGCTTTATTTCCCAACTTCCTTCTAGACCTACGGTAACTCGATGGAAAAAAAAATAACTCAATTCCTTTGTAAACTGTTTATAAATGTAACCTTCTGTATTCCTTCTCTAGCCTTCTGTTTGGGAGAAATCATTGGGGGAGGAGGGGAGAGAGAGTAAATTGGCTTCATAGTTTCTAATTTAGATGTTGGAAAATTAATAGGATTTCCACTGAGGTGAAGAAGCTTGGAGGTATGAATTTGAAGGCATAAGACTGAAGCATTCGCTTCTGGCATGAGCATCAGAAGGAGAGAATAACCTGTTTTGTTTGAAGATTGGTTAGATAAGGGAAGGTCTTGGCCTACATTCTGTTAGATTTCAAGCTCTCTTTTACTGTTCTTTTTATCCTCTGCATAGTGGTCTGGCACATTGTAAGCACTGAATAAATGTTTATTGACTAACTTACTTCATAGAATCATATACACAATTTCAGAGTTGAGAAAGAACTCTGACATTCAAAACTATTCACAATTCCAACTTTCTGGCCTTATTATATATAATTTATCTGTATCAATGCATATTATCATCCAGCCAAATTAGCCTTCCTACTTGTTCACCATACATATCCCAATCACCCTGGTCCATATTTTGGCACTTGAGTTGGTCAGTCCCCCATTGTCTGGAACTCCTTTCCTCTTGGAACTGCTAGTTTGCTTCAAAACTTGACTCAAGCTCCACCTTCTACATGAGGCCTTTGTTGATCCTTCTCAACTGCTAAGGCCTCTCCCTATCAAAGGGTTCCCTCCAACGACCTGGCTAGGTAGGACCTCTTTCTTAGAACATGTATTTGCACTTACAGCTATATTTGTCTTCAGAGCCACTTGACCTGTTGAACTGCCCTTCTCCAGAGAATGATCTTTCAAATATTCATTTGGCTCAGTGTGTGCCTCTTCCATGTCCATGTCAGTATTTGTAGGTGTCTTTCCAGTCAGCTCCTTTCTTGAGCAAAATGTGGCCTCGAAAATTATGTCTTCCTGAAAATAGGAACTGGGTTGATGTTGTTAAGAACTTCAAAAAAGTTTTTCATCCATATCTAGGATTCTTGTAATGATCTTCTTAGACTGGTCATAGGAATTTACAGGAGCAGGAAAAAAACAAAGGAGATGTAGAGCAGGCATTCCGTTGAAAGAAACAAAAAAACCACACAAATATACATTGGAAACCAATTCATTGTGTTTTTTTTAAAGGTTTTTTTTGGCAGGGCAAATCGGGATTAAGTGACTTGCCCAAGGTCACACAGCTAGTAAATGTGTCAGGTGTCTGAGGCTGGTTTTGAACTCAGGTCCTCCTGACTCCATGGCCGGTGCTCTACTCACTGCACCACCTAGCTGCCCCCAATTCATTGTTTTAACCTTGGGAGATTTCAGTATCAGAGCTCTGGCTGGCCTGTAAGTGCAAATCGGTCACGAGTGTGCAGGCCTTGCTTGCTCCTGCTTCTTCCTCTGCAGTGAATTCCAGAGAGTATTTTCAAGGGGTAGATTTGGTGACTTTTGTGGTCTTGGGATATCCATCAAGTCTGAAGTGCCTGGACCCCATATGGGTGACCATTTTTATACCCTCAGGTGACTGAAGACATGCCAATACAGCTGTAGTTCTATCATTCTGAAACAGTAGACTGAAAGTTTGTAGGTCCCCAGCCTATCTTTGAGATCCTGAAATAACACAACGTTCAGTAGCCCCTGGAAAGCAACAACATGGCCAGCCTAAGCCTTCGCTCTAGAATTGCTATGGAGACCAACCCTAACATCAAGTCTTCGGTCAGGAAGTAGACTAGAAGAAAGAGCAAACAAAAGAATCCCACCATAAAGAGATAAAGGGATGCCCAAGATACAAACCCAGAAGCACTCAATGAATAAACATTTATTAAGCCTCTACTGTGTGCTAGACATTGTGCTAAGCTCTAGGGATACACAAGGAGGTAAAAGACAGTGCTTGTCTTCAAGGAGCTTACAATCAAATGAGGGAGACAATATGCAAGCAGATATATACCAAGCAAGTGATATAGAGGATAAACAGGAAATAAAGAAGAGAAAGCATTAGAATTAAGATAGGTTGGAGAAGGCTTCCTGTAGAACAGCACTGTCCAAAATGTGACCCACAGTGTGATTTATGCGGCAGCCTACAAGCATAGAAATTGACATAAATGCTTTAGGAGAAGCCTAGCTACCGCAGAGCTCTCACTAAAATGGCAAATTAAATTATATTGTCTGTTATTTCAATAAAAACCTAAGGTTGGACAGCCCTGCTGTAGAAGGTGGGATTTTAGATAGGACTTAAATGAAGCCAAGTTGGTCAGTAGAAGTAGAGTGAAGGAAAGGAAGCATTCCAAGCATGAGGCACAGAGAAATGCTCAGAGCTGAGATGGAGTGTCTTATTTGTGGGACAGGAGCCAGTGTCACTGGATTGAAGATTATAAGGCAAGAAGTAAGGTGTAAGAAGACTAGAAAGCTAGGAGGAGGCTAGGCTATGAAGGGCTTTGAATGCCAAACAGAGCATTTTATATTTGCTCTTGGAGGCAAGATGAAGCCACTAGAGTTTATTGAGTAAGAAGGAGGTGACGTGATCAGATCTGTGCTTTAGGAAAGTCATTTTAGTGGCTGAATGGAAAATGGATTGGAATAGGGAGTTACTTGAGGAAGGTAGACTCACCAGTTATCTATTGTAATAATCTAGGCATGAGGTGATAAGAGCCTGCGCTAGAGTGGTGGCAGTGTCAGAGGCCAGAAGGGGAGATGCTGCAAAGGTGAAATTGTCAGGCCTTGGCAAGAGCTTGGATATGGGGAGGTGAAAGAAAGTGAGGAATCTGGGATGACTCCTAGATTGTGACCCTGTGGGGTTGGGAGGATGGTATTGACTTCTATGGTAATAAGGAAGGTGTGGGGATTGGGAGGTAAGAGGTTAGGGGGAAAGATAATGAGTTTTGTTTTGGACGTAGTGAATTTCAGATGTCTACTGGACATCTAGTTTGAGGTTTCTGAAAGGAGATGCAAGACTGGAGGTCAGCAGAGAGATTAGGACAGGATAGGTAGGGTTGTGAATCATCATTAAATCCATGGGAGCTGATGAGATCTCCAAATGAAGTGGTATAGAGGGGAGAAGGGAAAAGGGCCCAGGACAAAACCTAAGGGACATCTACAGTTAGAGGGCATGATCTGGATGAAGAACTAGCAAAGGAGACAGTGCTGGTCGGATAGATAGGAGAACTAGGAGACAGTGAAAACCTAGAGAGAAGGGAGTAGCAAGGAGGGGAGAGTGATCAGCAGTGTCAAAGGCTGCAAAGAGGTCAAGGAGAATAAGCATTGAAAAAAGGCCATTGGATTTGGCAGCAAAGAGATCATTAGTAATTTTGGAGAGAGCAGTTTTGGTGGAATGGTAAAGTTAGAAGCTCGATTATAAGGGTTTAAGAAGAGACTGACAGGAAAAGAAGTGGAAGCACCTATTGTAGATGCTCTTTCTTGATGACTGAAGGCAGAAAAGATATAGGATGATAGCAAAGATGGAAAGATCAAGTGAGAGGGTTTTTTCAAGATGGGGAAAATATGGATATATTTGTAAGCAGTAGGAAATGAGCCAGTAGAGAAAGATTGAAAATAAGTGAGTGAAGATGTCAAAGGGTCTGCTGAAAGAGATGTGATGGAATGGAATCCCTTGAACAAATGGAAGGGTTAGTTACCCTGGGTAAGGAATAGGGCAACCTCTTCCTGTGAGACAGGTGAAGGAGGAGATATGGTAGAAGGTATATGAGTGATCTGCATTGAAAAAGGAGGGGAAGAGGAAGTTCATTGCAAATGGCCTCAATTTTTTTCTGTAAAATATGAAGCAAGATTCTCAGTTGAAAGAGTCAGGGAAGGGGGAGTCAAGGGAGTTTTGAAGAGGGATGAAAAGGCTTGTAAGAGTCGTCATGGTGAGTGGGACAGTGAATTAATAAGGATGTATAGTATGATTGCCTGGCAGCAGGGAGGTTGCCTGCCCAATTGAGATTATGTAATGTAAATTTATAGTGGATCCAGTCAGAACAGTTGCATGATTTTCTTCACCTTTGTTTAGCAGCATGTGTATAGAAGTGAAGGCAACAAATGGTGGGAATGATCCAAGGTTGAGACTTGGCTGGCTGTAATCAGTGATTTGGAGCTAATCTTGGTAGACATTTTGAGGTACTGGTTTATACCTTGTTTCTGCCAGAATACTTTTCAATTTTCCCAGCAGTTAATAACAAAAACAGTTATTTTTGTTTTTTGAATATGAGGTTTTATCTCAATAGATCAGATTATCAAAGACAAGGCAATGGTGTTTGTTTGTATCATTATATTGTGTACCTAACCTGTTCCATTCATCATCAACCTATTTCTTACTCTGTAACAAACTATTTCAATAATTACTACTTTGTAGTATAGTTTGAAATCTGGTACTGCTTAAGCCCATTTCTTCCCACCTTTAGTAATCCTTTGGTAGTTTGATTAGTATCGCACTGAGTAAGTAAATTAATTTGGGTAGTATTGTTATATTAGCTCATTCTACCCACAATAAATTAATATTTCTCCAATATTTGGGTCTATCTTTAGTTCTATAAAGAGTGTTCATATAGTTCCTGTCTATGTTTGGGTAAGCAGACTTCTGAGAATTTCTGTAGTTAACTTAAAAATAATTTCTCTTTATATCGTTTCCTACTGGATCATGTTGCTAACATACAGAAATACTGATGATTTATTTTATATTATTATTTTATATTCTACAACTTAGCTGAAGTTAATTCTTTCAATTAATGTTTTTTGTCTCTAAACTATGATATGGTTTGCTACAAGTGGTCTTTTTGTTTACTCTTTGCCTATTTTTGGCTTTCAAGAAAAGAACTGTTTATCCCTACGTTGTCTAATAAATGTTATCTAACAATGCTATTTCCATCGATCACCAGAAACATGGAGGACATAATGAGCTCACATTCCTCTGCACTTGGGCCAGTCCCCCCAGTCCAAGTAAATTATTCCATTCCCACATGCTGGCTATGTCAGTTGTGGTAGGACAGATATGGTGGCTCAGCTGAGGTTGATTTATTTTGTTCTGATCTAACAGTTAGCATTTTAGCACAGTTTCTTGGTTTTGGTCATCCTTATGTCTAAAGCCTCAGGTCTATGCTAGGGCTGGATCTTCATGACTTTTATGTCCTCAAGCAATGAAGAAACTGCACTAACTATTGTAGCTATCCTAAATAGCTTGAACTAATAAAATCTCAAGGACAGTTTTTGTACCTTTTAAGAAAAAATTAGCCTAATCAACATTTCTTCTACTATACCATTGGAATACACTTGCTGTCCATTGGTTATTCCTCTCTATGTAACCAGATCTTTTTTTTTTTTTGGTTATACATTTCTTTGAAAGAGTCTTTAGCCCTCCAAAATCTTAACTTCCCACACTATTGAGTTGAATTCAGACACCAATAGTAATGTTATCATAATCCGCAAAACCACTGTGGGAAAACTTCAAATATAGTTTTGTTACAACTTTAAAAAAGTTTTTGCATCGCTGTTACATCACAATAATCTATCTTTCCCCACAAAGAACCCTCCCTTGTAACAAAGAAGTATAGTTAAGTAAAACAAGTCAACTTATTTGCCATTCCTGACAACTATGCCTCAGCTGAGAGGAGAGAGAGGTATGTTTCATTGTCATTCCTCTAAAGTTAGCATTAGTCATTGCATTTATCAGAGTTCTGATGTTTTTCAGTATTGTTTTCCTTTACATTATTGTGGCTACTATGCAGATTGCTTTCCTGACTTTGTTCTACATCAGTGCATATAGGTTCTCACAACTTTCTCTGATTTCTTCTATTCACTCTTATCTTTTTCTAGTATGGTAGAACTACAAATATCATTTAACTGGCCCTTCTGCACCTTACTCTTCTTGAATGCTCGGGGATTCTCGGAATGACACACAAGAAGGGGCATTAGCACAGAACAAGACGGTTAGACAGTCTTTCATGAGCTTGGGCCCAGGCATTACAGTCTCTTCCACTGTAATGTACAAACGAACATTAGGCATCTTTTTCCGAAAAAGACCCACCTTATCACAGTTAAAAACTTTCTGTGGCAGGTAATTCTCAGAAATCACAAGCTTTTCAAATTCACTGACAAAGGCCTCCACTGTCTTAGCATCTGAGCTTACTTCTTCACGGTACCATACAGCACTATGGATGCTACTTCCCTTTTTGAAATTATTAAACCAGCCTTGGCTAGCCTTGAAACTTTCTTCCTCTGACTGACTTGTGCCTGGCATCTTTGAAACAAGATTGGCATGCAATGCCCTGCCTTCTCACAGATAATGTTCTCGGTTATAGTATCACCTGCTAACTGCTTCTCATTGATCCACATGAGAAGCAACTTTTCAATATCGTCTAGAATACATGGCCGTTGTTTTGATATTCTCATGATCCCTTTCATTCCATCTACTGCCTTTATTTCATCCTTCTTCAAAATGGTGCAGATTCTAGATGTAGACCTGTTGCAAAACCGTGACAGATTGGTCACACACACACACCATGTTCATGCTTCTCGGTGATTTCCTATTTCATTTCCAATGGTCTCCTTTTTCTTTGCACCTTCCTTTTCAATCTTCTTCTTTGGGACCATCGTTACAAATATTATTGTAGATCACAGTCCTATTGTATACTTTTACGCAATGTACTACTGTATGTACACAAACACACGTGAACACACTTGGTTTTTTTTACTGAATAAGCATTTATTAAGCATTGACTTTGTGCCAGGCATTGTGCTAAGCATGTCATGTACACAGAAATATAACATAGCTTGGAATTCAAATTCTAAAGGTGGGGATTGTTGTGGAGTCATTTTTTCCATGTCGAACTTCTCATGACTTAATTTGGGGTTTTCTTGACAGAGATACTGGAGCAGTTTGCCATTTCCTTCTCCAGCTCATTTTACAGATGAGGAAATTAAGGCAAACAGGGTTAAGTGACTTGCTCAGGGTCACACAGTTAGTAAGTGTCTGAGGCTAGATTTGAACTGACTTCCTTCTGACTCCAGGGAGGATGCTCTATCCACTGCGTCACCTAGCTGCCTGTCACTGGAGATCTTTAGGCGAAAGTAAGATGAAGTGCTGGTTTGGGATGAGCTGACTAGATGATTTGACCATCCTTCCCTTCCAGTGCTGAGATGTGGTCATTCTGTGGGGGTGATGCTGGTTCGTTGATAGATGTTTGTTCATTCATTAATTCATTCACCGACTCGTTCATTTGTCTGTCCATCTATTTATTCATCTGTTCATTCATTCATTTATTTTAAAAGAATTGTGTTCTCATCAGAGTAGCCATCCAGCGGTGTAGAAGGCAGGCAACCTTCCAATCTTGGCTGGAGAAGAACTTGAGATGAGCAGTATTCCCGGTGCCAGGGAACCAAAAATTGAGGAGGTTTTTGGTAAAAATGATGATTGTTGGGGAACCATAGGTTTCTAGGGGTGCTCGAGACCCTAAAATACCAACACGCCGGGTCCCTTTGTGACGCCTGTTTCCACAAGCGGGCCAGATTCAACCTACTGAACTAGATTGAATCTGAGCCACGTGAACACACTTGTAATGGTACTGTTAAGAGCAAACAATGCTGCCTTCACAAATGGTCACTGCTGAAGGAGGTGGTATACCCACCTCAGGTTCCTTTGTTTGACAAAGAAAGCTAAAAAAAAAAACCCATTGTTCTAGTTGAGTGTCATCCCTTCGTGAGCTGCAAATTTTTGTTTGTCCAGCAAGTCAGATTTTGCGAAAAATTTTTCCTTGTCCAGTGAAGCATACATAAACCAGGTTACTCATAAACCGAGGTTCTACTATAATGGCATACTATTCCATTCCATTTGTATATCATAAGTTTGTTCAGCCATTCCCCCATGGGTGGATACCCACTTTGTTATCAGTTTTTGCTACCACAAAAAAGCACATTTAGGTCCTGATTGATGGAATAATGAATTCTATCAAGTGATCACATTATTTGAAAGCATATTACATATTTACATTGGACTGGAGTCAATTACAACATTTTACATAATTACAACTTCAAATAGCATGAACTTGAATACACGCAACTTGCTATAAATATTTTTGTATATATGGGCAAATATTTCAACTTGACTTTCTTGGTAGTATGTCTCTGGTAGTGGAATGTTTGGGTCAGGGCATATAACATATATGTGTGTGTAAACACACATACACACGTTCTCTCTCTCTCTCTCTCTCTCTCTCTCTCTCTCTCTCTCTCTCTCTCTCTCTCTCTGTTTCCCCCCCTCTACTACCTTTTATAGTATAGACCTAAATTGTTTCCAGAGTGGTTGGAACAGTTTGCAACTCCACTGGCAATGTATCAGTGTGCCTATCAATTCAATTTAGTAAAAATTTACTAAGTGTTTGTTGTGTTCCAGGTAGTATGATATGTGAAGGTGAAGATACAATGACAAAAAACAAAACAATCCCTGCTTTTTATTATGGTTATTATATATAACTTATTATGGTTAGGGTAGGAGAGAGAGAGGGAAGATATCAATATACACACAAGGGTGAGCAAACATAAAATAATTTTCTGGAAGTGGGAAAAACACTGACAGTTTTTCTCGGGGGCCAGATCAGGAAGGAAAGCAAGTGGTATAATACTGAAAAGAGCACCAACTCTAGAGTCAGAGGACACTGTTCAAATTCTGCCTCTATAATCTTGCGCAAATCATTTAACTCCCTGGGCTTCCATTTATTCATGCGTAAAATAAAGGCGTTAGAGTAAGTTGCCTCAGGAGTGCCTTTAAGTTTTAAATCTGTGATTCATTGAGGGTCTTATTTTTGAGGTAGCACTTGAGGAGATCCTTGAAGGCAGCTAAGGATTATTAGAGGCTGATGTAAAGAAAAGCATTTCATACTTGTAGGTCAGTTTGTGTAAGGGCCCAGAAATGTAAGCTCATTTACCAGATTGTCAGAAGAGAAGGAAGAATAAAACCATTTTGCTATTGTAGTAAATAGAGATAATGGGGATCAGGATAGGAACAGGACCTGTAATTTCATTGGTATAGGGGAGACCATCTCAATGAGGAACTCCCCCTACAAATGCAGATTGGCAACTTCTCTGGAAGTTATTGTTTCAGTGATAAGCCCACAGCCCTTGAAATGTTAAATGACTTGCCCAGGGTCACATAGCCAGAATGTGTCAGAGGTAGTATTTGAACCTAGGTCCTCCTGGTTCTGTCTACTGATATCTTTGGAGTACATACTACATCAATTACTACCACAACATTTATACCTTCTTTTTTTCTTCTAAATTTATTTATTTTTAGTTTACAACATTCAGTTCCACAAGTTTTTGAGTTTCAAATTTCCTCCAACTCCCACTCCTCCCCCCTCCCCACCCAAGACGGCATGCAATCTGATATAGGTTCTACATATACCTTCACACTAAACTCATTTTCATACTAGTCAAGTTGTAAAGAAGAATTATAACCAATGGAATGAACCCTGAGAAAGAAGAAAAAAACAGAAGCAACAAAAAAAGAGAGATCAAATGGTTTGTTTCAATCTGCATTTCAGACTTCATAATTCTTTCTCTGGATATAGATTGCTTTTTCCATCATGAGTCTTTTGGAGTTGTCTTAGAACCTTGCATTGCTGAGAAGAGCCAAGTCTATCAAAGTTATTCATCACAGATACAATGTGTCTGTAACTGTGTATAATTTTCTCCTGGTCCTGCTCCCCCAACTCAGCATTAGTTCATATAAGTCTTTTCAGGTTATTATTAAGTCCGTCTTCTCATTTCTTGTAGCACAATAATATTCCATTATATTCATATACCACAACTTGTTTAGCCATTCCCCAATTGATGGGCATCCCCTTGATTTCCAGTTCTTTGTTACCACAAAAAGAGCTGCTATAAATGTTTTTGTACATAACATATGTATCTTCTAAGAGAGTAGGAACTAGATAAAGGTCTAAGCTAGATAAAGGATTAAACTCCTTTAATTAGGTATATTAAGGTCCAACTCTTTTTCTTCTTGGTATTGGGGCTATGTGTACGTGTTGGTGTGTGTGCATTCAGGTGTTACTGTCAGGGAAGAGTGTTGAGTGAATGATTGTTAGCTGATGTTATATAAGAAGGAAGCTTTACCTTACTGTTAGCCATTTGTTGCTCTCCCTAGGAGGGGATGGCCATAATAACTGACTCATCTGTCTGTCAGTCAGCAATCCTTATTGAACACATAGTATATTCCAGGCACTGTGCTAAGCACTGAGAGTACAAATGGAACTAAAAACAGTCTCTACTCTCAAAGAACTTACCTTCTAATTTGGGAAGACAACAGACGAGTGAGTACATTCAAGATATAGGTAGAATAGATAGAAGATAATCTCCTAGGGGAAAATATTAGCCACTGGGAATGGCATCCTGGGAATGTGAGATTTCATCTTAGCCTTGAAGGAAGACAGGGAAGCTAAGAGGTGGAGGTCATTGGACAAACCATTTCAGACACGGGAGAAAGCCAGCACAAAGTCAGGGAGATGGGAGATAGAGAGTGGGGTTGGAGAAACAGTGAGTCAGTGTAGCTGGATCATAAAGTGCATAGAGAGAAGTCTGCAAAGGAAGGAAAGGGCCAAGTTATGAAGATCTTTCAATACCAAACAGTTTATAATTGATCCTAGAAGTAATAGGTACCCACTGGAACTGATTGAGTAGGCTTCCATGATGTCTTTAATACAAATGCCAGGCATTGTCAACTCCAGGTATGAGATCACTATCTCCCTAAACACAAAATTATGTAAATTCAACATATTTTTAGCATCACATCATTTCGCTCAAACCCTTACTTTTTCCCCAGTTTCTGCCCCTTATAGAAGGTTGCAGATCAAATGAACAAGAAGACATGTATGAGATAATTGATGAATACTTAAAATAATGCCTCTCCTCCCATCCCTACCTCTCCGTTTCATGTTACTACTTTTCCAAGGGAAAGCAGTCTTTACTGATCATTAGTCTGGTAAGTAAAAGAGATTCAGGAATGCTTCAGTTTGCTCCAGGAACCAGTTATTGTCAGGAGCTTTGAAAAAAATCCCTCTGTGACAATGTGTTTGCTGGAACTCATATTCACCAAAAAGGATATTTGGTTTGCAAATAAAGCAAAATAAAAATCAAAACATAATCTATTCAGTTAAAGTTTTTATGAAAAATTTACATACTCATTTAAAGCAGTTAACATTTTTTTATCCTCACTTTAGTCTCAAGAGCAAGTACATTTTCCTTATAGTTTTTCTACCTTCATAGCTAGAAAGGGTTTTGAAATCAGAGGAGCTGGGTTCAGATCCCATCTCTGACACTTATCCGCTATGTGAACTTGCACACGTCACTTAAACTCCTTGGGCCTCAGTTTCCTCATCTGTAAAATGAAGCCTTGGGACTAAATGTCTTCTGATCTGTCCCTTTCAGATCTAGAGCTACAATCCTAAAATGATCAGCATTCAAGATTCCTGCTGTATTGCTCTCTGAGATAAGTTTCAGGTAGATCTATAAAAAGACTACTTGCTCTGTATTCATTGCTGATGCCACTTGAATGATACAAAAGGTTCTCTTGAAGCCTTAGGAGTGCTGTTCTGCTTGATTTTCCTCAACAGGCCTCCTCTAAGAAATAATATAAATTGTTATATACTCAACCATTTGTTTAGTATGCTAGAAATGACTGCAGTGTGAGAAATCAGAGTAAAAACTTTATATAGTCAGGAAAAATACAAGTATAGTTGTAAAATAGAAGTTTGTCTAGATTGATAAGCTTGGGTTCTTTCAGTATCACTATGATTTACATGGCAAACAACCTAGAAGACTTTTATTGTGGTATAGTCTTTGAGGATGAAGGTGCTTTTGATACCAGGCATAGCCTGTAGCTTCAGCCAAATTACTTGCTACTCTGTCTCCTCTGGTTTCCATTCTCAGAAGTCTTTTTCCTTAGGCATTTAGCTAGCATCATCTTGCCCAGTATTTTCTACATAGTGAATGCTCCATAAATGTTTGTTGAATTGAAATACTGACTAATTTAAATAATTATATCTATCTCCTGCTTTGATTAATTGGGATCCAGATTTTCTGTCTCATTTCTGTTCATCTTATTATAGTATTTCTCTTTTCTTCCAAACTTTGTTTATATTCAGTTTATCCACTTTCCATTGTTCCTAGGCCCCTGGTTATCTATAGAGTCAGCATGGAGAAACGGAAGGGGCACTAGGCTGGAAGACAGGAGATAGCTACATTTGAAGCCCATAACTGATGGGCTAATTATGTGACCTGTGACTTAAATTCTATGAACCTTAGTTTCCTCATCCATAAAAGTGGGTAATACCTATAGTACTTACATCATAGGGTAATTGTAAAGACCAGTCTTTAGGTATGGGTCAGCTGTAATTATTGAGAAGCAGTTTGATGGTATCAGGAGTGAGTTGGACTTTGAATCAGGAAGATCTGGGTTCACTTCACTTAATCTCTTGGATATTCAGGTACTGACTATGAAAGAAACACATACTAATATTCTTCCTTTTAGGTACAAGGCTGCCAGAAGCAATTTTTAAAAATATAACATTAATATTCAAGCTATTTTTCACCTAGAGAAATGTCCAAGTGGGCATAAGGCACCCATACTCTCGGACGTTTCCCTTTGCCTATAAGTGATTTGAGGTGACATTTATGGGAATCTTGAAAAAGGAAAATATTATAAAGTATTAAAATATAGTTTAGGATTAATATTCCAAAACAGTAGTCATTTCTCAGTTCCTTTCTTGACCATTTCCCTCAGGAATTGCCAGGGCTCCCTCTTTGTGTTCAACATTAACCATACTTCAATCCTTAGTTGGGTCAGTAGCCTAGTCACTGTAGGGAGTAGGGAAGACTGACCTAAATCAGACAAATTGATTAATGTCTACCCTTAATTCACTTTTTTAAGAAAAGCCTTTTGTTCTTCACTTAACCCATCTTTCTAAGAGAGATAGAGGAAGAGGGGAACACAAATCTGTAAAGAGCTTTTTAACTAAAGAAATATTAGTTCTTAATATTTCTACAGCAACTGAAAAAGTAGTTTTAAAATGCTTCTATACAGTTCCTACCTCTGTGACATTATTAGTCCATGGCATAGATACATTATCCATCTACAATGCTACTTTTTCCTTGCACTGTTTTATTGTCCAATTTAAGTCAGTTTCTGGTCAGATAGACTAGACTGCACGGTATTTTTAACAATCCCAAGGTGTTCCTTAATACTTAAGCTCACTTTTAAAATAGCCCTGTTATCTCTGTGATGCCATATGATTGTTAATCTTGGAATACCAGTCTTTGAAAAATCAAAACTGTGGTTCATCCAAAGGGTGATGGAGATAAACATAAGTAGTTTGCAGCATGTTTGTAGCAATATTCCCAAGTAATATAAACTAAACATGATTGGATAAACAAGGTCGACTAGATAGCCATGTATATATGAAGAGGGAGGATAACAGACAGCTTATTGGGTAGGTTTTTGTAAAGGATCTGTGGGAAACAGAGACAAGAATTGCAAAGGGTATACCCACATCATTATCTCTCTCCTGAAATCTAATTGCACATTTCCAAGTGCCTATTGGAGATATCAAACTGGATATTCCATCTCAATCTCAACATGTCCAAAACTGAACTTATTATCCATCCCCATATAAACCCACCTCCCTTCCACATTTCCCTATTTCTGTTGCTGGTCCCAGTAGTCCATAGACTAACCTACAGCTTTATCCTTTACACCGCATTCTCCCTCACCTCCCACAGCAACAGCTAATCCTTTATCCAAACTTGTTTCTTCCTTTACTATATCTTTTGTATCAATTCCCTTCTCTCTACTTTCTCTTGCCTAAAGGACTGAATTAGTCTCCTAATTTGGTCTCTACCTCAGGTCCTTCCCAGCATTAGTCCATTCTATGCAGAGCTGCCAAACCATGTCACTAGCCTTACTTAATAAGTTCCCAATCATCTTTTACCATTTCAAGTACTGGAGTAAATATGAAATAGCATTTACCAATAGAAGGAGGGGAATAGATTACACAATTGGGGAAAGATTCATAATTATAAATACTGTAGTGATGATAGGTTGGTTGACCCAAGGCAAATCACTTAACCCTGTTTGCCTCAGTTTCCTCATCTCTAAAATGAGCTAGAGAAGGAAATGGTAAACCACTCCAGTATTTTTGCCGAGAAAAACCCAAATGGGGTCACAAAGAGTTGGATATAACTGAAAATGACTGAAAAGCAGGAGTTAAATTAGGTTTATTTGACACAACATACACCTTTAATAATAATTATAGCTAGCAATGTCTGTGATATTGAACAAAATCACTGGGACACATTGCCTTTGGCAATTGTATATGACTTTAAGTTGTAGAACAGTTGCTAGCCTGCATAGGTAGAGGGAGTTTCCCCACAAGGAAATCCCTACATTGATTAAATCAAGGGGTCAGAAACAGAAAATGTGTGTGTATACATATAGTTTTAAGGTTTGTAAAACATTTTGAAATGTTTATTTTTATAGACAATCATTTCTTGACTTGTGCTGAAATATTCATAATAATGACATTTCTGTATTTCTTAAGGAGAAATTGAAGCAAAACATTTATTTTATAAAATTAAAACCTCACAAGTCTAAATCCATAATTTCATTTGTTGGTAGCTCCCATTATGGTGACTCCCTCTAACAACAACTCAGCTGTAACTTAGAGTCTTAGAGATTAAGTAAATTGATTATGATCACACAGCTTGTAATACCAGATGCAGGACCTTAATCTAGGTGCTTCTGATGCCACGGCTAGTCATCTTTGTGTATATTTTTGAAGATGATTACTTAATTTATTGGTCTTAAATTTATTAGTTATTTTTAATTTATGCAAACCTACATTGAGCTTAATTTAGAATTCATTTCAAAGTTAGACATTTCAGTACTTTTTCTAGTCTTAATAAATTGTCAGTCCCTAATTAGAAAATTATTGTTTTATAATTGAGTTGTCTTTTTCATATAGTTTTCAGGAAACCAGTTTAAAAGTTATGGATAATATCAACCCCAGTCCAGGAGCCATAGACGGGATCTCAGAAACCAGTCCAGAAGCCATAGATGAGATCTCAGAACCATGTTTCAGTTTTGGAGTTATATCAGATATTCAGTATGCTGATTTAGAAGATGGCTATAATTTCCTAGGAACCAGAACGAGATACTACCGACATAGTCTTCGTCATCTTCAAGGGGCTATTGAAGACTGGAATGAAGAAAGCAATCACCTCTTTTTTGTGTTGCAACTTGGTGATATCATTGATGGATTTAATGCACAGTATAAAGTGTCAGAAGAGTCACTAAAAAATGTCCTGAAGGAATTTAAAAAACTCAAAGTCCCTGTTCATCATTCTTGGGGAAACCATGAATTCTACAACTTCAGCAGGGACTATTTAAAAAACTCTAAACTTAACACAAAAGTTTTAGGAAACCAGATTGCACGTTGTCCTGAGACCACACCTTCAGAAAACTATTATGCTTACCACTTTGTACCTTTCCCTAAATTTCGGTTTGTTTTACTTGATGCTTATGATCTAAGTGTCCTTGGAATGGATCAGTCTTCTCCAAAATATCAAGATTGTATGAAGATGCTGAAGGAGAAGAATCCAAATAAGGAACTGAATAGCCCTCAAGGTGAATTATTCCTTTGAACTGAGAATTAATACATTTTCTTAAAATTCTTCAAATACCTTTTATTCAGCAGGAAGATGAACAATTAAGGTAAAACTATAATGTTGCTATTTAGGGTCAGGATTCAGTGACATAAATGTCACATAGCTTATTTGCTACAGATTATGATTTATGTTTCTTAACCCGGAAAAATCTAGTGATTTTCGCATGTTACATCCATTTAAGCAAAATAAATGTTTATTCCTTTCCCAGTCCTATATTCAAATGATCAAAGACCTATGTGTTTGACCTGCTTTATTTGTTACAGGACTTTCCGAACCTCAGTTTGTCCAGTATAATGGAGGATTCAGTCAGGACCAATTGGACTGGTTCAATGCAGTTCTTACTTTCTCAGACACAAACCAAGAAAAGGTAGTGGTTGTAGGTAGGTTTTAGCTTTGTGCCTTTCTGAATTACTTATTATTTAATACTTTTGGAAATGGGAGAATTTTTGTTTTTCAAAAAAGAAAAGAAAGTTACTCCATTTTGATATCCCAATTTTATAAAATGAATGTTTTGTTTCATTTTCTTATTGGAAAATACATGAATATTACTAATTTTTCGGGGTGAGTCAAGAAATGACCATCTGTAAAATAACAATGTTTTGTAATCCTTAAAGCCCTATATTTTCATTTGAACTTGTCATTTAATTAGGGTATGGAGATCCTTGTGAGGAAATTCACTCAATTAGTACAGGTTAGTAGTTGTCCTACAATTTATAGTCTTAGAGTTACCATAATGTGCTCCAGTGACTGCTCACCACGGTCATGCCGACATAAATGATCTCCTCCTTCTCTTACTCCTCCTCCTCTTCCTACTATTACTTCTGCAACCATGTATTGTGTCAAATCCACATTTAAATTTTTAAAAGTCTCCCTCAAATGGGATTAACATATATGTCAAATATAAAATGAAATGAATAATTCCAGGACCTCAAACAAAATCTTAGAAAATTTCTCACCAGGGAAAATTGACTGAGCAGAAGTGAAGTGATTTACTGTGCCAAACTGTCATTTTGCTAAACACTGGGGATACAAAGGAAAGCAAAAAATAGTCCCTGCCATCAAGTAATGTACATTCTAATAGATAATACAATATGGGAACGACAAGGTACATAACAAAATATACAGAATAGGTGGAAGGTAGACAAGTAAATCACAATCAGTACTGAACACTCTTGCCTACTTGCATACAAATTTCAAATAGAGTCTCAGTCTTGATAAGACATTGTTTTAGTGTTTGGGGATTTGGGGATCTAGCCATGAGGATAGGGAACTGGAAGTAGCTGGAAACCAGAAACTTAAACTTGAATTTTTTTTATCTGTAAAATAAGCGTAAATAAACAGTGAAGGCTTCAAATCCTTTCCTGATAGTAAAGTGTATAGACTTTATGACATTTATTTTGCCATCAGAATCACAGTTTGTATTTCTTCCCTGATTCTTAGCTTTGTTCCCAATACACAAGGTTACCTTCTATAAGTACTATATTGATGAACTCTTACTGCATGCATATCCTTCTCCCCTGCACTATATGTTTCAATACACCTTGGCAAAGAATCTCAAGATAAAACCACTAATGCAATTATTTTATATAAAATAGAATTTATTAATGAATTATATAAAGTGAAATATAAGAATACACACAGCTCAGACGACCAACATAAAGTAGGAGGTAGTAAGAAGTAGGAAAAGGCATCATACATCAGGTGTCTCTAGCTGGAATCCTCTGTAGCTTTATGGAGTAGGACTTGTTAAGAGCTTATGTTTTGTTGGCATATACCCCTCAGGAGCCTGGAGTCCCGCCCCAGGGCATGAGGAGGTATTGCTTTAGTGAAGGTTCATACTACTGATTATTACTACAAGTTACCATGCACCTAGTGAATTTTTTGAGTAGCTGAGAGTCTTCATGTAAATCTGTGTTTTGTTGTTTTCAGAGAAGATTTTTATCAGCCTCTTCCTTTTACCTCCTTTCTTGTCAGACTTCTTTGGGGAGGGAAAAAGGGAACATTTGGAATCCATAGATTAATAGGATACAGATGTTACAGATAGCTGAAAGGAACCATAAGAAATTGGGCTTCCTCATCATTTGGCAGATGAGGAAATTGAGTTCCAGAGAGGTGGAATAACTACAAAGAGATGGTCCCATTCTGCAGGTTTTAGGAACCACTAAACACTTATGTGTTTGTTCTGTGAAACCCCAAGCTACTACCAGCAGGCCTTTTTCCATTTCTGCTAAATAAGGTATTCGCTAAATTTCACCTTTGAAGAACTAAAGTTTGCTACAAAAACTGGAATATGATAATTAGATCAGGTAAAAGGAGAGTAGTGATGTGATGGCAGTGGGAGGGCATGCAGCAGAGCTTCTAACTGAACAGTAAATTAGGTGATAGTGAAGTAATGTGGTCCTGTCTGGGATTCAGGAACTCATGGTCTTTCTGGCTGTACTTAAACACTCATACTGGGATACAGAGGAAATATTGCCCTTTTCTAGTGGTTTTCTTATCTGTAAAGTAAACACATAGTATCTCACAGGTACAGGTGTGAGGAAAAAAATTAAAAAATGGAAACATGATTCGAAGGTAATAGGTATTGCATGCATGACCCCACACCCTTTGGATTCCATCTTTTTGATATATGTAAACTATTTAGATTTAAGGGGAAAATGTAAGCTTATTTATCCTAACCCCACATGTACAGACCTCTTTTTTTAAAAAATTTGCTCTTTATCTCAGCTTGCATAAGGGGTATCTCTCTGCTCCCTCAGACCAAGGCATTGTGCTTATTACCTTGAGATTATGCACATGCTAAAAGTTTCATTGCATCAAATTATAAAGAATGTTTCTGTCACTGTATAAATTTTCTTGCTCCATTTTTTAGCAAAAAGGGGGAAAATCTTGAAACATTTTACTACATTATTTGAATTTTAATCTGGGTCATGCCTGGTCCTCATTAATCAGTCTGAATATCAAGGTAGTGTTTAATATTACTGCAAAGTAACAGTTCTCAGCAACCAGTAATTTTGATGGAAAGATGTGACAATATTCCTGGACTAGTTTATAGTGTTTTCTTTTTACTTACAGGTCATGTTCCTATTCACCCACACTCCACTGAGGATTCATGCCTTGCCTGGAATTACAGTGATGCTCTCTCAGTCATTTGGTCTCATAAATGTGTAGTGTGTTTCCTTGCTGGTCACAACCATGATGGTGGGTACTGCATAGATACTCATGGTGTGCACCATATCACGCTGGAAGGAGTTATCGAAACACCACCAGAGAGCCAGGCTTTTGGTACGGTGCATGTTTATCCTGATAAAATGGTGTTGAAAGGGAGGGGCAGAGTTCCAGATAGGATCATGTATTACGAGAAAGACTGAAAAAGGAAATTCTGTTCCTAAATGGCTTTTCTTTTTTTTGGTTAATTTTGAGAAATAATAGAAATTGCTTTGTTTTTGTTAATAAATAACTAGGTCCCCATTTGGCATGTTTAATTTCACGTTAATATGTTCATTATATATTTCAGAAGTTCTCTTTTGTTTTGTGGTTAGAACAGTAACCATTATCTTCCTATTAGCTCTCGTGAACTAATAACAGCAGGAACAACAATAATGAAGCATTTACGTAGGATTTAAAGGTTTGCAGGCTACTTTGTAAATGTCCTGTCATATTTTATCCTCACAACAACCCTAGGAGGCAGATAGTTGTATTTTTCTTTGCTCTGAAAGCTACTTAATTTGGTCACTGATGAATAAGACAGGGAATCATTTCGTTGGTAGAGCCTGTGTATCATCATGTTCTGCAAAGTCTCAATTATCATCGTAACCACAGCTGTGACTTTGGTACCAAATGCAATAACCTGATATACTGAAGTCACCAATTAGAGGTCACATGTTACTTTTAATCAGGGGCGTGGGCAGTGAGAGCCAGACTGGTGTGAAGGAGGTGAACTTGGAGTCAAGAACTGTGTTTGAGCCCTGCCTCTGGCCTATACTCGCAGGGTGACATGAGCAAGTTACTGAACTTTTCAGTGCCTCAGGCAAGAAGAAGAGCTGCTGATCTCCACCGGCAGAAGGACTATCCATATAAGTTTCCCAGACTGATGAATTACAGGTCCAGTTCAAGAAAATCCTCTATCATACTTTTTTGTGCTTATGCTCCCCCTTTATATTAATAATGCTTATCATTCATATATCCTATTTTAAGGCAGTAGTTTCCAAACTTTTATAGTAATGGTTACTCTTAAAAAACATTGTCATGCTTCCCATAGTTTATAAAATGCAATGAAAATAATTTTTAGTTCATATGTCACTCAAAATTAAGAATTTCTTAAAATTTTTATAACACATTTTCATAAGGGACCTCAGTTACCAATTAATCCAACCAACCCCTTCATTTTACAGATAAGGAAACTGAGTCCTAAGGAGATTATGATGCCCAAAGTTACATAATTCAAATTAAATAGTGTTAACAGCCTTTAGATAATAAAATCTTTTACAGTGTTCACGCTTATTATTTATTAAAATAATCATAAATCAGCAAGCATTAAGCACCTATGTTAGGTACTGTATTACACACTGGGAAAATAATGACAAAACTAAAGTCTCTTGCTATCAAGGTAACATTCTGTTGAGGTATCATTGTTGTGAAGAATAGGCTCATTTTTTTGGTGCAAAGTTTCCTAAAACATGGCATGTCGTTGATGATATTGCTAAATCTAATTATTTGCCTGCCAGCTAGTCAGTCAGTCAGACATTTTTTAAATATCTCCAAGATAAGGGCTAATAAAAATCTTCAGATTTAGCAATTAAGATGTTGCAGTTTTGGTTGAATGATGAGGTTGGAATCAGATTGTAGAGTTGAGAAGAAAGAGGGTGAGAGGAAAGGAAAGTGGCATCTCTTGTAGATGGCTTTCTCAAGGAATTTAGCCACAAAAGGCAGGAGGGATATGGGCAAATTGGTAGTAGGGATAAATGAAACAAGTAAGGATGAAGGAGATATAGGCATGTTTTTAGGCAGTAGGGAAGTGGCCAGTAGACAGGGAAAGACTGAAAATAAGCAAAAGAGGGGGAAACTATTAATCAAGTTTGATATTTTGTTTTTATAACAGCTACAGCAGAAAAATTGACTTTACATAAATGTTAAAAATAATAGTGAAATGTTTACCATTTTGAAAAAGCAGAAAGCCAAAGCATAAGATTTTAAGGTTCATCTCCAGAGTATCTGTCTATCCATGGTTGTGGTCCCATTCCCTCTAGTGTTCCACCATCCATAAAACTATGTTGTAGTCGATAGGTCAAAAGAATGCAGTATCTCCTCTGCCAGGGTGAAGTGTAGCTCCAAAAGACAAAGAACCTGGCCAGCCTTATCCCAGACCAGTCTACACAGAACATGAAGAAGCAGAGACACCTGCCTGGTGGGTTCAGCTGTAACTGAAGATCTGGCAGAGTCCTTGGCCAAGTGGTTCAGCTGTTACCACCTCTATTGCACCCATGGTAACACTATCCAAAATATACAATAGTTTTGACTACTGCTTCAAAACTCAGCTTTCAATTTTGCAAAACACTTCCATAAAACCTGAGGCTTGGGGTAGTGGAAAGTGCTGGATTGGTAGTTGAGGATCTGGGTTGGAATTTAGCTCTGCTACTTCTGTGGGCTTTGAGCAAGTCACTTAATTTCTCTGGGCCTCAGTCTCCCTAATAAAATCAGACTAGATCATATCTTAACATGTTTTCCAACTCTAAATCTATTATCCTATTATTTCCATCCTGCAGATAACCTGTCTGACCCTGTTTTCTTAACTGACTTGAACCCAGGACTTCTGATTCCAACTTCAGTGCTCTTTCCACTACATCATGTTGTTTATCATGTTCTAAGTACCTTGAGGGTAGGGACTGTATATATTTTTTCACCTCTGTATCCCAGGGTACAGGACTATACCTTGCATATACTGTCCCCACTGTAGAAGTGAATTTTCTATTCACTATTACACCCTCCTTAGAAAAATGGTGAGTGTTTGAGGCAAACTGGCACATATTAAGAAGGCTGAAATTAACCTATTTACAATTTGGCAAATGAGACCTGTCCCCGGGCAAAGAACCATTCAATTGAGGCTTTTTAAAAAGAACACTTTGAGTTAAAGCAGAAAAATTTAGAAACTAAAAAAGCCTTACTCTCTTTCATACATAAAGTAAGCTTTAAAAGGTAATTTCATTGTTTGGTCAAATTCTATTTGCCAGTTTGCATAAGGCTGTTTTTCATGTCAGATGTGACAAACAAAATCAGATGTGTATGAAGTAAGTGCTGTTCATACGACTATCACAGCCATCGATGTCACAATTTTATTAAAAGATCAATGAGTATTTGATTACTCATAACCTCTTATAGAATGCAGTTTGTTGCTTCATAAGGCAACTTGCTAATGAAATTTGTCTAGCTATCAATTTAATCATTTTCTTTTTCTCTATGTGCAATTCTGTTAAAAATTACAGAAAACATCTTTTCATGTTCACTCAGCAAATGATTTCCTGGGAATCTATGTATAAGGCCCTATATTTTCTCTCTTGATAGTAAAAAAGAACCAAACATGTTCTTTTTAAATTTTACAACCCAGGTAATAATAATGCTACCCTGAGTTTGTAGAGTGCCTTTATACTTTTGAGTATAAAATGTTAGCTTGTTTAATCAACAAAATAATTTTATGAGGTAGGTAGGGGAGATACTTCCTTTTTCTGATGAGGAAATAAGAAGTTGACCAGCTGCCCATGTAACACAGCCTGTGTTTTAAGGTGCTTACAAAGGTGTTTACAAAGAGCTTTCTTCACAACTTTGTGAATAGTACATGTAATGTTTTTGTCATTTTAAAAAATGAAGAAATAGGCCCAGAGAAGATAAATGACTTGTCTCACAGTAAGTTATAATATTTCAGAGTAGCAGTCAAACCCCATGACTCAGTTCAACATTCTTTCTACTACCTCATAGCACTTTCGCTTTTAGAAAAGGCTTCCAATGTCTTCTCATTTCTATCTAGTCTTAGACTGTCGGTCTAACTCAGTCAATCTTAAAGAGCTCCTGGGTCAAAACCCTTCATTAATATTATTAGTATATCTTAAATCATATGAAGTACTTAAATTGACTAGATTGTAATCAAATTTAATGTGATAAGACTTATAAAAAGGATGGTAAAATTCATTTAAATGGCTGTCTTGCAATGTGTCGGCCAAGTGGATCGCATCTCTTCGTTTATATGTATGTAGAACCACGTGATAAATGGGCAAAGAGAAATAGCAGTGGCAACAACCAACTGAACTCTTCTACCAACTGGATTTCTAGAAAGAAGCAAAAAATCAGTGTTATTGTTTTAATTTGAAATTATCTCATCAAAAGTGCTAATAACTGTGGCACTTCTTGTAACATAACTTGTACAGAAAGACAGCTTGTATTAATAGTCTCAACTAGCATTAGCTTCCTCTAGAAAAGCAGAGTCTTTCTCTCACTAACATTTTCATGAATGGCACTTGGTTTGCTAGTCCTGAGGCGCCTTAATTTTAAACTAATGGGATGAAAACTTACTTTGTTGAGATGTGGCAAAGACTCAGCCATACTATAATAATCCCAAGTCCAAACAGCTCCCTAAGAGGAAAAAGTACAGTATTTTTTATATCTTTAAAGTGGTAAAAAATGAAAAGCACATCAAATTAGTTATTGCAGCCAAGATTCCTGTAATACTAATTTCTGATTGACCTACCCTCAATGTATATCAACTCTTAGGGATGTTTCCCACCTTAATGATGATGATTTATCAATCATTTTATTCATACAAAATCCAATATAAGATAAAAGTGACTCTCAACTTTATTTGTGAAGAAGAAACAAAAAACAATATAAGCAAAAAGGTTAAATCAGTCATTCAACAGGAATTTATCATGAACCTAATATATGCCAGGCACTATGCTACTGAACAAGAACCAAGGAAATGGATTCCAGTTTCCTACAAACATTAAAAAAATAGTATTCCTAATATGAAAGATTATACATTTTTAAAATTGGCTCTGTTGCACAGTGGCAACATGACCCTGGGCAAATTACTTCACTTCTCGACCTCTAGACAATTTTCTAAGACTGCATTGGTATTGAGGCAGCTTGATGTTGAACTGGAGTCAGGAAGACCTAAGTTCAAATCCCACCTCAAACACTTAGTACCTGTATGAGCCAGGGCAAGTCATTAAATTAATTTCTCAGCCTCAGTTTCCTCACCCATAAAGTGGGAATAATAGACCTACTTCATGGGACTATTTTAAGGATGAAATGAGATAACGATTCGATATAAATTCAAATTGTTATCTATCTGATAAAGGACATTTTTCATGGGAAGTCCTCTACAAAGGTGAATTTATAGATCTAGAGGAAAAAAAAGTACTGTAATAAGGACATATCAAATTTCAAGAACTGTTTATTGCACATTTAATGTTGGAGATTGAGTTAGTTGTCTGGTAGTAAGGAGGGGTGACTACTGGAGAAGAGGAATTTGTGATGACTTAAAGAGTTTATGCTCTTTTAGATGGAGTTATATAGCATGAGTTATGATCAAATGTGTCTCTTAACTTTTACATAAGGTAGGAAATAGACTACTCAAAGCCAAAGTTAGTGGGTATGGGTATAGCACTTGACAAAGCTAGAGGCATCCCATCTGGTGATTTCCTTTCTTGACAACAGATTAAATATACTCTGCTCACTGGCACCATTCAAAAATTTTATATACTATATAGTCTATTTTCAGATTCATCAATGAAGCAGTAACTTTTTAGCTTGTGGCAGCTTGGGATCTAGGCTGTATTAGACTGGATCTGGAGGCAGAAATAGAAACTAGTGGGTAAAATTCACCTATAAAGTCTCTTGGGTTTCAACAGATATGGATATAATAGATATGGATTATGGGAATAAAAGTAGAATATTAGCCATAGAGGTTGATGAAAGGTAAATTCAGTGAGTTGTGGGGACATGTACAAATAAGCATTAGGAATGACTGACAGGAGAAGACTACTAAGGGCATAGGGAACAGGCATAAACCAAGGAAATTTCACTAGTGTTAGGCCTCAAGTATTACTATTCAGTTGGCTGATTAAACTCAGACATTACTGAGAATTTAGCTTGAATTAGAACTGAAATAGAATGCTGAAAAAGAAGCCATTGAAATAGTATACAGAGACAATCCAAAATACTGTGAATCATTTATGATTCTTTGCATCAGAATCTGTTTAAGGATTTGTTGAGCTCATAGGATTGCATATTACTAGAGTGGTGAGTTTTTCTGCTTGTCATTGGAGAGATTTGATTCAGTTCCATGATGGATGGATACTCAGGAAAGGCACTGTGGTACAGTTCAAAGACCTCTGGAGTTGGAGTCAGAACACCTGGATTTGAATGCCAGCTTCATCATCTGTTCACTTTCATTATAGGGATACAACCTGTCATGCTTAGTCCGTTGGGATATTGTAGGAATCATGTGCTATAATGTAAAAATGCTTTGAAAATTAAAGCTGTATGCAAAGGTAAGACACTACATCATTGTATTTTTGGTGGAGCTGTGACCTGATCATCCTTTTGGAAAGTAATTTAGAATTATCCCCCCAAAATTACTAGACTGTGTGTACCCATTGACCCAGCAATATCATTTCTAGGCCTATATCCCAGAGAGATATATTTATAGCAGCTTTGTTTTGTAGACAAAGAACTGTTAAAGGGTTGTCCAGAAATTGAGGAATGAATGGCTAAACAAATGATAGTATATGAATATAATGTAATACTATTGTGCTGTAAGATACGGTGACAGAACAGATTCAGAGAAACTTCCAAAAACTTCTATGAACTGATGCACTGTGAAGTGAGCAGAACTAGAACAATGCAATTACGAAGTATGTTACCTACCTGCTAAAGAGTGTTGATATACTCAGGGTGTAGAATGAGTCATGGCCAATGTGGGAATTTGTTTGCCTGTTTGCAATTATGTTATAAGGGTTTGTTTATTTGTTTAGTCCATGTGGAGGGGGAGGTGGGAAGAAGAGAAAACAAATTTTTGTTCATTGAAAAAAAGTTGATTTAAAAACAAGAATAAAGCATTTCATGAAGCTATTAAACATTTCTTAATTCTCTATTTAAAGCAAACATACCAAAAGTTACTGCTCACCTGCCTTCCTCCTCATGTAAGAGGTTCCCTTCTGTATGAGGGAAGAGGTTGAAGCCCAAGTTAATAGTTCCCAGAGCACAAAGGATTAAGTGCAGCTTGGTAAGTTTCTTCCAGATAAAATTACCTAGGACAAACAACGCTAAGGTATATTAATCATGACTACATGTTTTAAAGGAGGGCTTTCCATAAGGAGAAAATTAAGGTTATGGATTTTGTGTCAGTTGTCTTATATTTAAGAACTTATTAACAATAATATTATTGTCTAATGCCAGGTATTCAAGGCAAACTTTTGGTTGAGTGCTACATTCAGACAATCCATGTTTTATGGCAGAAGTGTATTAGTTGATGAAAATGGGGCTGCCAGCATGGAGAAGAAATGGCAAGAAGTCATTGCACTTGTTAGATGACAGAACTCCAGCAGAACGGAATATATCACTTCTACAGGCATTTATTATGAAAAATAAATAGAAGATAATCCCTATATACTGTCTACTTGGGGAGATAAAACATACATATGAAACAGCTAGAAAATAATTTGAAAGCAACAATCAAATGTGTGATAAAGCTTTATAAGCATCAGAGAGTATCACAATAAGGATATAATTTTTGGAGTTGAAGTAAACTTGGAAAGAATTTATGAAGGATAGGATCTGAAGCTAGGTTTTGAAGGATGAAGAGAACAAGAAATAATTGTACATCTAAATCCAAAGATGTCTTCCCTGCCTCAAGTCTCTTACCCCTGCAGTCCATTCTACACACTGCTGCCAAAGTAATTTTCCTTTAATGCAGATATGACCATGTGACTTCTTTACTGAACCAATTCCAACAACTTCCTATTACCTCTGTTTAGCTTTTAAAACCATTCATAGTCTAGCCCCAACCTACTTTTTCTATCTTGCGTCCACATTATTTTCGTTCCCACGCTGTTTGATCCAGCCAGATTTGTCTTCTCACAGTTACTCACTCATGGCCATCCTCCATGCCTGGAATGCCCTTTGTACTTAACTGTACTTCAGAATCTCTCTTCCTTTAAGATGGAGCTCAAGTACTATTGTCTTTATGAAGCCCTTCCTGATCCACTCAACAGCTACTGTCCTTCCCACCTTGTATTTAACTACTTGGTATGTGTATACATATGTCCTATATATGTTTATTAACTTTATGCTGTATATGTACTTGTCTTCCCCATTAGAATGTAAACTCATTTTGCATAAAGAATCCTTTCATTCTTGGACTGTTATATCCCTAGGGCATTGCAGAATGCCAGGCAAACAGTTGGCACTTAATAAACATTTACTGATTGATATTCTCCTGTTCTTGAGTCAGAAGCAAACAGTAAATATTTATTCAGTTGATAGCTTACTTGGCCTGTGACTTTGCCTTTATTAGCATATTTTAACTAATTTAGCCACATTTTTAGAGATTGGTTGATGGGAAAACAACTATGCTGTGCAATTTTCAGAATAGGGGTAACACTGTTCTACCACTAATACAGCAAGTTACATCATCTTTGTATATGTTCTGACCTATTTCTCTGAAACCTGTCGGGGTTTAGAGAAATATTTAAGCTATTCCAAATATTACTCATTAGCAAAGAACTGAATTGAGCAAAATAAAATTCTACCCAGATGAAAATGTTGGACTTCCTTCTCTCTGTGTTGCCATTAACGTGGCTGATCACCCTCTTCTCAATATTCTCTCTAGGTTTTTGTAACACTGCTTCTCCTGATTCTCCTCCTACCTGTCTGACTGCTCCTTAATTTCCTTTGCTGTATCTTCATCCAAGTCATACCTGTTAACAAAGAGTATCCCCCAAGGTTCCATCCTGGGTTGTCTTTTCCTCTTCCTCTAGGCTGTTTCACTTGGTGATCTCATTTCATGGTTTCAACTCATTTCCACAGTTTCAACTATCATTTCTATGCAGCTAGGTGGCACAATGGATAGAGTTAGGTCTGGAGTCAGGAAAACCTGAGTTTAAATCTAGCCTCTAACACATAATAGTGTCTGTGTATGCCTAGGCAAGTCACTTAATCTCTGTTTGCCTCAGTTTCCTCAGAGAAGAAACTGCCCATGAAAAGCAGGTTGAGGGGGGAAAGGAAGGTAGCAACAATGTTGCATAGAAATATTAATTTAAATGCACAAAATAGAACAAAAAGTTCTGAAGTAAGTACAAAGAAGGAAGACAGTTTTGAAAATAATGTATGGGATTTGTATGTTAAAAGGAGACTTAGACATCTGGGGCAGAGCCAATATAGTAGAAGAAGCAATACAGCCCAGTCCTCCCAACATTACCCTCCAAACAACTTTAAAATAATGCTTCAAATCAAATTCTGGAGTGGCAGAGCCAACAAAAGGTTAAGGGTGAGACTTTTTCCAGCCCAAGACAACTAGGAGATTGGAAGGAGAGATCTATGAGAGGTCTATGGGAGCTAGCCCAGAGTAATACCAGCTGTGGACCTGGGAGGTAGCAACAGCAGCAGCAGCTTTGGATGCTCCCAAGCCAGAGATGGTAAGGGATCAGACAACTGGTTAGAAAGAGATGGGATGACAGCTAACACAGGGTTTAAGACCAGGTGCTATTTGGCAGTTGCACTTTTGAGTGGCAGTTCCAGGGCAGAGAGGTGCACTTTCTGTCACCAGAGATCAAGACAACAATAAAGCTTACAGTTGCAAGGGATCAAGGGCCCTTCCTGGGTAAGGAGCAGAGCATAGACCAGTAGAGGAGACACCACACCTCTCTGGATCTTGTAAGCACAGAAAACTTCCAAACCTCTAGTGATTAAAAAAAAATGCTATTATGCACCTCCAGAGAAAGAACTGATGAAGTCTGAATGCAGATTAAAGCATACTTTTTTTTTTTGCTATTATTCTTGGGTTTTTGGTCTGTTTTTTCTCTAATACGAAAATGTTTTGCATGACTGCATATATGTATAAGCTATATCACATTGCTTGCCTTCTCAAGGAGAGGGATAAGGGGAAAAGAGGGAGAAATTTTGGAAGTCAATTTTTTTTTAAAAAACATGTTAAAAAGTTTTGCTTTATATATAATTAAGGAAAAAAAATTTAAAAATACTTGAAAGCAGAGACACAGAATCCATTGTTTCAGATGAAGTAAAAATGGGAAGGGTAGCAATCATTATCTTCGAAAAAGCAAAAACAGACCTATTTTAAAGAGATAAGCAGGGAAACTACATTTTGCTAAATGGCACCATAAACAATGAAGTAATAGCAATACTAAATATATGTACCAAATGGCACAGCATCTAAATTCATAAAGAAAGTTAAATGAATTACAGAGGAAATAGGAAAATAAAATAGAAAATATGGGGAACATCAACTTTTCCCTCTCAGAGCCAGATAAATCTAACAAATAAAAAAGAAGTTAAGGATATGACAGAAAAGTTTGATATGGTAGACCTCTGAAGAAAACTGAATTGGAATAGAAAAGCACCTTTTTCTCAGCTGTGCATGGCACCTTCAGAAAAACTGACCATTTATTAGGGCATAAAATCCTTACAAACAAATGCAGAAAAGCAGAAATATTAAATGCTCCCTTTTTAGAACATAATAAAATAAAGGGCCATGGAAGCAAAGAATGAAAATTGATTGAAACCTAAATAATCTAATCCTAAAGAATAAGTCAAAGAACATCACAGAAACAATAATTTCACGAAAGAGAATGCTTGCAAGGAGACAGCATACCAAAATTTGTAATATGCAGCTAAATCAATACTTAGGGGAAAATGTATATTTCTGCATTTGTACATCAATAAATTAGGCATGCAACAACCTAGAAACAGAACAAATAAAAAACTCCAATTAAACACCAAAATGGAATTCCTGAAAATCAAAAGAGAGATGAATAAAATTGAAAGAAAAACACACTGAATTAATAAGTAAAACTAGTTTTTTTCTTTTAAATTAAAATAGGCAAACCATTGGTTAATTTGTTTAAAAAAAAAGACCAAATTACCAGTATCAAAAATGAAAAGGGTGACTGTACTGCCAATGAAGATAAAATTAAATTAAAACAAGTCATTAGAAGTTATTTTGCTCAATTATATTCCAGTAAAACTGACAATGTAAGTGAAATGGATGAATGTTTTCAAAAATGTAAATTGCCCAAATTAACAGAAGAGGAAATAGAATACTTAAATAATTATCTTAGAAAAAGAAATTGAACATCAATGCACTCTCTAAGAAAAAATACCCAGGACCAGTTGGATTTACAAATGAATTCTACTAAATAGTTAAGGAACAATCCCAATACTATATAAACTATTTGAAAAAATAGGTAAAAAGGAATCCTTCCATATTCCTATTATAGGATGATTTCCCTAATGAACAGTGATGCAAAAATTTTAAATAAAATACTTGCAAAGAGATTACAGCAATATATCAAAAAGATAATATACTACGACCAGGTGAAATTTATACCAGGAATGCAGGGCTGCTTCAACATTAGGAAAACTATAAGCATAACTGACCAAATCAATAACAAAACCAACAAAAATATGATATCAATAAATGTAGAAAAATTTTTAAACTTTTTTGTTTTTGTTTTGCGAGGCAATTGGGGTTAAGTGACTTGCCCAGGATCATAAAGCTAGTAAGTATCAAGTGTCTGAGGCAGGATTTGATCTAGGTCCTCCTGACTCCAGGGCCAGTGCTCTATCTACTGCATTACCTACCTGTCCCTTTTTTAAAAATTTTTTTTTTAATTTTGTTTTTATAAAACTTAAATATACAATAAAAAAGAAACAAACTTAAATATTAAAATTTATTTTTTAATATTTATTTTATTTTTAGTTTATAGCAGACGGTTCTACATAATTTTGAGTTCCAGATTTTCTCCCCTCCCTCCCCCCTCCCTCCCCAAGACGGCATGGAATCTCATATAACTACCACGAATAACTTCGCATTGAATTAATTTATACACTAGTCAAGTTGCGGAGAAGACTTATGACCAATGGAATGAGTCATGAGAAAGAAGAAACAGAACCAAAACAAACAAAAAAAAAAACAACCCAAACACAAAAACAAAAGAGAAGAGAAAAAGGCGAGCATGAAGTGTGCCTCAATCTGCATTCAAACTTTATAGTTCTTTCTCTGGATGTAGATAGCATTCTCCATCGTGAGTCCTTTGGAGTTGTGCCTGCACCTTGTGTTGCTGAGAAGAGTGAAGTCTGTCAGGGTTGGTCCTCACGGAATCCATATATCTGTGGTTGCGTACAGTGTTCTCCTGGCTCTGCTCCGCTCACTCAGCATTATGTCATGTAGGTTTTTCCAGGTTGTTATGAAGTCCGTATCATCTCCATTTCTTATGGCACAATAGTATTCCATTACCTTCATATACCACAGCTTGTTCAGCCATTCCCCAATTGATGGGCATCCCTTTGATTTCCAATTCTTGGCTACCACAAAAAGAGCCGCTATAAATATCCTTGTACATATGGGTCCTTTTCTCGCTTGTGTGATTTCTTTGGGATACAACCCTAGAAGTGGTATTGCTGGGTCAATAGTTTACTTATCAGATTTATGGAAAAGAAAAGAATTCATGACCCAACAAGAGATAGAGAGCATTACAAAATGCAAAATGGATAATTTTGATTATGTTAAATTGAAATGTTTTTGTACAAAAAAAAGCCAATGCAACAAACATTAGGAGGGAAGCAGAAAATTGGGAGAAAATCTTTACAACTAGTATCTCTGATAAAGGCCTCATTTCTGAAATATACAGGGAACTGAGCCAAATATATAGGAATACAAGCCATTCCCCAATTGAGAAATGGTCAAAGGATATGAACAGGCAGTTTTCAGAGGAAGAAATTAAAGCTATCTATAGGCATATGAAAAAATGCTCTAAATCACTACTGATTAGAGAAATGCAAATCAAAACAACTCTTAGATACCACATCTCTCCTGTCAGATTGGCTAAAATAACAAAACAGGAAAATGATAAATGCTGGAGAGGATGTGGGGAGATTGGAACATTGTTACATTGCTGGTGGAGTTGTGAGCTGATCCAGCCATTTTGGAGAGTAATTTGGAACTATGCCCAAAGGGCCACAGGAAATATTAAAATTTAAATACAAAATAAGAAAGGAAAAAAAATAACACATCATGTGCACAACAGAGCATAAGAGAGGATTCAAAATATATGGCAATAAATTTCCATTTCAAGAAAGCCTATGTAATAAATACTACACATTGTGTTGAGAGCTATCCATCTTTGCTTCCTTGTAAGTTTTCTCTTGTTCTCTGCTGTGCACTTTGTTCTTTTTTTCCCCTTCCTCCCCTCTGACTACAATTAAGCATGGATATACTTATATAGACATAGATACATACACATATACATATATATGTATGTATGTATGTGTATGTGTGTATATATATATATATATATATATATATATATATGTATATATAAAACCATATACTTTCCCTAATAAATTCTACTCCGGATCTTTGTTTTATGTTTGTGCCTGTCTCTTATTTCCTATTCCTCCTGACTCCTCTACTTCACTTCTACCCTCTACTTTGTCCTGCTATTACTGAACCTATCCCCCTCCAAGGATCCTCTCTTTATCCTCCCATTCTCATTAATCTACACACCCTTCTCTACCCGCCTTAACCTATTTCCTCCCCCTCCCCTCTAGAGATCCCTTCCTTATCCTGTCCCCACTCCCTATGCCTTTGCATTTTATCGCTTTCTGAATTTAGGAGACTTTTATACTCTTCTAGATATATATGTATTGTTCCCTCTTGAACTCATTCCTGATGAAAGTGATTTCTAGAACTAACAGCCCTCCTCCTCCACCTAATTCCTCTGTGTCAGTTCTTCCTCTTGCACCTCATTTGTATAATTACTTTTTAGCTGTTCCTAAACAGGTTTACTTTTTCAAGTCATATTATACTCACGTCTACCCTAATCTTTCTTATGAGCTACCCAATTACTAATAACAATCTTAGATATACATTTTACATTTGACATATATCAAAGGTAAACATTCTGTCCTTATGGAATCCCTAGTAATTATTAGTCTTTGGTATGTACCTCATATTTTTCTTGGCTCTTGTAGGTCAAATCTTCTATTAAGTTCAGGTTTTTGTTATTTTTTTTTTTACCAAAGTCCTGAAAGTCTGACAATTCATCAAATATCTATTTTTATTTTTTCATTCAGGATTATGTTTAGCTTTGATATTTTTGGCTGGAACCCCAGTTCTTTGCTCTTCGATATACAGTGTTCCAAGGCCTGTAGTCTTTCAGTGTTGTTGCTGCTAGGTCTTCTGTGATTCTAATTGTGGCAGGGCCATAATTAAATTGTTTTTTTCTTGTTGCTCATAATATTTTATCCTAAAGCTGGGGGTTTCAGAATTTGACTATAATGTTCTTGTGGGTTTTCCTCATAGGATCTCTTTCAGGTGGTGATCTGTGGATTTTTTCTATTTCTACTTTCTCATCTTGTTCTAATGCTTCAGGACAAGTTTAATTATTTCTTGTATTACTGTATCAAGATAGTTTTTTTGATCACAGCTTTCAGGTAGTCCAATTATTCTTAGGTTTTCTCTTCTTGATGTGTTCTTGATCAATTTTTCTTATAAGACGTTTCACATTCTCTTCTATTTTTCATTCTTTATATTTTGTTTTGTTATTTCTTAATCTCTTAACTTCACTGGCTTCCCTTTGCCCAATTCTGATTTTCAAGGAGTCATTTTCTTCCTTAAGATTCTGGATCTCTTTTTCTAATTGGCTGACTTTCTTTTCATAATTTTGTTTTTCTTGGAGTTTTAAAAATTTTTACCTAAATCTCTCACTTGATTGCTAAAATCTTTTTAAAGTTCTTCCATGAATTCTTTTTGGGCAGGTGACCATTTGACATTACTCTTTGGGGTTGAAGAGGGTTTCTTTGCTTCACTGTCCTCTGAGGACAAACTCTGGTCTTCTCTATTCCCACTGTAGCTCACTATGGTTGAATTCTTTCTCCTTTGCCTGTGCATTTTAATCGCCTCTAGTTTTGGGGCATGGGGAATAGTACTTCTGGCCTCAGATCCTCCTTCAATTCTCCCCTCTGGCCTGGGACTGAAACCAAGACCTCCAGCCTCTGGTAAGTGCCCACAGCCAGCAGCATTCCCGCCCCACTGCTTCTATATTCAGTAGGTGTGTGTTGGTTCCTTCTTGCCCCAGCCATATGTCTGCAGCACAGCTGGGTCTGGCATTCCTTGTCAGCAGAGGTTCCCTCAATCTTCCCCAGCTCAAATGCCCAACTGTCCTCACTGTCTGGGGGCTGGGGCTGAGGTAGCTTCTCAACACAGCTCAGCCCAGGGCTTGCTGCTTGTTGTTTCAGTGAATCTAGCCTGGAGGTGTTTAATCTTCACAAGGACCAAACCACATCCTGGGATTTTTTTTTTTCAGATCTTCTCCAATTGTCTCAGAAGGACGATTCTGCCCCTACTCTTTATTTTTACCACTCTATATCTGCCCTGAGGTGCAATTTTATCTCTTTTGTAGAGGAAAATCTTGAGAGCTTGGGAATTTTCTGACCTACTGTGCCATCTTCTGAGAAAAAGCTTTTTTAACAAAATGCAATACCCATTCCTATTAAAACATTAGAAAGCATAGGTATGAAGGGAACTTTTCTTAAAATGATAAACAGTATTTACCTAAATCAGGAGCAAGCATTATCTGTAATGGGAAGAAACAAGAAGCCTTACCAATAAGATTAAGGGTGAAGCATTTGTCCATTATCAACACCATTATTCAATATTGTATTAAAAATTCTAAGTAAAGCAAAAAGACAAGAAAAAAATTACAGAAATAAAAATAGAAAATGAGGAAACAAAAGCATCACTCTTTGCAAATGATATGATAGTATGCTTAGAGAATCCTAGAGAATCAAATAAACTAGTTGAAACAACTTTAGCAAAGTTGTAGAATACAAAATGAACCCACATAAATCATTAGCATTACTATGTATTATCAACAAAAACCAGCAGGAAGAGATAGAAGAGAAATTCCCTTTAAAATAACTGCAAACAATATAAAATACTTGGGAGTCTACCTGCCAAGATAAACCCAAGGGACTGTAGGAACACAATTACCAAATACTTTTCACACATATAAAGAGAGGAGAAATATAAACTGCTCATGGGTAAACTGAACCAATGTAATAAAAATGACAACTTTACCTAAGTAAATTTACTATTTATTCAAGCCCATGCCAATTTATTATTTATTCACTTCTATGCCAATCAAACTATTAAAATTATTTAATATAGCTAGATAAAACCATAACAATTCATCTGAAAGAAAAAAGGAAAAGCAATCTCAAAGAAATGAATAAAAAAATGTGAAGGCAGCCAAGCAGTACCAGTTTTCAAACTATATTACAAAGTTCCAGGGCAGAAAGGACAGCTGTAGTTTGCAGCCACCTGAGGGACCACAGGGAGCAAGGGAGCAAGAGAGCAAGATCATTTCCAGTAAAGCATGGCTGGGGGCCCTAGATATAGCTTAAGAGCGGAGAGGACAGCCCAAGTTTGAGCCCCAGGATGGACCTCAGAAAATAAAGTAAGAAGGACCTGAAGCTTGGGGTATTATTCCCCATAGCTTGGGACTAGAACTTGATTACACTAATAGCTGCTCAAAAGAAAAGAAACAAAAACAATAAAAAGAAAAATGAGTAAGCAAAGGACAAAGAACCCAACCATAGATAACTACTATGGGGGTAGAGAAGATCTGGGTTTATATTCAGAGAAATCCAATGGAGCTAAAAATGCCACTCCTTTTTCAATGAGAAATGTCAAATGGTCCCAAGCACAAAAGGTTCTTGGAGGGGGTGGAGCCAAGATGGCAGCTGGAAAGCACGGACTTGCCTAAAGCTCTCCCCCAGAACCCTCCGAACACCTATAAAAAATGGCTCTCAACAAATTCTAGAACTGCAGAACCCAACCTGGGCTCTAGCCCAGGACAGCCTGGATGGTTGCTGGGTAAGGTCTATCGCACCATGCTGGGACAGGAGTGGAGCGGAACCCAGCATGGGCCGTGCCTGGACCAACCAGACCGAGAGCTGGGTGGGACAGGCCTTAGCGCCCTGAATCAGTGAGCTGTGGCAGTGACCAGACTTCTCAACCCACAAACACCAAAGACAACAGAGAAGGTTAGTGGGAAAAAACTACGGGGACAGAGTGAAAGGAGTTCACGGTGGGCCACTGCCCCGGGGGCAGCAGAGGTGGTGCAGCTCTGAGGCTGCTTACAGAGCTACAGCTCCAGTTTCTTCTGGCACCAGGCTCACCTGGTAGGAGGAATTAAGTGGCTGATCAGAGCAGGAGTGCAGAGCCTGCTTAGATCTGAGTCACTGTCCAGGTTGGTGGTTCTTGGGGGAGGAGGAGGGCTGATGTGGCAGAGCTTGCTGTGTAGAAGTAGCTCTGAAAACAACAGCATAGCCCCTCAAGCTTGGAACAAAGTACTCTCTGTAAGCAGTTATACCCCGACAAAAAGCTCAAGGGTCAAGTAGTTGGCTGGGAACATGAACAGGCAGCGAAAATGCTCTCAGATTCAGACTCAGACTTTGGAATCTTTCTTTGGTGACAAAGAACACCAAATATACAGCCAGAAGAAGTCAACAAAGTCAAAGAGCATCCAAGAAAAATATGAACTGGTCTCAGGCCATGGAAGAGCTCAAAAAGGATCTGGAAAAGCAAGTTAGAGAAGTAGAGGAAAAATTGGGAAGAGAAATGAGAGTGATGCGAGAAAACCATGAAAAACAAGTCAACAACTTGCTAAAGGAGACCCAAAAAATACTGAAGAAAATAACACTTTAAAAAATAGACTAACTCAAATGGCAAAAGAGATCCAAAAAGCCAAGGAGGAGAAGAATGTCTTGAAAGGCAGAATTACCCAAATGGAAAAAGGAGGTCCAAAAGACCACTCAAGAAAATACTAGCAGGTAGAAGTAAGGCAGAGGAGTGAGGCGGGTGAGAAGGACAGTGAGGAAAAATAGGAGGAGGAAAATAATTATAGCTTAGAATGTGGATGTAGCCATTAACTGATACATTAAAATTTTGAATTCAAGAATATGTTGCTTTCAGGAAATACTACAAAAATGAGAGATACACATGAAAATAAAATAAAGGTCAGGAATAGAATGTATTATGTAAAGAAATCAGGGATAGTTATCATGATCTCAAAGTTAAAAAGTAAAATAGGTTTAATCAAAAGAGTAAGGAAATTACACTATGTGTCAGCAATATTATTCAATATTGTTTTAGACTATTTAAAATAACTAGACAGGATAAAATATCTGAGACTATACCTGCCAAAACAGACATAGAAATTAGATGAACAGAAACATAAACACTTTTTATGCAAAAACGTCAAATCTAAATAATTGAAATAATATTTATTGTTCATGGGTAGGTAAAGCCAATATAATTTTTTTTTTGAAAATGACAATTTAACCTAACTAATCTATTTATTTAATGCCATCCCAATTAAATTACTAAAAAATTATCTTACTGAATTAGAAAAAATAACAAAGTTCATTTGAAAGAACAAAAGGTTCTTCAAAAGAACTTCAAAGAAACGAGGGAAAAAGATGTAAAGGAAGCAAATTCAGTAGTATCAGACCTTAAACTATATTATAAGGTAAGAGCATTATTAAAGTGTTAAATGGATAATTTTGATTACTTTAAATTAAAATTTTCTTGTATAAATAAAACTTATGTAGCCAAGAATAGAAGAAATGCAGAAAATTGGGGGGGGGGAATTTTCATAGACAATCTGGTGTAGGAAATGATGAGCTGGTTGATTTAGAAAAACATGGAAAGACTTGGACTTACGAAGAAAGATGCTATCCACCTTCAGAGAAATAGATGACAGGTGGAAAAAGCATAGGACAGTCTTACACATGTGTATGAGTGTATATATGTGTACATTTATCGGTATCTGTGTGTTTGTATGTATGTATGTATATATATATATATACATACAGATATATGTATATATGCATATATATGTACACACATACACATATAATCCATGCTTAAGTGTAGCCTTCCTCAGGGCAGGGATGGGGGTGGAGAGGGAAAAATAAAGTGAAAAGTACGCAGCAGAGAACAAAAGAAAACCTATAAGGAAGCAAAGAAAAGCAGGGCAGCTTTGAAAACAATGTGTAGTATTTATTATATAGGCTTTCATGAATCCTCTCTTATGTTCTGCTGCGTACCTGGCAATGTCTTTTTGGCAATGTCTTTCTTTCTCTCATTTCATAATTAAGTTTTAAATAAATTTAAAAATTTACAGAAAACATTAAAAAGATAAAGAAATTAGATTATTCTTAAAGGCATAATATACAATACCAATATTTAATATCATTAATATGAGTATACTTTCTTTATAATTTATAGTAATATAGTGACTTAATATATGAATAATGTATACTGAATGGTATGCCATCTAAGTATTTTAAGGAAAAATTAATTGATTTACTTTAAAAAGTAACAAAACTATAACAGTTGTGGACCTCAATGAGTACCCCTTTGAGACTTAGACAAAACAAAGAGGTAAAAAGAAGGTAGACCTAAATAGAATTGTATAAAATCTAGATATGACATATCTAGCAATTGCTAAATGAGAATAGAAAGGAATACACATGATTCACAGGTATGCATGGGATTTTTACACAAGTGATCATAAACTAGATCATAAAACCTCACAATATGCAGATGTATTAAACACATCTTTTACTGATTACAAAGCAATAAAATTATACTTGATAAAGGACCTGTATTGGTAATTAAGGTGGGACTTTTTTTAGTGTTTTCTCTTTTAGAATGCTAAAGTAATCAAGTGTCTTTGATTAAGTCTTACACAATGCAAAGCCCCAGGCCCACACCCTTTTGCTAACTAGGTATGAAGCCCTAGGCCCACACCCTTTTGTTGATTAGGTGTGGAGCCTTTGGGCCCTAAGAAGGGTATATAAACTCAGAGGTTAGCATTTTGTTTGGGGATCTCACTCGTTGGAAGAGTGTTAGCGTGGAGACTCTGGGTAGCCACTAAGGAGCCCCCAGGCTTTGAAAAAACCCAGATGTTGGTGCTTCTCTGGTAACTATGTGTTGCTGTGAATAGACTGGTTTGTATTATTTGCTCTGTTTATATAATGTATGTTTGTAATTTCTATTTATATTTGCTCTGAAGTTCAGCATGCTGACTTTTCCCCCTGAACTAAATGAATAACATGTATGTTTGATTAAAGTGAGATTGTTAACCTCTTAAAGTTACTTTCCTTAGAAAAGCATATCAAAGAACCTATGCTAGCAGCCCTTCTGTGTGCTGGTGTTACTGGTCTTACACAGCCACAGTAGCAGCAAGCAACATTGTTGTTATGGGACCTTTGAAGAAAAGACTAAAATCAGAGACTAAATGTTGTTCAGTTGTGTCCAACTCTTCATCACTCTGGACCATAGCATGCCAATGGTGCCTATGAGGTGTTCCTAACAAAGATACTGGAGTGGTTTGCCATTTCCTTCTCTAGTGGATAAAAGCAAACAGAGGTTAAATGACTTGCCCAGGGTCACATAACCAGTAGCTGTTGGATGCCAGACTGTACTCAGGTCTTCTTGATTCCAGGCCCAAGACAGTGCTCTATCACTGAAGCATCTAGCTCCCTCTAGAGTCTATAAATAGCAATCCTAAAAAACTGGTATGTCAATGAACAAATCACTGAAACAATAGATAATGACATAAAAGATGAAACAATGAGCCAACATACCAAACCTTGTGAGATGCAGCCAAAACAGTCCGTAGGGGAAAATTTAAATCTCTAAAAACTTTCAACAAACAAAAGAGAGAACATACAAATGAAATGGGCAAGTAACTAAAAGAAAATTCTAGAAAACCAACAAAATAAAAAACCCCAAATAAATATCAAATAGAAATTCTGGAAAATAACAAATAGATGAACAAAACTGAAAATGTAAATAAATAAGTGGCAGTTATTAAAGAATTAAAACCTTTTTTGGAAAAAAAATAAAGTAGATAAATCATTAACTAATCTGATTTTTAAAAAGAAGTAGAAAACCTGATTGTTAGTATCAAAAAGGATGAAGCCACAACAAATAAAACTGAATAACAAAAATTATTAGCAACTATTTTGCCCAATTATATGTAAACAAAAACTGATATATGAAATAGATGAATATTTACATAAATATAATCTACTTAGATTAACAGAATAAAACAGAATTTAAATGCTCTGATGTTAGAGAAAGAAACTGAATGAACCATAAATGAAGGGGTGAGGTCATGGAAAGGAAGGCAATAATACATGGATTTTAAAGGAACTCTAATAAACATTCAAAGAACAATTCCAATGTTAGATAAGCTACTTGTAAAAATAAGGAGGGACGGGCAGAGACAAGATGGAGGAGTAAAAGCAGGGACCTGCTTGAGCTCTCCCCCAAACTCCTCCAAATACCTGTAAAAAATGACTCTAAACAAATTCTAGAGCTACAGAACCCACAAAATGAAAGAGTGAAACAAATCTCCAGCCCAAGACAACCTGGAAGGCTGACAAGAAAGGTCTATCACACTGGGCTGGGAGTGGAGTGCAGTCCAGTGTGGGCTGTGCCAGCAGAGACAGGGCTGGAGCAGGCCTCAGGAGACTTAATCTCTGGCAGCTGTGGCGGTTTCCAGACTTCTCAACCCACAAACACCAAAGACAACATAGAAGATCAGTAGGAAAAGTTTGTTGGACCTGGGTAAGAGAGAAGCAAGGTGCCATGGAGGTGGTGGTGGTGGTGGCAGCAGCAGCAGCAACAGCTGCTGCTTCCAGAGCACTAGGCTCACAGATGGTGGGGGGTTCAAGCGGCTTATCAGAAGGAGAACTCAAGGATCTCTTTGCTGGTGCAGAGGCAGGATTATCTTGCTTTGCCCATGCCTGTATCTGAGTCACAATCCTGGGTGGTGGTCCTGGGGTGAGGAGGAGCACTGGAGTGGCACAGCTGGTGGCGGCTGTGGAGAGGGAATCCTCCTCACAGTTCTAAGGCAGAAAAGAGTGCCTGAGGTCACTCATAAACCACAGCACAGGCCAGGAGAGGAGTAAATACCTATCCTTTGACTGTACCACCTTAGAAGAACTGAAAATTTACAGGTGCCTAAAAGTATCTCTGAAAACAACTGCACAAAATCGCTGAAACTTTGGACAGTGCACTCTCCACTAAAAGCAGAATCCTATTTTGACAAAGAGCTCAAAAGTCGGGGAAAATGAGCAAACAGTGGAAAAAAAATCAGACTATAGAACCTTACTTTGGTGACAAAGAAGATCAAAACATACAAACTGAAGAAGACAACAAAGTCAAAGCTCCTACATCAAAAGCCTCCAAAAAACATGAATTGGTTGCAGGCCATGGAAGAGCTGAAAAAGGATTTTGAAAATCAGGTAAGAGAAGTAGAGGAAAAATTGGAAAGAGATATGAGAGTCAACAGCTTGCTAAAGGAGACCCCAAAAAATACTGAAGAAAATAACACCTTAAAAAACAGACTAACCTAAATGGCAAGAGGTCCAAAAAGCCAATGAGGAAAAGAATGCTGTAAAAAGCAGAACTGGCCAAATGGAAAAGGAGGTCCAAAAGTTCATTGAAGAAAATAATTCCTTAAAAATTAGAATGGAGTAAATGGAAGCTAATGACTTTATGAGAAATCAAGAAATTATAAAACACAACCAAAAGAATGAAAAAATAGAAGACAATGTGAAATATCTCATTGGAAAAACCACTGACCTGGAAAATAGATCCAGGAGAGATAATTTAAAAATTATTGGACTACCTGAAAGCCATGATCGAAAAAAGAGCCTAGACATCATCTTTCAAGAAATTATCAAGGAAAACTTCCCTGATGTTCTAGAACAGGGCAGTCCAACCTTAGGTTTTTATTGAAACAATAGATTTTGCCATTTTAGTGAGAGCTCTGCAGTATTTCTGTTTGTAGGTAGGTGGCGTAAACCACACTGCAGGCACAGGCCTGAGCCTGTGGGCCGCATTTTGGACAGCCCTGTTGTAGAAACAGAGGGTAAAATAGAGATTGAAAGAATTCATCAATCACCTCTTGAAAAAGATCCCCAAAGGGAAATTCCTAAGAATATTGTAGCCAAATTCCAGAGTTCCAAGGTCAAGGAGAAAATATTTCAAGCAGCCAGAAAGAAACAATTCAAGTACTGTGGAAACACAATCAGGATAACACAAAATCTAGCAGCTTCTACATCAAGGGATCAGAAGACTTGGAATATGATATTCTGAAAGTCAAAGGAGCTAGGATTAAAACCAAGAATCACCTACCCAGGAAAACTGAATATAATATTTTAGGGGAAAAAATGGATTTAAATGAAATAGAGGACTTTCAAGCATGCTTTTATTTTTTAATTTTTTTTTGTTTTAAGCTTACAAAACTCAGTTCTACAAGTTTTTGAGTTCCAAATTTTCTCTCCCTCCCTCTCCTTCCCAATTCCCCCCAAGACAGCATGTAATCCAATATATGATTTACATATACCTTCACATTAAACTTATTTACATAATAGTCATATTGTAAAGAAGAATTATAACCAATGGAGTGAATCATGAGAAAGAAGAAATAAAATCAAAAAAGAAGGAAAAAAGAGAGAGTAAATAGTTTGCCTCAATCTGCATTCACACTCTACAAGTCTTTCTCTGGATGTGCATAGCATTTTTCCATCATAAGTCTTTTGTAGCTGTCTTTGAACCTTGCATTGATGAGAAAAGCCAAGTCTATCGAAGTGATTCCTTACAGATACCGTGTATCTGTAAACGTGTATAATGTTCTTCTGGTTCTTCTCCCCTCACTCAGCACCAGTTCATATAAGTCTTTCAGGCTATAATGAAGTCTGTCTTCTCCTCATTTCTTATAGCACAATTCCATTACATTCATGGACCACAATTTGTTTAACCATTTCCCAGTTGATGGGCATCCCCTTGATTTCTAATTCTTTGCCATCACAAAAAGAGCTGCTATAAATATTTTTGTACATACTGGTCCATTTCCCTCTTGGGTGATCTCTTTGGGATACAGCCCTAGAAATGGTATTGCTGGGTCAAAGGGCATGTACATTTTTATAGCGCTTTGGGGATAGTTCCAAATTGCTCTCCAGGATGGCTGGATCAATTCACAAACCCTCAACAATGTAACAATGTTCCAATTTTCCCACATCCTCTCCAGGATTTGATTTTCCTATTTTGTCATGTTAGCCAATCTGATAGGAGAGATGTGGTACCTAAGAGTTGTTTTGATTTACATTTCTGTAATCAATAGTGATTTAGAGCATTTTTTCATACGACTATAGATATCTTTAATTTCTTCCTTTGAAAACTGCCTGTTGATATCCTTTGACCATTTCTCAATTGGGGAATAACTTGTATTCCTATAAATTTGACCCAGTTCTCTGTATATTTTAGATGTGAGACCTTTATCAGAGACACAGGTTGTAAAGATTCCCAATTTTCTGCTTCCCTCCTAATCTTGGTTGCATTAGCTTTGTACAAAAATTTTTCAATTTAACATAATCAAAATCATCCATTATGCATTTTGTAATGCTCTCTATCTCTTCCTTGGTCATGAATTCTTCCCTTTTCCATAAATCTGGCAGGTAAACTATTCCTTGCTGTCCCAAATTGCTTATAGTACCAGCCTTTATTCCTAAATCATGGACCCATTTTGAATTTACTTTGGTATAAGGTGTAAGACATTGGTCTATGCCCAATTTCTGCCATACTATTTTCCAGTTTTCCCAGCAGTTTTTGTAAAATAGTGAATTCTTAGCCCAGAAGCTGGATTCTTTGGGTTTATCAAAGAGTAGATTGCTACAGTCATTTACTGCTGTGCCTTGTTTAACCTATTCCATTGATCCCCCTCTCTATTCCTTAGCCAGTACCAAGTAGTTTTGATGACTGCTGCTTTATAATACAGTTTAATATCTGATATGGCTAGGCCACCTTCCCTAGCATTTTTTTTCATTAATTCCCTTGATATTCTGGACCTTTTGTTCTTCCAGATGAATTTTGTTATTATTTTATCCAGTTCTGTAAAATAATTTTTTGGTAGTTTGATTTGTATGACACTGAATAAGTAAATTAATTTTGGTAAAATTGTCATTTTTATTATATTAGCTTGGCCTAACCATGAGCAAGTGATGTTTTTCCATTTATTTAGATCTGACTTTATTTGTGTGAAAAGTGTTTTTTAATTGTGTTCACATAGGTCCTGGGTTTGTCTTGGCATGAAGACTCCCAGATGTTTTATAGTGTCTACAGTAACTTTAAATGGAATTTCTCTATTTCTTGCTGTTGGGATTTGTTAGTAATATATAGGTATGCCGAGGATTTGTGTGGGTTTATTTTATATCCTGCAACTTTGCTAAAGTTATTTATTATTTCAAGTAGTTTTTTACTTGATTCCCTAGGAGTCTCTAAGTAAATCATCATATCATCTGCAAAGAGTGATAACTTAGTTTCTTCTTTGCCTATTCAAATTCCTTCAATTTCTTTTTCTTCTTTTACTGCTAAAGCTAACATTTCTAGTACCAAATTAAATAATAGGGGTGATAATGGACATCCTTGTTTCGCCCCTGATCTTATTGGAAATACTGCTGCTCACCTAGTGCTGAGCTGGAGCTGGCTCGTGTACAAAAGTTGAGGGCAGGTGCATGTTTCTCTGAGTTCCAGTGGTTTACACTGAAGCTCCTGGGTGTGAGGTGGGGGGAGAGGTGGTCTGGCTGCTGGAAGTCTCCTCTTCCCCTAGGGCTGCGCTACAGCATGGTGGTCTCAGCAGTTGTCTGCACTGGTATCTACCAATTTCCTTGGCTGTGCAAAGGCAAGCCTGGGTTCCTGGTGTTGGCACTTGCAGTTTCCACCCCACTGGGGCTCAGGAACTCCCGTTGACACCTATCTTCCTGCACTAGTCTCCTTTTGCAACCACAAGAAGGGCCTATCTCCCTAGCCTCCTAAGCTAAAAGGCTCCTGAAGCCCTACTTCTGGCTCCTCTATTCCAGGGTTTCTCCCAGGGCATTGTTCTCTAGGTGAGGAGGGGAGGGATGAGAGCCATTTTACCTGGTCATCATGGCTCCCAGAAGTTCAGGGAGGCAAGTTTCCAACCTTTAGACTTTGGGCTAAAATCCTCAGGAGTAGCTGCTGTCACGGCCTCAAGTTCTGCGCTGCTGTCTCACGTAGCTCCAACAGACTCCCACCCTGGGCTGAGAGGCCTGGGGATTGCCACTGTAGCCAGCAGTTCCACCCTGATCCTGCTCCTCCTCCCACTCCAGTATTGTTTAGTTCTGTGTGCTCAATGCTCTACCAGGCCAGTCTGCTGGCTGAGTTCCACTGCTGCTCCCATTCTGGTGTGGTCAGGTACAGTTCCATGCCCCCATCCTGTTGACCCCGTGGACTCTCCTGGCTTGGAAATCTGCCACATTCAGTCTCCTAGTGGCTTCCATCTCTCTCAAATCTGCTCAGATTCGTTTTATTAGAAGTATCTGACAGAATTTGTAAGACAGCTCCAGTAAGTCCCTGCTTTCACATTGCCATCTTGTCTCTGCCCCACTTTCAAGCACCCTTGATGAAAAGACCAGAGCTGAATAGAAAAATCTGACTTTCAAATGCAAGACTCAAGAGAAAAAGGCAGACAGGAGAGAGAAATCATAAGAGACATATAAAAGTTGAACTTGTTTACATTCCTACATGAAAAGATGATATTTATAACTCATGAGACCTTTCACAGTATTAGGGTACCTGGAAGGAATAGATAGATAGATAGATACAGAGAGAGAGAGAGAGAGAGAGAGAGAGAGAGAGAGAAACATACAGAGAGAGACAGGGCACAGGGTGAGTTGAATATTAAGGGATGCTATCTAAAAAATAAAATTAAGGGGTGAGGGGGAATATATTGGGAGATAGAATGGGGTAAATTATCTCACATAAAAGAGGCAAGAAAAAGCTGTTACAATGGAGGGGAAGAGGGAGGAGGGAAAGGGAATGAGGGAACCTTATTCTCATCAGATTTAGCTTAAGGAAGGAATGACATACACTCTCAATTGGGTATCATACCCTACAGGAAAGTAGGGGCGGATGATAAAAGGGAAAATAAATGGGGGGCAGGATAGGATGGAGGGAAATATAGTTAGTGTTTCACAACATAACTATTATGGAAGTATTTTACATAACTACACATGTACAACCTATATTGAATTGCTTGCCTTCTCAATGAGGGTGGCTGGGGAGGGAAAAAGGGAATTTAGAATTCAAAGTTTTAAAAACAAATGTTAAAAATTCTTTTTACAGGCAACTGAGAACTAATATATACACTATGACCAAGTAGGATTTATACTAGGAATGCACACTTGGTTTAATATTAGGAAAACTATTAGCAAAAATGACCATATCTATAACAAAACCAACAGAAATCACATGATTATTTCAACAGATGCAGAAAAAGCTTTTGACAAAATACCCATTTCTTTTAAAAAACACTAGAGAATATAGGAATGAATGGAGCTTTCCTTAAAATGATAGGTAGTATCTATCTAAAAGGTATACCATATTTCCCCACGTATAAGATGCACCTTAATTTTGGGGCCCAAAATTTGAAAAAAAATGTATTATATAAAGTTATTGAACTCAAGTTTTATTCATTTGCTCATAGCTTTCAGGCATCTTTTGGGCAAGTCTGGCACATGTATGCATGCTTAGTCCATTACGTTTCATGAACCTGAAGCACCAATTGTGTCTTCCTTTGAAATCAGGAACTTCTTTTTCATCAGCAATTGTTCTTGCCTCATGCTGAACTATCTTTGTGGACACAGGAATTTCAATTGTCCTTTGCTCTTCAATCCATATCTTCAATTCCCTCTGTAAATCAGGCCATTTTGCTGACTTGCCTCTCATAGCCTTCTTCTGCCTTGGCATTTTCAGTAGGGTTTCTTCTTCCCATAGCCAGTCTCTGTTTTCTCAGTTGGAGGACCAAACTTATGTTCAGCAGCATGATTTCCATTCACTTTTGCAAACTGAATCACTTTTAACTTGAATTCAGCAGTGTACAAAAATCTTTTCTGAGCCATTTCTGGGCAGAATGTGGCGAAACGTAACCTAATATACCGGTCACAAATGTGAAACAATAAGCACAAAGACAACAAGCGCGAAAAAGCGGGAAATGCAAGTAAAATCTACAACAATGAGTGCAAAAACAAGCTTGAAAAAGTCGAAAATGCAAGTAAAAAAAATCTACAACCACTGTATAAAACACACCCAGTTTTTAGACCCCAAATTTTTTGTAAAAGGGTGCTTCTTATACATGGGGAAATACGGTAGCTATAGACCAACATTTTTACATTGTATACCAAGCTAAGGTCAAAATGGGTACATGATTTAGATATCAAGGATGATAGCCTAAGTAAATCAGGGGGTCATGGAAAAAAGTACCTGTCAGATCTATGGAGAATGGAAGAATTTATGACCAAACGATAGAGCTTTACAAGATGTAAAATGGATAATTTTGATTATATCAAAAAGGTTTTGCACAAATAAACCCAATGCAACCAAGATAAAAAGGAAAGCAGAAAGTTGGGGGAAATTTTTATAGCAAGTGTCTCTAGTAAAGGCCTCATTTCTCAAATATACAGAAAACTGAGTCAAAATTGATAGGAATACAAGTTCTTCCCCAATTGCTAAATAGTCAAACAATATGAGTAAGTAGTTTCCAGATGAAGAAATAAATGCTATCTATAGTTATATGAAAAAATGCTCCAAATTACTATTGATTAGAGAATTGTAAATTAAAACAACTTTGAGGTACCACTTTACATCTATCAGAATGGCTAATCTGACAGAAAAGGGAAATAACAAATGTTGGAAGAAATGTAAGAAAATTGGGACACTAATGCACTGTTGGTGGAGTGGTGAACTGATGCAACCATTCTAGAGACCAATTTGGAACTATGCCCAAAGGGTAATTAAACTGTACCTACCCTTTTATCCAGCAATACCACTACAAGGTCTGTATCCCAAAGAGATTTAAAAAAAGGAAAATTACCTATTTGTACAAAAATATTTATAGAGGCTGTTTTTGTGGTAGCAACGAATTGGAAATTGAGAAGATGTCTATCAGTTGGGGAATGGCTGAATAAGTTGTGGTATATTTAATGGAATACTACTGTGCTACAAGATATGATGAGCAAGATGGTTTCAGAAAATCTCGGAAAGACTTACATAAACTGATGTAAAATGAAGTTATTAGAACCAAGAGAACACTGTATACAGTAAGTGATCAACTGTGAATGATTTAGCTTTTTTCAGCAATACAATGATCCAGGGTAATTCCAAAAGACTCAGGATGAAAAATGCTGTTCATATCCAGATAAAGAACTGATGGAGTCTGAATGCAGATGAAAACATATTATTTTTCACTTTTAATTTTTAATAGGTTTTTAGTTTTGGTCTGTGTCTACTTTTACAACATGACTAATTATGGAAATGTTTTACATCAGGGCTGTCCAACCTTAGGTTTTTCTTGAAATAATAGATAACATATTTTGATTCGCCATTTTAGTGAGAGCTCTGTGGTAGCTTGGCTTTGTTTACTAAAGCATTTATGTAAATTTCTATGCTTGTAGGCGGGCCACATAAATTACACTGTGGGGCCGCATTTTAGACACCCCTGTTTTACATGATTGCACATGTATAATCTATATTAAATTGCTTACTATCTCAGGAAGGTGGTAGGAAAGGAGGGAGGAAGGGAGAAAATTAGGAACATAACAATTTTTAAAAATGAATGTTAAAAATTGTTTTTACATGTAATTGGGAAAAATAAAATATTCAAAAACACAAAATCATAGGAATAAATAAATATATGACAAATAGTTATTTGAAATCATCATTGTATTTAATTTGGATAAATTAGAGAGAAGAGGGTTTTTCAGTAAAATAAGGAGTAAGGCAAGTATGTCTATTATCACTACCATTATTTGGTTCGGTGCTAGAAATATTAGCTATAATAAACAACTAAATGAAAATGAGGAAATATGTGGAGGCAAGATGGAAACAAAATTGTTAATTTTTTCAGATGACATGGTCTGCTTAAATAACCCTACAGAATCAATCAAAAATAAACAAAAACTTCACCATAGGATGTAAAAAAAAACCTACACAGTCTTTCTATATATTACTAAAAAAAAAAAAAACTCAGCATGAAAAAATAGAGAAGTTGCATCAAAATATCTATAAAATGTGTAAAATAGCAGTCTAGGTACAAATATACACTTGTTACACAAATTAAGATAGGCCTAAATGACTGGAGTGAGATTAACTGCTTATTGTTGGGATGTGCCAATATAATAAAAATGACAATATTACCTAAATTGATCAAACTCCCAAAGTATTAGTTTATAAAACTAGGAAAAAAATTCATCTGGAAGAGCAAAAGGTCAAGGTAAAGAATTAAAAAAAAATGTAGGAAGGAAGGTGGCCTAGTAATATCAGATCTCACACTATATACTATAGTGTAGTAACCAATAAAACTATTTAGTGGACCAAAAAAAGGTTATTCAGTGGAAACGAACCCAGTAGTCCACTGTTTGATAAACCCTAAGACTTCAACTACTGTTTTAAGGATTCACTATTAGACAAATACTTCTGTGAAAACTAGAAAGCAAAAAATAGATTTAGATAAATACCTAATACCCTAAACCAAGATAAGCTCAAAATGGAGCTATGACTTAAATTAAAGCAGGTCACATCATAGTTAAGTTAGAGGAGCAAGGAAGGAGATGCATTTCACAACTATAAGTAGAAAAGTTAGAAAGGTTAAGAAAGGTTAGAAAGGATAAGAGAAAATAAAATGTTCAATTTTGATAACAAGGTTTAAAAGTTTTTACACAAAATCAATGCAGTTAAAGTCAGGAGTGAAAATGGTCAACTAGAGGAAAAAAAGTCTTTGCACTAAGTTTCTACGATAAAGGTCTGATATGCAAGATATACAAGGAACTCATTCAAATATGTAAGAAAAAGAGCTATTCCCTAAAGGAGATGGCCAAAGAACAGGAATAGGTAATGCTCAAAGAGGAAAAAAAAAATGTAAGCTATCAACAGCCGTCTCAAAAAATGCTCCATTTTAGCAATAATTAGAAAAAAACTAAATGCAATGAAAATTAAAACGGTTCTTAGGTTTCACCTCATACCCATCGATTTGGCACAGATGACCAAAAAAATAAAATCAAGATTGCTGGAAGAGCTCTGGGAAAATAATACACTATTGGTAGAGCTGTGCATCAATCTAACCATTCTGGAAATCAGTTTGATGCTGTGTCCCCAAAATTCACTGTACTGTGCATACCCTTTGACCCAGTGATACGACTACTAGGTCTACGCCCGAAAAAGGCAAGAAAGGGAGCCATATATCCAATATTTATTTTTGTTATTCAGTCCTTTCAGTTGTGTCTGACACTTTGTGGCCTCATTTGGGGTGCTCTTGGCAAAGTTGTTTGCCATTTCCTAGCTTGTTTTACAGATAAGGACACTGGGACAAACAGGGTTAAATGACTTGCTTAGGATCGCACAGCTTGTCTGAAGCCAAACAGAACTCATCAAGAGAAGTCTTTCTGACGATGCCACCTAGCTACCCTATGATATTTATGGCAGCTCATTAGCATAGCAAAACTGCCAATTTATGGAGTCCTCATCAGGGTGGAAGTGCTAAACAATCAGTGGTATATTAACATGATAGAATATTACGGTACTATAAGAAATGACAGATGATTTCAGAGAAACCTGAAAAGATTTGTGTAAACGTATACAGATTAAACTTAGCCAGACCCAGGGAATAATTTCTACAATATCAACAGCATTGTAAAGAAAAATAACTTTGAAAGACTTAAAATTGTGTTCACTGCAATGACCACAATAACTACAGGGGATCAGTGATGAAGCCTCTTACCCACCCTCCTGACAGAGAACTGATAAAACTCAAGATGCAGAATGGACTTTTGGATATGGTCAGTGTGGAAATTTGTTTTGTTTGACTGTGTATATACGTTACAAGAGTTTTATTTTTTTTTTAATGGGAGGGGAGAACTGAGAGGAGGGCTATCAATATGGTTTCCAAGAAGAAAATAAAATAAGATAGTCACCGAAAAATTTTTTTAAATTCACAGAAAATAACATCACGAAAGCAAGAAGGAAACACAGATAAGCCAAGTCAACTTTGTGCCAGACAGTACGCTAAACACTAGACTTGCAGGACAACTCTGAAATTTACATGAACATTTATTGTATTCAGAAGATGTTCTGCTTCTCTGTGTACCTAACAGAGATTAGTGGTTTGAGATAAATAGCTTCTTTTTCTCTTCTACTTTGCATATGGAAAAATGTGTACTTCTTATGTGTTTGTTAAGTTCAGAATTTAAAAAAAAAATAAGTAAAAGAACAGCCAGCATTTTGCTAGATGGCCCTGTTGGTCTTACCTTCTAGACACAAGAAAATTAAAAATGTCATTCAGGGTTAGGTGGATAGGCCAATATACTCTGACTCTGAAAGTGGCATCAATGAGTATGTGGGAAGGTAACAGTAACTATCTCAAAAAGTAAAGGATATAATTTTATGTATATTTAACCTAAACCCTTTCAGAGTCAACTTAAAATTACCCATCTCTCACAATTACAATAAACAAGTTTGCTATCTAGAGTATAAAATAGTTCCTTAATTGTCTTAAAACAACTTATTTCATTAAGTTTCACAGGGTATCCTCTGATTCTAGTCTGGTATTTATAAACAATTCACTATTCATGCCCTTTACGATTTCATTGGCTTTGATCATTTCCTTTCAATATTCTCTTTCTAGTCTAAGGAAAGGAATAATTAAATTATCAGCAATAATAAGATTACAAGGATCAACAGACAACCAATCAACTATTCATGACACACTTCTTAAAGATTACCCCCAAATCTCATTATGATCTTTTCAGTCATGAACAATAAAATGCCTGGCAGGCTGAGCCCCACTGAACAAATGTATAATTTGCTTGAGAGAAGCATTTGATGGACATGAATTACTGTATCAGTAATAAATCCGGGACTTTTTTACTGTTTTCTGTTTTAGCACTTATTTAATCAAGTGCCCTTGATGAGTCCGGCCTTTGTTTCTTTGATTAAATCAGGAGTCTCTGTTAGCCTGCTTACCTCAAGGGAAAGCCTGGTTTACATGGGTTTGAGTCGCATGTTTGTGACGCCAGAGCAAACAACACAAACCAGACTACCTGTAGCAATATGTAGTTACCAGGGAAGCATCAACATCTGGGTTTCTTCAAAGCTGGGGGGAGAGGGGCGGGAGCTACCCAGAGTTTCCACACCAACACTCTTCCAATGAGTGAGAGCCCCAAAGGCAAAAGGCTAACCTCTGAGTTTATATACCCTCTTCTGGGTCAAAGGGCATCACAATATGTGACTCAAACCCACATGACTTAAAAGCTTCTGGCATCAAGGCACTTAATTAAATAAGTGCTCCAAAAGAAAAAACAGTAAAAAAAAGTGCCATCTAATATTATTACTGATACAATTACTGGAGGAAATTTCTATCTTAATAACAATATACAAATGCATCAAAAATGACTCCTGTGAATTTAGCATATATAGTCATTTTTAGTATTTCTAAAGGTATGAATATCATTTCTTAAAGGAGGACTTGTAGGAGAAACTGAAAAAAGAAAATGGAACGGAGAATCAGAAGTTTTGCAGGTTTTGGAATTGTGAAGACCAGAGAATGAATTTGGGTAGGTGAAATTTGAAAGTACTTGAGAAGCTGAAAGAAAAGAAAGGCTAAAGCTAGAGGAGGGTTCCAGAAGAATAAGGAGTACTCAAGTAGAAGGACTCAGAGAGAAAGATGCTTGTAGGACAATGAAGAGAGATTACCTTATTTTCTCTCAGGAATTAAGCAGAGGTGATTCTCATTTTTGCAGTGAAGGTAATAAAACTGCTTTAGCTCAACTCAAAAGCTAATTTCATACCTGTGATCAGAGGATTAAGTCCAACAAGTAGTGTAAGGATAGCAGGTATCATGTATATAACCTGTTAGCAAAACAGAATATCCTCGTATCACATGACTGCAGAATTATTTACCATAAGGAATGAATCCAGAGTACAAATCATTCAAAGGACATAGGAAGTAAATAAGGTAGAATCACTGGATGTCATTGTCCACATTTAAGTCTGAGTAACTCTTCTGAGCTTTTACATCATGGGCTCATGGACAGAGTGTAAAAAGACCTTAGAGGTCATTTAGTCTAAACCTTTCCTTTTATAGTCCTGAGGGTCTGGATAGCTTCAGTCTTTTTGCCCATGATCACAAGGAGGAATTTGATTTGCCTCTATGTTGAATCTGAATAGTCAACAAGCAATGACATGCCATGCTCAGTGCTAAGCACTGGGGATATTAATACAAGCCAAAAGAAAGAGTCCCTGCCTTCAAGGAACTTGAAGATGATGCATAAAAGAAAGCTAAAAATTGAAGGGGAAAAGGGGTGGGGCAGGGGGGGCAGAGAAGGCACCTGAGGGAAATCAGGTTAGGGAGAAATTGACCAATCAGAGGAAGAAGCTGCAAAGACAGAGGAGTTACATTTTCCCTGAGAAGGTCAAAGTCTGGATATTCTTCAAACACCCCACCTTAAGGTCAAAAAAGGTCACAGTCACCTCTTGGGATCTCTCCACCGCCTCAACTTTGGCAGGAAGAGGGGACAGGCCAAGGGGCACCAAGAAGGAGGTAGGGGGTGAGGGCAGAGAGGAACCAGTGGTTCAAGAAAACAGTGAAACCCTTGGTATAGCCAATTCACTGTCTTTCAGAGGATGACACTGACAGTGACCACTGGCCTGCTGCAAAAAGAAGGGGACAATAATATAATTTATTATGTCATATAATAGAATAATATAAGTAGTATTATAATAAGATGTTGTTTAATCAGTAAATTGAATTAAATTTGACAATCTAACGTACATGGGAACTGATTAGAATAAAAGAAGATCATTGGCTACTATTGTTACACAATTCAAAACAAGACAAAAGTCTGGGAATCCTTTCATTGGAAATGCAATACAACCATGACTGGTCAGACCAAAACAGAACTGAATAAAATATATAAATTTCAATTATTCCGTAAAAGTATAATACTAACTACTCAGTACTGTATAGTGCTTTAAGATTTAAACATTTTAAGTCCTATGAGGTAGAAGTATTTTCATGTTACAGACTCAGCATTTAATAAGCTCCTGCTATGGTGAGACATAAACTGGTTATGTGACTCTTGGACAAGTCGTTTAACTTTCATGGTGCTCAGACAACTCTGTAAAGTTGCAGAATCATTGCTGTTCTACATTGGTAGAGGGAATTTTTTTTACTGAACATCAGTGAAAACAGAGATCAGTACCACTACTCTTTCCCCAAAATGGTGAGAAAACTGAGGCTCAAAGAAAAGAGGTAATTGACCTGCCAATGGTCACATATCTATGGTCAGAGATAAGAATCAAACATAGATCTTGAAGTCCATTTATTCACTATATTATGCAACTGAAAGAAAAGACTTCACAATCTCTCTTTCTCATGCACTCTACATCAGTGTTTAGATGAACTGAGTATTTTAATCACAGTCTACTTTGATTTTATTTTGTAATTATCCCTTATAGACATATAACCCTGGTTCATGTGATTTCCTGATCAAAATTCATAGGACCAGTCTTACAGAATTCGCTAGGTCGTTCCTGCAGGTTTAGAGACAAAAACAAACACAATATGAACAGTTGCTGGAGACTTAGAAATCTCTTTAGGCATTCAAAAAAAAAAAAAAAAAGGTCTGTTACTTCTGCCAATTCAAGAAAGGCAATTAATGTGAGTAATAGAGATCTCCAAGTCTCCATTTTTTATATTTTAGAAGATGTGTGATTTCATTGATGTGGTGTTCAGCTAATGCTGTATATTGCAGCGTTCTCAATAAATTAAGTAGTACTCACTTGCCCAGTGTGTGGAAGTCTCCAGAAAATGCTTAATTTATAAAAGAAGGTATGCCTGACTTGCAATCAGTTATTTTTTTTTTATTTCATTGAGAAAGGCTTTAAAAAGTCTGTTATGCAAGTAAATTCAGAGTTTAAAGAAGCAGGTGAAGATATAGTGTGCTATGCTAAAAGTAATTAATACTTACCATCCACAGTTCTGCATCTGGGTCATTTATCTGTAATAGCAAAACAGGCACTGAAACTTAGATAAGCACATAAGGAGAAGACTGTTGAATCACACTTCATACTAAATTTAGTCTACTATGATAGTTAAATAAGCTGTTTTATTAAAGGAAGTTCTCACTCCAGATAAAACCAAAGGATGGCTTTACTATTTACAAGAACTATCTCGGGTCTTTCAAGTGCACAGGTCAGGCCTAGCATGGGGTCACTGACTGATGTGGGGTAGATAACGTGTTTGGAGGTGACCATAGAGAAGTGTTGAGAAAATAAGATGCTATAAAGCAAAAAAGGTATCAAGGGGGAATGACGGGATTTAAAGATAAAAAAGACTTTAGGGATCTTCCACTACCTAGTACAACCTCTCACCTTACAGGTGAGCAAACTAAATAGGGGCTGTCTCACTTGTATTTGTCTTCCCCACCACCTCAGCACAAAGGAAGCGCTAAATACATGCTTGATTGAACCGGTGGTAAATAGCAGGGCCAGAACTTTAACGCAGTTCTTCTGATTCCCAAGCCAGAGCTCTTACCACAGCCTGCGTTTGTGGGATTTGCAGACATTGAGCAAGCATTCATTTAGGGTCTGGCTCCTTCCAGCAGGTGCTGTTTGGCGCTCACAGGAGGTGTGGCACAATTATTGTAAGTGTCAGGACTCATCCCGACAGCTGGATTTATCTGGGCTCCTCCCACCCAACAAAGCTACCACAGCTGCCTGCGGATCGAAGGATCAAAGGTTCTGGGATGAAATAACCTTGGACGTCAGTTAGTCAGCATCTTCATTTTGGAGCTGAGGAGACCCAGAGAGGTTAAATCACCTGCCCAGGGTGACGGTGACAGGCGCACTCATGAGTAGGGAGGTGCGGGGAAACCCTGCATTTGGAGTAAGGTCCTCGGTCGGAGCCCCGATCCTGCTACTTACTCACTTTACCCATTTGTAAAAACAATGGCCCGGAATACGAATTTTCTTCTTTTGAAATTTAGAGATTAGAGTCCTTCCTAATTATAATAAACAGCATGTATACAGTGCTCTGGGGTTTGCAAAGCGCTTTACAAATATCCCATTGAATCCTCGAGACAACTTTGGGAGGCACCCCATTTTACAGATGAGGAAACCGAAGCCTAGAGTTTGTGTGACTTGCCCAATCTCACACACCCAGTGTCTGAAGCTGTATTTAACTCCGATCTTTCGGACTCTAGGTCCAAGCTCTCCCTACCCACCGCGCCACCCTAGCCGCTTCTGCCCCTGAACCCTGGGGTACTACGGTGTATTGAGAAACAACAGCCTCACTTAAAACTCGTTTTAGCAAACCCCTCGCCTCCTCCATCTTTCTTCTGGTCCCTCCCTCTCCTCCCACCCCCCACTTCAGAGTCCCTATCCCCTTTCACTTCCGTTCTCTCCCACCAACCACGAACAGACGCGCCGCAAGCTGACGTCAGAACCTACGCCTGCATCCGGGGCTTAGCCCGTCCGGGCTGGCCCTGAGCTGACCTGCACGTAGGCCGCCAGCCCGAAGAATGCGGCCATGACCAGGTTGCAGCTCCTCCATAAAGTCTCTGCCGGGGACCGCGCGAGCGCCATCCCGCCCTCCTAGGCGCGCAGCCCTCCGGGATCCGTGGGCTCCAGGAGCGCAGCCGCGGGAGCAGCTGGGTTCTGGCCACGCCCACGCCACACCCCTCTCTGGGGCTATCCCTCGGGACCCCGCCTCCTCCTGCTCTGCCCTGGGCGAACTCTGTGCTGGAAAAGTCGGAGCGCAGACCTCCGAGGTCTGTGGGCTCCAGGAGCGCAGCCTTGGGGTCCGCTGGGTTCTGGCCACGCTCGCGCTACCCCCCGCCCCGGCTCCGCCCCCTCCCGCTCTGCCCTGGGCTTACTCTGTGCTGGAAAAGTGAGAACGCAGAGCTCTCTCCCTTACAAGAACTATCTCGGGTCTTTAAAGTGCACAGGTCATTGACTGATGTGGGGTAGATAACGTGTTTGGAGGTGACCATAGAGAAGTGTTGAGAAAATAAGATGCTATAAAGCAAAAAAGGTATCAAGGGGGAATGACGGGATTTAAAGATAAAAAAGACTTTAGGGATCTTCCACTACCTAGTACAACCTCTCACTTTACAGGTGAGCAAACTAAATAGGGGCTGTCTCACTTGTATTTGTCTTCCCCGCTACCTCAGCACAAAGGAAGCGCTAAATACATGCTTGATTGAACCGGTGGTAAATAGCAGGGCCAGAACTTTAACGCAGTTCTTCTGATTCCCAAGCCAGAGCTCTTACCACAGCCTGCGTTTGTGGGATTTGCAGACATTGAGCAAGCATTCATTTAGGGTCTGGCTCCTTCCAGCAGGTGCTGTTTGGCGCTCACAGGAGGTGTGGCACAATTATTATAAGTGTCAGGACTCATCCCGACAGCTGGATTTATCTGGGCTCCTCCCACCCAACAAAGCTACCACAGTTACTGATCCCGAGCTGCCCGCGGATCAAAGGATCAAAGGTTCTGGGATGAAATAACCTTCGAGGTTAGTTAGTCAACATCCGCATTTTGGAGCTGAGGAGACCCAGAGGGGTTAAATCACCTGCCCAGGGTGACGGTGACAGGGGCACTCACCAGAGGACCGCTGCCCATCGAGTTCCTAAGGTCTGTGCCTCAGCATTACGCTCGTACACTCGGATTTGGTGCGAGGTTAGCCACTTTATTTTACGTGTAAGAATATAGAGGGGCAAAGAGAGCTAGGTGACTGATGAATGACAAAGCCAGGACTGTAGTACAGTGATTTTGTTCAAGGACCGCCTCCTGCAACAGCAAAACGTGTATAACACAATTTAATTTAGTTCGCATTATTAACATTTCCCCATCACTGAAATTTACCAATCAGCTCTCCTAAGTCAGCAGGAGGAGCTGGCCCTAGCAGTCTCAATAGCCCGTGAGTCAGTCCATGACCTAGTGAAACTTTTTGGTAACTACTTATAATTAAAAAGCACTTTTGAGTTTAAAAAATTCCTCGATCCTCTCAACCACCCTGTGAGATATTTCAGTTATTATTCTCCCTATTTGTCAGATGGAGAAACAGGGCTGAGAGACTTGCCCAGGGTCACACACCTAAGATTGTGTCCCAGGCAGGATTCTAACCCATGTTTTCCATAATCCCTAGGAATGGGCTTTTCCCACTAGACCACCCAGCTTTCTAAAGCAAACTTTTGTATGATAACAGGCCCAAAGTATAAAGAGTACAGTCCTTATATGGATGGCCTTTAATTATAAAATTTTTTTTTGCACACTTGGGTATCTTTGGAAACTAGAACTCTCATAGAAAAATGATGAAAAGAGGGTGGTTTTTCTGTGACATATTCAGGACACTGGTCTTTCTCAGAGCTCAGAATAGATTTTTAAAAATAAGATATATAATACACATATGTATGTATGTATACATTCATATATATATTTACTGTCTACTGAATTTCTGAAAATAAATGTCCTATAGACATCCTAAATTCAGCTTATACGAAATTGAACTTATAACTAAAAATTAATTGAAACAATTCAGCAAAGTTCTGGAATGTAAAATAAACCCACAGAAATCATCAGCATGTTTGTATGTTGCCAACAAAATCCAGCAGGAAGATAAATTCCACAGAGAATATATTAAATAAGTAGTCCACCTGCCAAAACACACACAGTAACTTTATTAATAGAACTAAGAAATACTCTTTATATAAATATGGATCTAAATAATTGGGGAAATCTGAGTTGCTAATGAGTAGGCTGTACCTATTCATAAAATGGTAATATTACAAAAATTAATCCACTTATTCTGTGTTCTGTGCCATTGTGGTTACACTGCCAAAGGGTTACCTTAAGTGGGAGGCAGGGGGGAGGAGGATGATCCGGAGGAACCAAAAGTCAAGAATTTCACAGGAAATAGTGGGGGGAAATGGTAAAGAATAGAACCCAGCAGATTTCAAACTTTATTAAAAACAATAGTGGTAATTCTCAAAATGATTCAGTATCGTTAAGGAATAGACCAATCATTTGAATAGATTAGATACTTTATACAACATGCAGTTATACAATATACAATTATACAACATACAGAGGCACGTGACCACAGTAGCCTAGTACTTGATAAACCTAAAGATCTGAGATACTGGGTAAAGATCTCATTATTTGACAAAAATTCCTGGGAAAACTGGAAAGCGTTGTGGCAGAAATTAGCTATAAATTAGCATCTCATGCCATATATCAAGATAAGCTCAAAATGAGCACATGACAGAGATAATACAGGGTGACATTACAAACAAATTAGAATAACAAAGAAAAAAATTGCCTTTGTATAGGGAAAGAGTTCATGATCAAACAAGGGACAGAATCACAGAAGGCAAAATGGACAATTTTGATTACATAAAATTAAAATGCTTTTAGATAAACAAAACCAATACAATTAAAATTAGAAGGAAAGCATCTGGGGAAAAATTGTAGCAGTGGGTTACTCTGATAAGGATCTTATTTCTAAGATGTGTGTGTGTGTGTGTGTGTGTGTGTGTGTGTGTGTGTGTACACATATATACCATCAGCCTGAAAGTTTGGTTAAAGGGGGCAAACAGGCTAGGAGGTTGTAAATCCATATTGTTTATTCCCTTAAAGCTAGCAGATATGTGCTGCACGGAGCCAAAACATAAATTCTGACTGTCTGACAAAAGAATGAACACCTTTAAATACATTTCAGAATAATAAGTCAAGATTGTTTGTGTCCTTCAGACTTGTTACAAATTGACAAGACAATTGACAAAGTAGTGTCAGTTGGAAATTAGGATCTGTGTTTCTTTTGTATATGCATGTGTCCCTAAGATACCAAGATAAGAGAAATCCCACTATTCTAGTTGCAGACATCCTGTCACTAACAGGAAAGATACTCCTTGTCAATCTTATCTGGTCTTTGAAGTTGCTGACACAGGAAAGGGTGTTTTTAGAGTAAAGCAAAGCAGTTTGGTTTGATTAGTTCAGGCTTTGGATCTTATTGGGGTTCAAATAACCTGAAAGGATTGTCAATACACACATGCATAATACATATATACACAAAAATATTTGTATAAATTATGTATATTATGCTTACATATTTAAATTTATATATGTATAAATATGTATCCTTAGAAATGAGACCCTTATGAGGGAAACTTGCTAAGATTTTTTTTCCCAGTTACCTGCTTTCCTTCTAATTTTAGCTTTATTGGTTTTGTTTGTGCAAAAACTTTTTAATGTAAAATGTATATATATATATGTATTATATATATCTATATATCTATGCATACGCATACACATACACACATATACACACAGTGCATTAACTCTCTGTCAGGAAGTGCGTAGCTTGTTTTACTTTAAGTCCTCTTCAGTCATGGCTGATCATGCATTGATCAGAGTTCTTAAAGTCTTTCAAGGTTTGTTTTTAGATGATTTCAATTAGAGAAATGCACATCTAAACCATTCTAAGGTCCTACTTCTCACTCATCAGATAGACAAAATTGACAAAAATAAAGGAAAATAGCAAATCTTGATGGGGCTTTGAGAAAACAGGTATATTAATATACCATTGGTGAAGCAGTAAATTGGTCCAATCATTCTGCAAAGCAATTTAACCATGGCCAAAAAGTCATTAAACTTACATAGATTTTCACTTAGCAATATCTCTAGTAGGCCTGTGCACCAAATTGCTCAAAGACAGAGAAAAAGGAACTATATATTTAAAAATATTTACAGCAGCTCATTTTGTAGTAGTAAAGAACTGGAAATTAAGGGGAGTGCCCATCAACTGGGGAATGGATAAACAAATTATGATATATGAATGAAATGGGATATTATTGTGCCATAAGGAATTATAAAAAAAGGATACGTTCAAAGAAGCCTGGAAAGATCTGTATGAACTGATACAGAGTGAAGTGAACAAAACCCAAGGAACAATGTATATAATAACATTTTAAATACAAACAACTTTGAAAGACTTAGGATCTCTAATAAATGTGATGACACCATAGGATCAATGATGAAGCATGCTACTCACTCCTTGACAGAGACCTGATATAATAAAGATGTAGAATGATGATGCATGTAGTCTCGGTTATGGCCAATGTAGGAATATGTTTTGCTTAACTGTGAATATTTGTTACAAGGATTTTGTTTTTCTTTTTTTTTCTTCAATTTTTTGGGAGGAGACAAAATGGGGGGATACACTAAGCTTAATAGTCTCCTCCATCCCAAAATGAGAAGAGAATAGGAGGAATGTCAGGAGGAATCACAGACAAGGAAAAAAAAGCATTTACCAGAGTACTCCAATTTAAAGCATATAGTATTATCACCTATTCTCTACTTCAAAAATGCACTTTATTTTCATCTATGTCACAGTAGCCAGCTAAACTGCCAGGCATTCAAACTCTGCTTCAGAGAGCATAACTCTGATGAGCTGGCCATGTTGTTCAAATGCAAAACGTATACTTGCCAAAAAGACTATTTTATGGAGAACTTACACAAGGCGAGTGTTCACATAGTGGTCAACAGAAGTGATACAAGGACACTCTCAAGGTCTCTCTCAAGAACTTTGGAATTGGTTTTAATATTAATTTAATTAAATTTAATTAAATTAATTTAATATTAGGTTTTAATATTTCCCCTACTGGCTACTCTCACAGTGCCATAGTAGACAAAAGGCTAATCATCTATGTCAACCCATAACTCCTAAGTCTCCATGTCCACTAACTCTCAGAACAAACCAAAATAAAATGCAAAACATCATAGCAAAGTAAAGGTCAATTACTTCAACAAAATGCAAAGTGAATAATATGGAACTAAATTAGGCATCAGGAAGCTGTTAAGTTCACTCCCCATATATATTCTCACAACAGAAGGACAGCAGCAATTTCTTTTTTATTGTTGGTTTGCATTATATTTTCTTTTTTTAATTTCGAACTTAATAAAACCTAATAAAGTCTCTGACACTTAAATGAGCTTGATGAAAGGCATGTACGGATGAGAGGAATCTGATGTCACTCTTTAAGGTGGGGGTTGGGGTGGAGAATGAAATCTATAAATATGTATTTTGTTTCTGATCTGGCTATTGAATAATCTTTTTAAAATGATAGGTGCACACTTTGTCTCTTCACATTTTTCAGGTAATCCAATGAATCTTATTTTGTCTCTTAGAGCTCTTTCTTTTAGTTTGTCATCTTTGCTTGTGGGGTGTAGGGTGTGTTCAGGGAGGACTGGTACCTCTGGTGTGATGGCTGCTGAGTTCTTTTCAGGACCGCTTTCCACCTTTGGTGTCCACATGTTCCATCCAACTCTCACATGTGGCTCCAGGAAGCTGTGGCATGCGCAGTAGCCACACCCTGGTAAACCATTTTGTCGGATGGGCTAAATCAGGTTGAGGGTAACCAAGGGGTCTTAAACCCATTCATTGGTGAGTTAAGAGGGTGTCTACCCCAAGCATGTGAAGACTTCCCCCAGTGGAATGGGTGGATGAGAACAATTTGTTCCGGTAGCCATGAAGGCAGCTGAAGCAGGTGCTGTGGAATGCTTAGTGCTTGGTTAGACATCGATGACACCAAGGTCATCCACTGTATCTTGAGCCATCACCAGTCGTCTTGATTCTGTCCCGCCACTGGACTGTGATGATTCTGGAGGAGAGAGTGAGGTGATGACTTCTTGCAACTCTGCCTTGCTTAAATCCAATTTACACATAAATGAAAAGACATCACCCGTACCATTTTACCATTATACCTATCTCAAAGTCCTGTGGTGACAAGCAAATGATGAAGCAGCAGGTGAGGATACACTGGGAGGTGTAGTAACAATCCAGCACACAGGCGGCCCAGGCCATAGGGTCGTTTGTCGCTAGAAGCAGCAGTGGGATTCTGCAGCCCCCTAGGTGTCTGAGCAGCCTTTTAAGGATTGCACTGTGAAAGGGCCAAAGAATAGTCAATATGGCGTTTGCTGCCAGACAACTCCAGGAGAAATACCAGGAGCAGAACAGAGGTCTGTACACAACATTTGTTGATCTGACCAAGGTGTTCATTACTGTCAGTTGTGAGGGCTTATGGAAAATTATGTCAAAATTTGATTGCCCATAGAAGTTCATCAGCATTGTACATCAATTTCATGACAGCAGGCTTGCCTGGGTTCTACATAATGGACAATGCTCTTGTGCCTTCCCAGTCACCAATGGAGTGAAACAAGGCTGTGTGCTTGTTCCCCTGCTTTTTAGCATGATGTTTTCAGCCATGTTGTCAAATGCTCTCAATTAGGATGAACACGGCATCCAGGTCAGCTACAGCACTGATGGTAAATTCAACTTGAAAAAGCTATAAGCCAAGACCAAAGTGGAGGGAGTGTTGGTGTATGATTTTCTGTCTGTAGATGATTGTGCACTCCGTGCAGCCTCTGAAGCTGAGATGCAACAAAGTATGAATGACTTCTCTGCCGCTTGTGCTAATTTTGGCCTAACAGTTAACACCAAGAAAACACAGGTGCTCCATCAGCCACCACCACACCATCCATACATGGAACCATCACTTACAGCAAATGGAGAAATTCTGAATGCTGTGGATAAGTTCATGTACCTTGGTGGTGTACTTTCCAGGGATGTATACATTAATAATGAAGTTGACACACGCATTACCAGACCTAATTCAATGTTTGAGAGGCTCCGAAGGAAAGTACGGGAGAGAAGAGGTATTAGACTGATTACCAAATTGAAGGTCCACAGAGCTATGGTGCTGACCCCATTGTTGTATGCCTGTGAAACCTGGGAAGTCTACCAGTGCCATGCCAGGAAACTGAATTGCTTCCATTTGAATTGTCTTAGGAAGATTCTGAAGATCACCTGGCAGGATAAGGTACCAGACACTGAGGTCCTTACTCAAGCTAAACTGCCAGGCATTCAAACTCTGCTTCAGAGAGCATAACTCTGATGAGCTGGCCATGTTGTTCAAATGCAAAACGTATACTTGCCAAAAAGACTATTTTATGGAGAACTTACACAAGGCGAGTGTTCACATAGTGGTCAACAGAAGTGATACAAGGACACTCTCAAGGTCTCTCTCAAGAACTTTGGAATTGATTGACATGGAAGACACTGGCACAGGACTGCTCAGCATGGCCTGCCCATATACGAGAAGGTGCTATGCTCTGTGAGCAAAGAAGAATTGAAACAGCTCAAAGGAATTCCAGGATGCACATATTTAGAGTATCCACCCCAAATGTTCACGTGGATTATTTGTGCCCTACCTGTGGTAGAGCATTCCAAGCTCATATCGGTCTGATCAGCCACAGTCGGTCACACTGAAACTTGACTTTAGCATAGTGTTGTCATTTTGGTCCTCTTCAAGAATAAAGGACAACAACCAATCAACCAACCATCTTTGCTTGTAATATTACCAAACATTTTGTCCAGTTGACCTTTGCTCTTTGTTGCATTTTCTCCCACTTCTACCAATCTGCCTCATAGCCTGAGAATTTTTTTCCTCATTTATTCCACTTATTGACATATCCTATTGCTCTCTCCAGCTTGTTGATATTTTAATCCATTTATCTTGTTCTATTTTTACTTATGATAGATCTCTCATTACAGATGTCAGGCCTTTCTTTACTGACAACATATCTTTCCTTAATAATATTCGATCCTACTTAATTTTCTTTAAAATGCTTATTATTTAGTTTGATGCACCTTGTATTCAATCTATCTTTATTTCCTTAGCTGTTGTTGACATTAATTTGATTTTTATTGTTCTGCCTCATGGAAGTGTTTTCCCCCTGCTGTTTTCTTATTTCTTTGCCCTTCCTTTCCATTATCTAAGCCATTATTCCCTCTTGATGTTCTTTGGTTGTTCCTCTTCTTTCCTTTCCATTATTCTACTTATTTACTTTATTTGGAGGTGTTTCATTTATTCATGTAGGTCATGTAGGATATGGGCTTACTCTGCCATTTTGCTGGAATTCTCATCCTTTAAAAAGTCTTTCACCTTCCTGTTTTTTTCTTTTCTTATTCATATTTGTACTGCATCTGGGGATACTTATTCTCTATCTAGAAACCCTCTTCTTTCACTTTTTATGTCCCCCATAACTGTTACTAAGGTCAAGTTGCTACCACATTTTGGTATAAGGTCCTATTTTCTCACATCATAAGCTAAAGCATTTCTTCTGTCCCTTCAAAACTCAACCTTTGTTTTTTATTCTTCTCCCTTTCCTTATAATAAGATTTAATAAATTCTTTGTAGAGAGGCAAGATGGAATAGTCAATAGAGTATAATTGTAGGCAAGTCACTTAAAGTTTGTGAGCCTCAGTTTCTTCATTTGTAAAATAGGAATAACAATACAGGTAGTCCCTTGCAGGGTTGTTGTCAGGCTCAAATGACATAATACATACAAAGCACCTTGCAAGCTTCAAAATCCTAATATAAATGACAGCTATCATTAAGAGGAGAAGGTGTAATAGTAGTTGTAACAGCAGCAGCTGTGCCCATTTTTTCCTCTCCCATCCAGGTGGCATTTTGTCTTCTCTTCACATCTTTCTCATTGGACTTCACAACATTCCTGTGGAATAGTCAGGAAGCTATATTATTTTGCACCTGTGAAGGGTGAAGATGTGAAAATGGCCATCCTGAGAGTTCTCTTCTCTAGGCTAAATGTCACTGATTCTTTTAGCCAGTTTTCTTATGGCATATATTTAAGATTTTTCACCATTCTTATTGCTCTTCTCTGGACATTCTTCAGATCATTTGTCTTTCCTAAAATATGGTTCACAAAGCTAATGTATTATTCCAGGTAAAACCTGACCAAGGCAGACCATCGCTACCTTATTAAAGGAAACTATACCTCTCCTAATTCAGACCAAGATCTTATTAGCTTTTCGGGCTTCCATATCATACTGATTCATATTGAAACCCTAAAACCTTCAGATGTTTATCAGAAATTTTTCTTTCTAACCGTGTTTCTGTCATCGTGTATTTTGACATCAATTTCTTCAATCCAAGTGATGGCTCTGGTGACCTTGCACAGCCCTGCCTCACTCAAATCCAAGTCAACTACAAGTCATGTCATCATTTCCCTGATGTCATGGTCCTCTTTGAGAGCAAAGGACAAGCATAACAACAACACAACCAACCTTCTATCCAAGCATAATAGTTTACATTTATCTTTCTCAAAATCCACCTTAATAGGCCTAACCCCATTTTCTATCCAGTAAAGACTTTTTTGGATCCTGACTCAATCATCCATTATGTTAGCTATGCCTCCTAGATTTGTTTCTACAGATTTGAGAAGATACTATCTATGCTTTAGTGAAGTAATTGGTAACAGTTTACAACCTGGGCCAAGAATAGGTCCATGTAGAACTTCCCTAGTTGCAATTGAAACCTTTAATGGCAATTCACTGGAACTGGCCATTAACCAGTTCTGAGTCCATTTAATTATAGCATCATCTAGTCCATATTTATTCATCTTTTCCATAAGAATAGCATAAAATAATTAAACATGCCTAAAATTTAGTTAAACTATATCCACAATGTTCTCATCTACAAGTTTAGTAACCCTTTCAAAAAAAATGAAATAAAGTTAGTCTCATATTGTGGTACTAACAGTGAGCAAGACACACCACAGAGTATAAGTTTTAAATGGAGAATTTACTAGCCGGCGTCCATTCGGGGTTCAACCCAAATCAGAATGACCCTGAGTTGGGGTGAAGAAGTAGTATTTATACAGAAAGATCTAGATACAGTGGTTTAATTATCTCTTGAAACTTACATATGTTATTTTAGCAGGCTTGGCAAGCCTTTGTTATTTCACTTCTATGACCATGATATATGAAGAGAAACTTCCTGAATAGATTGTAAATACAGCATATTAGATAGCTGACAAAGTGTCAACTGAAACTACAACCCAGGATCTCCATGTCCAATTTGCAATTTGCATCTCACAACATGGTATAAGATAAGGAACAGTCACATAACTCAAGAGAATGTCTGGGGCTGAGGCCTTCATCCTTCAAGGCCATAGGCAGACCAAGGGATGCTCCAGCTGGGTTTGCTGACACAAGACAGAGACATCTCAGAGCCCGTTCAGGAAACAAAAAGAGATTATTATCATCAGGCTTTTCCTCTGGTTAACTAGTCTACATTCCTTAGAACAGTCACAGGGCCCAAGGACATTCGCTGAACGCCAAATGGCAGGAACTAAGTCCATTTTTCTTATGCAAACTGGGGCTTTCAGTTAGGGGCTGGGGGCAGGGTTTTTCTAGCAATAGCTGGCTGCTCAGGCGTCACAATATGACCTGTTCTTGTTGAAATAATGCCAGTTATTTGTGATCATCACTTTCATTTCGACATGTTTATTAAGCATCCCTTTGATAATATACTCTATAGTTTTCCCAGGAATCAAATCAAGTTTCCTAGGCTATAATTTGAAGACTCCATTCTCTTCTTTTTTGAAAATTAAAATGGCATTTGCTCTTCTCCAGTTCTAACGTACCTTTTCCCTTCTCCATGATATTTCAACTTACGTTGTCATTGATTCAATAATCATATATGGCATTTCTTTCTGTAAGAAAGAGTGTAGTTCAAAGGGCATAATTAGTTTTGTAATTCTTGTTATGTATAGCCAGATTGCTAGATCTGTTTTATTGGTGTAACGCGAATGACTTACTAACACTTGAGGAGTACAGCAGTGGTAGAACTGGAAATAGCTTCTTCTTTGTTTTTTTACAAGCATCATATTAACAAAAACAGTATTTTCATTACTACGTGTAATTGTAGGCCCAATTCTTCCTTTTCCTTTGCCACTTATGTAAAATTGGAGTGGTATAAATTTGAACAGAGAAGCTGATTGAAGATTTCCATTGGGGATAGGTGAATCTGGAGCACTAGAATAATTTCATATACTAATTGGACATTTTGCTGAACTATGGGTCTGTCCTGTTTTGGCATCAAGTCAAAAAGCAGGACCTCTAGACATTTGTTATTTTCCTAAGATATTTATGTTCTGATAGTAAACATGTTATTCACTTAAGGCCCAAACTATTACAGCAAGATTTAGTCAGTCCACAAAAGTACGAAGTACCTACTGTAAGAAATGGGAGGAGTTTTGTTTCCACAGAACTAAAGGTGTGCTTCCCTGCCCTCCCCCACCCCAGCTTTAGCAGAGACCAGGCCTTAAGGTCGGTCAGGTGAGAGGTCAGGGGCTTGTATGCATGTGCATGCTTTTTGAGAAGGCAGTCTGGGGAATTAGAGAGGCCAAACACACTTGAACCAGTTCAGGCTTATCTAGGGTCTGGTCTTGGTCAAGAATCCAGGCCTCCTGATTTGCATAATTTGCATATGTTAAAGAGGGAAAGTAGGGAAAGTAAAAGAATATAGTTTAATCCTGAACTAAGACAAGGAAGATCTAATTAACTTCACTTTTGCTTCTGTATCCTTATTATCCTACCTGTATAAACTGTATAACCTAGGAAAACTATGTAAAAAATAAAGATTGTAAACTAACCAAAACTCTAGCAGGAGTGGAGGGAATGGTTACCCCTGCTTCTGCAGCTGTATCAGTGTGAGTATTCCCATGAGCACTACACCTGCTCTCTGGAGGAGTGTAATAAAATACCTTCCTCTGCCCACTCTGGTCTTGAGTTCTTTGGGTGAGAATGGGCAAATCACGTGGATTTTCCTAAGGCCAAGTGAAGGGAAGCAATAGGCAGTGGAAACTTGCTAGGCTTACTCCTGGATCTTGTCTTGGGGAGTCCTGTGATCTCCACTGTGGTGTTAAGAGGGCTACCACTCTGGATTCCCTTGGGGAACCCTGTGATCTGTACAGCCTTCTTAAGGGGACATCACTTGAGACTTCCCGTCCTGTCTCGGGAGCCTTGTGATCTTACTGCTGTCCTAAGGGGCCATTGCTTGGGTTCTCCTTAGGGTCTGACCCCTAGGAGGCCCTGTGATCCCCACAGATTAAGGGGTGGCTACCACTTGGTCTTCCTCTGGGAGTCCTGTGGTCTGTACAGCCTTCCCTAGGGATTATCACAGGGTTCTTCCTCAGGATTTAAGGCCTTGCCTAGGAAGTCCAATGATTCCCCAAAGCTGCGTGTTCTCACAATTTTGGGAAGTCCAGTGATCCCCAAAACCATGTTTCTCACGCTACTATGTGCATCACATTCTATACAAAAGAAAATAAGACATGGGAGTCCTTTGAGGGAAGCATAACAAGCACAAGAAAGAAACAGGGAATAAAAAGTTGCATCTCACAGGAGGAACTTAGAAAGGAAGAGATCAGTCTAGACTACAGTTGTAATCAAAGAAGTCTTCAAGGAAGCTTTGAAGGATAGATAGATTTTAGATTGTTGTTGTTTATTTTTTTGTTCTAGAGGAGGACCAATGAAGTCAGGAAGGTGATGTCTTGACTTGCAAGTTAATTGTATTTAAGTGAGGCAAGACTATGCAAATTCACCAGCCTTACTCTCTCCTTCAGAGCCATCTGGATCCAGTGGCAAGACATAGATCATGATTCTTGGAGATAACCCCAGATGGAATGGGAGATCATACCCTTTTTAAGCTAAGGCCTTTTACAGGTCTCAGTTTGAGGCAATACCTATTCGGTGATTCGTGCTAGGTAAGAAAAGAGGCAGAAGAAGGCCTCTTTTACTTATTCAAAAAAAAATCAATCTGGTAGGGAAAGATCCTCAGGGTTTCTGGCAAGAACAAAAGCAATTGCTATTTAAACTCACTCAGAGCCAACAAAACCCAAACAATGACCAACTGAGGCTTGGGTTAGAACCTGTTGTTGACCATTGTGGAGCCAGAGTGATATGATTTTAAGGCACAGTAAAGTATCTCTATTTGAATCCCAGTGGCTTTATCAATGCCTGGTTTTTCAGAGCCTTGTTTCAAGAAATTTATGTTCCTTATAAGGTCTTTCCCAGGTCTCAGTTTGTTTAAGGCAACACCCATTCAGTGATTAAGGCAAGAAATGAAGCATACTCAAGTAGCTCCATCTGAATCCCAATGGCCCTTACCAAATCCTGGTTTTTCAGAGCTCTATTTCAAGAAATCCACTTTCCTTTGGGCATGTAAGTGCATGATTCCCCATGTGGACAGAGGAAGGAAGGAAGGAAGGGAGGAAGGAAGGAAGGGAGGAAGGAAGGGAGGGAGGGAGGGAGGAAGGAAAGAGAAGCATTGCCCAACTGGAGCTGGCCAGGTGGGTCCCCAGTGGGGCAGCTACTACTTATTACTCATGGATTGTTGTTTGTCCTTCTTTCTAGAAGAGGACCAATGACATCAGGAAAGTAATAACTTGCAAGTGAATTGGATTTAAGTGAGACAGCTGTGGGAAGTCACCAGCCTCAATCACTTGAATATATGTCTAGAGAAGGGAAAAGGATGAAAGAGAAGGGTCATTCCAGTCAAATGGAAGTACTTTTACAAAAGCCCAGATATAAGTGTAAGGAATATGGATTAGCATATAGCAGGCACTCAGTAAATATTTATTGACTTGGGTTGAACTTGTTGAGGGAATTAACTCTGGTGGTATGAGGTGTGAGGAGAGCAACCTGATCACAGTGAGAAGCTTATATTGTAAAGCAGACATATAATGAATCAATGTGTAGAATGAGAAGTGATGGCCTCACTATACACTGCTTGGATCAGACCACATGTATTTTCAGTGGCTGTTTGCCATGCCTAGAATGCTCCTTTTTGTCATCTCTACCACCTGGCTTTTCTTGCTTCCTTCAAGGCCTAGTTAAAATCCTATCTTCTGGCAGTAGCCTTTCCTGGTCCCTGTGTGTGCTAGAAATATCTTCTCCCTGGGATTACCTCAGATTTATCCTGTATCTTGTTTGTACATAGTTGTTTACATGTTGCGAACTCTCTGAGGAGCTGTTTTGCCTCTTTTTTTTTATTCCCAGTACTTGGCGCAGAGCCTGGCGCACAATAAACATTTAATGCTTATTGATTTGTATTCAATTCTGGGTACCACAGTTTAGGAAGAAAACTAACGAGCTGGAGTGCTTCTAGTGGAGGGAGATCAAGAAGAAAATAGAGATCATGTCATCTAAGGGTCATGAAACTAGAGAAGGCTAGTCTGAAGGAGAAAAGGCTTGAGGGAGGGATGGGGAACAAGATAATCTTTTCAAAAAGTATTTGAAAAGGTATGGAAGACTTTTTCAGTTTGACCCCAGAGTACAGAACAACAAACAATGGATAGAAATTGCAGAAGCTTTTCCGTAGATATTAGAGAATGCACTCTTTGTATGAGAATGCCTACTTGACTTCTGCAGTGCACAAGATGCTTAAGGATCATGTGTATCTATAGACATTCTCCTTGGGGGATAGTTCTTAGAGACTTTTAAGACAGGATAAAAACCACACCTTTACCACTAAACTGTATGGAGGACAACATAAATTTCTGAGATCCCTTCTTTTATCCAATGATTCTATGACCAAGACCTACCTACACTGTTTACAATTCTCTAATCCTTCTTGTTTTTAAGGAAATGCTACATTTGGCCGCAAGGTGGCGGAAACCCTCCAGAAATGACCAAAAGGGAAGTAGGGAGATATGTAGGGAAATACTCTGACTATTCTGAACTTTTTCCACTCTCAACCATGTGGTATTGGGTGACTAGAGATGCTGAAGCACACAGAAACTCTAGAAAAATAGCCATGGGCAACTAGAAATTCTACTGTGGGAGGGAGGGAGGATGACCTCAGCAGACATAGTGGTATAAATAAGATGATGTCAATATCTGTCCTTCTGTGTTATCTAGAACCTCTCCCTCTCCCTCTCCTTCTCCTTCTCTTCTCCAAAGGGAGACAAATTTTGATGGCTAGAAGCTGCCCACTTGGGGTTTACTGGCTAGATTCTTTCCTTCCTTTTTTCCTTTCTTCCTTCCTTCCTTCCTTCTTTCCTTCCTTCCTTCCTTTACTTCCTTCCTCCCTCCCTCCTTTCTTCCTTCCTTCCTTCCTTCCTTTCTTTCTTTCATAAAACCTTAAACCCAGTTCACTCTGAAACTCAAGGACTGGACAACAATAGGTTGCTGTCCAAGCTCCACTTAATGGCTGTATCTTCAGCCCTCCTGCCTTAGAGTGAATGTCAATGGTAACTGTTTCTCTTTGGAAAAGGAACCCTGAGAGTCTTCCCCTTCCAGCTTGAGTGTTTGGCCATCCCTTGACTCACTTCTTAAAAAAGCCTATTCACTGAATGGGCATTACCTCACTCTAAGTGAGTATATGAAAAGGCCTGAGCGTAAAAGGACCAGGATCTCCCATTGCATCCTGGGTCATCTCCAGTCATCCTGATGAATATCTGGTCATTGGATCCAGATGGCTCTGGAGGAGAAAGTGGGGCTGGTGACCTTGCACTCAAATCAAAGTCAGCTGCAAGTCATGTCATCATTTCCCTGATGTCATGATCCTCTTCAAAAACAAAGGGCAAACACAACAACACAATCTAGAAGCAGGTGGTGCAAATAGAGGCAACTTTTGGACCCTATACACCAGCTTATCAGACTGATGAATGAGAGGTATGCTCATAAATTTTTATATCCCCAGATTTTGCTATCCAGTGGGGAGGGTATAATATGTAATTAGTTAGCAGGACTCAAAGGAAGTGAGAAAAATTCAAGCAGCATGAGTTCAGTAGTTGGGCAGTAGCAAGTTGAAATGTTCCCTCATCTCCCATCTGACCTCCTCCATCCCCTGAGGGAACTAAACAACCAGAGTATCTATATCCTCTGTCCATGGGTATGTTCTTTTGAGAGGTCATGGTGATAAATAAACTCCTTTTCCAATGACACATATATTCTAAGTGTAACCTTGTTGAGATGAAGTGTTAGAATCATAGCTGACATTTGTATAGTACTTCAGAGTTTGCAAAGCATCTTGCATATATTATCTCATTCGATTCTTGCCATTACCCTGTGAGAGAAGGATTATGATTATTACTGTTTTACAGATGTGAAAACAGGCTTAGAGAATTTAAATGAGTCTATGATCCTGTGACTTGCCCAGAGTTATATAATTAGTGTTTAAGACAGTACTCAAACCTGAGTCTTACTGTCTCCAGACCCAGCACTCTATCCGTTACACTAGACTGCCTTAAACAGAATATTAGAGATGGAAAGGACCTTAAGGATTAACTTAACCAGAAGTATAATTCTTTATTATTTGAGTGTCACTTTTATAACCTGGGCAAGTCTCACCTGGTCACAGAGCTAGTTGGTAACTAGACTAGAACTCAGGCTTCTCTTTCCACCATGCCATCTCAATATAAATCTATAGACATACTCTCCATAGCATTGCCCTACCCCAGATCACTTCTCAAAATCTAAAAGCTCTATAATATTCAGTCCATCAGACATTTATGAAACTGTTTCTATGACACTAACTACTAGTAACATTTTGCTTATGATTTTCCCAGAGAGAAGCAGTATTGTGTAATGGAGACCTTAAAGCCAGGAAGACCTGGGTTCAAGTCCTGCCTTAGACAGACACTGCCTGTGTGACCAAGGGCTTCCAGCATAAGGTATGCCTCAGCACCCCTAGGATAACCCTCACAGCCTCAAATGACTGATACTTCCTCAGCCCAATTCCAAGATGCTCAGGATCTTCTCTGCTGATTCTCAAAGAGAAGCTGGATACCTTTGCCCATGAGTCCTACAATATTGAGGAGAACAGAGGACAAAGGGCACTAATTGAGAGCCAGATCACCTAGACTGTTGTCCCAGCTCTTCCACTATCTCTCTGAAATCTCGTACCAGTCACTTAATCTCTTTAGATCTTAGTTTCCTCATCTGTAAAATGGGAATTTGGACTTAGTATCTAAGGTTCTCAAATTCTATTCTGGCTGCCACTTGACAGTACTTATAATCTGAACTTGAGCTGTATCTAATTCACTTCAAAGAAATGGAATGAGTCAGGGATGGGAAAAGATGGAAAGAAGCCCTGCCACCCTCTCCTTGTCTGTCTGTAAATTAATTATTCATTTATTCATTCAACTAGCAGGGCTTGAGTGCACACTGTGTGTCCTCTGATGGGAACTGTGAAAGTAGTTCGTTCTTGATTTTCATAGTCTTTTTCTTCCATAGAGATCATCAGAGATGCTTCTTAGAACTACTCGAGAAATACAAAATACGGGTCTCCCAGCTGGTACAGCTTGCCAGTGGGGCCATCCAGATTACAGAACCATGTACTTCCTATAACTACTTGTGTATTCAATGCCTTATTCACTACAAATATAAAAACAAAATTTTTGAAATAGTCTGTTGTTACTTGAGGAGAATCTATGAGCAGACCAAAAATTGAGGACAGACTGCTTAAGGGACTTTTGATCTGGAAAAAAATTCCAGCTCTTTGAAGTACATTAACTCTAAGGTAAATAATAAAATCATTTTCAGAGTTGACAGGGCCTTTAGGGATCCTTGCATTTCATAGACTGGGGTGAATGTGGGTACATGGAGATCTAAAAGGTTGTTATTAGAACCTGGGTTTCAAACCCAACTCTTTTGCTTCCTAGTCTGAGACACTATGCTGCTTCTCAAGGTTCAAGGTGACTTTGAAAAAAGTGTTCGGTACTTAAGCCTAGGAGGTGAAGGGAAATCTAGCTAAATCAAATCTGTATGGTTAATGGTTAAGGGTTATTGATTAAGCTTTATTTATCTCATATAGACTCCAGGGATTCTAATCTTAATTACCACTGGCACAGATGAGTGGTATCCTACAGGGCTGTTGGCTAGCAATTTTCTCCCCAGAGTTTTAACAAAATCCCTGATGGATGACTCCTTAAAACTATTTGCTTGAGCACCCATTCCTGTGTGTCCCCCCCCATATCAATTGCTAGTTATCTCTTCAATATCATCTAACTATTGCTAGTTAATATAGCTTAGATATATTGATTAGCACTCCATTTTCATTTAACCAATTAACATTAATTAGCTTTTACAATAGGGATATTTACTAAGAAGATGTAGCCAGAACAGAAATATAAATGCATTAGACTCCTGAAGCAAATTTAAAGTGATTGCTATGAACCATTCATCACACACCAAATTCATTTCTGAATGTGGCATAGCTGATAAAGAAGTTATCTCCTGGGCTGGTTCAGGTAGGCTTCACTTCTCACTAGGTTTGATGGCCTTCAAAGTCTGTCATGGATTTTTTTCCCAGACCCCTGGCATTACCCTGACCTTTTGGAGCTTAAAGGGCCATAGCCTAACCCATTCCATGTCCTGCCTTTACTTAAGGCAGCAAAGAATAGACACCATAGGGGCTGTGCATAGCCAGGCCAGGTGTGCATGGCTTCATATCAAGCCAGGTAAGGAGGGAGAGTGGGCTACTAGTTCTCTTTCTATACAGAGGCTTACAGAAATTATTTACTTCTCTCTCAAATGTAGCCAGGTAGGAAAGAGATTAAGTTGCCCTTGTTGTTTCAATAATCTTGCTAGCAGCTGCTGTAGGGGTGTAAGATCCACCAACAAGCAGCACCCAGAAAGCTGCCAACACAGGTTCTTTGATCTGCTTTACCAAGGAAAGTAACTTTAAGGGGTTAACAATCTTATTTCAAAGCAACATACACATATCATTCACAGTTCAGGGGGAAAAGATCAGCCCCCTGAACTTCAAGACAAATACAAACAGAAATTACAAACATCAACAGACAACAAACAACAGATTCAAATCACAATACATGGTCACCAGTTCCAGCATCTGGGTTGCAAAGCTGGGAAGCAGTTTGCAGCTTGCCCAGAGTCTCAACACTCCTTCCACGAGTGTGCCCTAAAAATCAAATGCCAAGCTCTCCTCAATTATATCCAGTTTGGAGCCCTGAGGGCCCTGACCTCACGCAGGCTGGGTCTGGGAAAGTTCTCCATCCCCAGGATCACATCATATACAAATCAATGACTTCCATTTGTCTCAGTGCTGAGAAATACTCCAAGACAAAAAGATCCCACTTTTTCTGCCCCATTTAAACAAAGGCCAGAATCATTAAAGGCACTTAAGAGAAGAAGAGCAAAATGTCCCACCTTAATTACTATTACACTTGTGTATATAAACTCAATTCTGGCTCAGCAGCCATTCAGAAAGGCAATGTAGTGAGCAGATTGGAAACAGTCATAGAATAGTTGGTCCCTGCAGGGCTTCCCAGACAAGACGAAACTGTCCCTGAAAGGGTTTAAACCTAGGAAAAACTGGCAAATACTCCCCTCACTCTTAAGTGAGAAACCAAACTAATTTGATTTGGTTAGACAGATCTTTGACCCTGGGGCCCTACCCGTATGCTTCAAGGAAGGAATCTGATGGATCCTTGAGGGAAGGAGTTATTTTATTGTGACAATGTGGAGATTTGGGTGGAGATGAGATGAGATCTGGGGTCACAACCGACTTTGAGGTCACCAAGAAACAGCCCAGTTAGTAGTAGTGAGCTTTACCCTCCATTTGTGGAGTATGACTGTGAAAGTTGCTTGAAGAGGTTTTATACTTAACAGAATAGGTGAAAGCTAGGATTTAACTCTTGATTTAGTGGTAAAGAAAACTATCTGTAGGCATGTTTTATGAACCATTTAATCCTATATATTTCATAGCTATCCTCCCAAGGGCAAAAGTTGAATGGAACTTTCAGGTTCTTTCTCAGCCCCACTACCCCTATTTGCTGCTTGAGACTTATCTTTCATTTACATCAGTTGTGGTTTCTCAATATAGCTCTCTGTCTGGAGGATATACAAGGTTATGTTAATTCACCTCTCACCAATCTGAAGAGAAAGGAAGGGAGTGGAGATAAAAAAGTCCCATTCTAGCCTCTTCTATGTAGCTAATGGGGAAAAATCCTATACTGCAGCTCATGCTTCATTCAGGGTTCTGCACCCACGTGGTTGATGTCTGATGTCTATCTGCCAGCAGTGGAATTTCTGGGACAATCACTTTTCTCTGCAGTTTGCCCATTTCTCAGTGATCCCAAAATTTCCTTATAGGCCCCCAAAGATCTCATTTCCTCTCAACTCAAACTATTTCACAGCCCCATAAAATCACCCTCTTCCCCATAAAGCTGTAGAATTCAAATTTTCATTGTTTTTACTAACTTTCTCTTTAGGAGTATCCACTTCATTCTCTAATATCTTTGCTTACTTATCACACTGTGATGTTTTTGGCTGTACCCCCTGGCCACAGAGACTGTACCATATCACTTTTGTTCTAAGAAAGGTAGAGAAGACTTACCCTTGAGAGGTTCCCCAACATCAACCATCACCTACTTTTTTTGTAGGGGGGAAAGCAGGGCAATTGGGGTTAAGTGACTTGCCCAAGGTGTATCAGTAAGGCAATAAACACATCAATGATAATTGTGAATATGCCTATGTAGTTCTGTATTGCAAAGTATGAGAGACTCTCCATATAGAAGGTAGAAGAAGTATAACATTTATTCAGACACCAAAGAACTATATCCCATAACCAAATGTTTAGCCAGTTAGCCCACTTCGTCATAACAGCAAGGAACTTAAAACACAGTATCACAACATGGAGCCTTGCCATCCCCAAACCTCTCCAACCCCCTGCTGGGGACTTCCCAAAAACAAACTCACAGTACAGCTAAGTCAGCCTGTTCAGCTCTATCACAATGGCAGCCATTAGCAGCCATAACTGTGTTCCCTCTCTCCCTCTCTCTCTCTCTCTCTCTCTCTGTCTGTCTCTCTCTCTGTCTCTCAGCATTTCCTATGACATAACTTCCTTTTCCTGTCAGGAAGCTCCTCCCACCACATGGGACTTGGGCTTCCTGTGACATAAATAGGTTACATGGCCTATTAATGGGTGGGAAAGATTTTCAAATCTAAATTGCTATTACACAAGGTCACACAGCTAGTAAGTGTGTCAGATGTCTGAGGCCGGATTTGAACTCAGGTCCTCCTGACTCCAGGGCCAGTGCTCTACTTACTGCACCACCTAGCTGCCCCTAGCCATCACCTACTCTTGACACAGACCCTTCTTCACTCTAATTGAAGGATATTTTCTCCTGCTTACTTATGTGGCTTAGTGTGTAGGGAGCTAATTATGGGAAGTAAGATGACTCCTTCCTCCCTGGGCTCCAGAGCACTCCAGAAGGAAAGCATTAGCAAATACTCTAATTGCTTGGAAAGAGCCTTAATGTTCTCTTAAGGAAAGATAGCAGCTGGGTCTCTGATTCATCTTTCATTTCCTACATTAATGCCAATTGAGGCAGATGCCCTTATGAAAGGAAGTGTGGTGTAGTGGAAAGAACACTTGATTTGGAACCAAATGATCTAATGCCACTTTTGAACTATGTAACTTAAATAAGTCACTTCATCTCATTGTCACTCCACCCCAATTTTTATATTTTGAATTTATTATTAACTTGTTTTATTTTTTGGTCTGAATCTGTGTAAGAATTCCCCTCTATGAATGAAGATTAGCAACTATTTGGCAACTTGCCTGGAGACAGTGAGAGGTTAAGTGTCAATATGTAGCCAGTGTGTGTCACAAGTGGGACCTGAACGTCGGTTTTCCTGAGTGAAGCAGAGGCTGATTCTGTCTTCACTACATCAGGCTGCTTCTCTTTTTATGTTGAGTAACTATTAATAAAAACAAATATTCAGATATAAAATTATAAGGTATTGTGCTTTGTAACAGTTTAGTTGCCAAAGGGGGCAGAAAAAGAGATTTTGTGAATCAAAATCTGTATGCCAAGAAGCAATTCTTCTGATAAAGTATGAGGAGAGAGTCAGACTGTTCAAGAACACTGGATAGTGAGCTGCCCCTCAGATTAATAGACTGAAAGGACCTGTTTGAGGGGAGAAAAATAACTAAGGCTGCAGGGCATTGAGATATTTTAGTTCTTCTACATGTGACTTTTTATGGAGCTGACAAGGTATTAAATCAAATAACCGTTTGGGAACCATGAGAAAATTAAATAAGGACTGTTGGGTTCGTAACTTAAAAAAGGGTAGATTTTATGAGTTTTACCTCATAAGGGAAAGCTGATCATTGAGGTTCTGATTTGAGGTATTGGGAGTAGCAAAAAAAAAAAAAAAAAGAAAAAAGAAGAAAAGAAAAAAAAAGGAAGGAAAAAAAAGGAAGGAAGAAGGAAAGAAAAGGAAGGAAGACACAAACAAAAACTGGCTGTGAAGGTGGCAAGGAAAGGGAGAAATAGGGGAAAAGACAGGCTTTGCCGCTGCTATGTTATAAGGAGATGGTTTAAGCAAAATCCTATTGAATGAAGAGTTGGCTAGATTTCTCTACATCATCCGGACATGTAACCTGAGGAGTTTTTCTGTGAACTCTAATTTGCTATAACATGCTAAAAAAATTATTGGACAAAAAAGAATCTTGTTCAGTGAGGAGCTGCATGGGCTGGTCTGCATTGCTAAGAGATTCCACTGAGGAGCTTTGCAATCATGATGTCAGTGTATCATTTTTTTTTCAGTGGGACCAAAATGGCAACAGTTATCAGAGACTTGGCTTCATGTTTACAGACTGTTCCTGAAGGACCATGGATATTAAGGTTTACTATCCAGATTGTGAGTTGTTCTGAGCAATTCACACTACTCATATGCCTCCCTCCTAGGTTTCGACACAGATTCTGTGTACATTGGTGGGAGTATGTGAATCATATTTATAGCTGGATTGTGATGTTAATTATTCCTCTCTTTGCTTTGTATAGATTGACTGTGATTATTGGTTTTGCCCTCTCTTTAAGTAAATGGTTTATGTTTAGAGTTTAAGCACCATTGTGTCATGACAAGTGACATCTTGTTCTATCTCCTAACAACAGGTTACCTCTAGAATCCTGAGAAAGCTGAGTTGTGGTATGGTGGTAGTCCTTCTCTGAGAAGCTGAGACCTGTCAGTATGACAGCAGATTAGATGAGTGAGCCAACCCAGTGAGTGAAAATGGGGGCCATGCCACACCCTGTGCTACTCAAGCTACTCAAGCAAAAATATGTTTTTGATCATGAGTGACCATGAAATGATAAACTCCATTACATATAATTTATTTTTAAAATGTGCATGTTAACCATAAGGAGGGCTTAGACCTGAGCCATCAGACAGGCATATAGGACAAGGAACACCCCCTCTTTCCAGTCTTGTAAAGTGCCTTTTTAAATTTGCATGGGCCTGGAAATAGCTTTCTACATTTCCACTGAGAACATCCAACATTCCCTCTTCCTCAGTGATTATACCAAGCAACGCGTTCTCCAGTCTTTCACTAGGCCCATAGTCATGCCAGCTGGACATACAAAATAAATGCAAGGCAGCTGTTAAGACCTTAATTTTCTTTTAAGCCATTCTTATCCCTCTGTAAGGACAGACAGACAGAAAGGCACACACACATACAAACATACGTGCGCACACACACACACACACACACACAGAGTGAAAGGACACTTTGTGCTAGCCATTTTGGTGCTAGAAATATTCCCTCAAGGAGTTTACATTCCAATGGGGGAAAACAATACATAAAAGGGAGCTAAAAAGCTAAAGGGGAAAGGGGTAGGAAGCAACCCACACAGGGGCAAGGTGGAGAAGTAGTCCAGGGTGTCATTGTGTGAGTTGGGCTTAAAGTGAGCAATCCTGGCATGGATACTTCCTCAAATGGACATTCCAGAAATGAACTCATCAGTTGATGGAGAAGGAAATGTCCTCAATATTCTCTGACAGATTATAGGGAATCAGTTCCTTTCAGCTTCTATCATACCACTGAAAGCAAGCACTAGAGGCGTGCAAATTGCTTTTGGAGATATTATAAACCACAAGAATGCCCTTAGCAACACTGAAGGTGACTATTAGGGATTGTTGGCCTTTGTCCTATATTCCTGTCCCAGGTCCCTGTCTTCCTTACATAAATGTAATAAGATAATAGCAAAACATCCTATTTTATTCTATGTATATTTACTAGCCATGCGACCCTGAGCAAGTCACTTAACCCTTATTTGCCTCAGTTCCTCAACTGTAACATAACTAGAGAAGGAAATGGCAAACCACTCCAATTTCTTTGCCAAGAAAACTCCATGGACAAGTTCATAGCATCACAAGGGAACAACTTAAAAGTAACAACTCTTCTAAGTTTTGCTTTTTCCATGGTCATGTGGCCTATGGTTATGTCATTTTGATTCTGTCTTCTTCACTTAGCATCACTTTGTGTATCATTCCCTACTTGTTCATATTCATCATATTTGTAATCTCTTATGTCATAATAGTATTCCATTATGTTCACATACCACAATTTATTTATTTCTCAATTGTTGGACACACAGGTGGTTTCCAGCTTTTGGCTATTGCAAATGATGCTACAAGAAAGAATTTGATGTGTCCGAGTGGAGTGTAGTCCTAGTGAAATCACCAAGGCAAAGGTTACAAACACTCATTTATATTGCTATGTTGCCTTCTAGAAAAGCTATGCCAATTTACAATCCCACCAATAGTGTAATGTGCTTATTTCTCTATAGCCAGGCTCACCATGTATTTCATTTTTTTTTAAACTATCTTTGCCAATGTAATGGTTATAGTGAGAGACAGCATGCCAGGATGGATATTGAATGGGCCTTTGAGTCTGTTTAAACCTGGGTTCAGATTCTGCCTCTGGTGCATACTGAATTGTGACCCTGGCTAAGGCACAGCCTCTTAGTGCACTAGGCAAGTCTCTAAGACTCTGAATTGTAGAGAAAATTAGATCTGCATTGGTGAAGGAAGTGTCCTCAAGGAGAGTTGTCTATTCTGGTGAAGTTACAGGTTTAGGGGGAAAATATGGTATCTCAAGCTTGTTTTAATTTGTATTTCACTTATTAGAGAATTAAAACAATTTTAGTAGGTCATTGATAATTTGTTTCTCCCTTTGAGAGCTACCTGTCCATATCCTTTGTCTACTTTTTTGTTTTGGCTCTGCTAATATTTTCACTTGTAAAATGTCTGCACTGCCTGTCCCATAGGGTTATTGTAAACTAAGATAACGTATCTGAAAGCACTTTGTAAACCAGAAATCTCTACACAAGTGTAACAACAATGTAACTTGCAGCTGCTGTGGAGGCATAAGACCAACAGCAAGACCAACAACACCAGCACACAGAAGCACTGATCTGCTTTTCTAACGAAAGCAACTTTAAGGACTTTATAATGTCACTTTAATTAAACATACACATATCATTCACTTAGTTCAGGGGAAAAAGTCAGCACCCTGAAATTCAGAGAAAACACAAACAGAAATTACATGCATACATTATATAAACAGAGCAAATAACACAAATCAGCAGACAGGGCTTCTAACCATCTATCCATCGCAATACACACATAGTTACCAGAGAGAGAGAAGTACCAACATCTGGGTTTTCAAAGCGGGTGGGGAGCTCCTTAATGGCTACCCAGAGTCTTGTCTGGTGAAATTGCAGGAATGCTCTTCCAGTGAGTGAGCCCCAAAGCAAAATGCTAACCTCTAAGTATATATACACTTCTTCAGGGTCAGAGAGTGTCACAACCATGTGACTCAAACTCATGTGACTTAGATTTTCTTGTCACTTAAGCAGGTCATCAAAGACTCTTGATTCAATCAAAGACTCTTGATTGAAACAAAGGCAAGATTCAATCAAAGACACTTGATTACCTTAGTGCTGAGAAGAACTCTAACTCCAGAAGAAAAAAGAACAAGGGGGCAGCTAGGTGGCTCAATGAGTAGAGCACCAGCCCTGGAGTCAGGAAGACCTGAGTTCAAATCCAGCCTCAGACATTTGACACACTTACTATGTGATTTTAGGCAAGTCACTTAACCCCAATTGCCCTGTTTTCCCCCCTCCAAAAAAAAAGTCCCACTTTGCTTGCCATTACAATCAGTCCTCTTGGATATTCTGTTCATGGTGTATCTCCACTCACCGGTCTGGTGAGAGACAGCATTGTAAGGAGAGAGGCCCAGGAGACTTTTTCTCTCTTAGGCCATGTGGTTCTGTGAAAGTGCCTTTGAGTTTGGCCTCAGCATTTGTTCTCTAATGTTTTAGGTGAAGAATGTTAATGTGGAGATTAGGACAGGGTGCCACGGAACCCAGAAGTTGGAGGCTATCCTTGATTTTGCAGCCAGAGCAGCATCTATAGAGTCTTAGTAGTGGCCTTCAGGACCCAGGCCGGGGTAACTGAGACAGGATTGACTGAGCAGTCATGCTGCATCTGGATATAAACTTTGTGAAACCAATATCATATAGGTATTGTACTAACAATGAGCCTACTCTCCGGGAGACTGAGATGACATAGGAGAGAGTGTGCCCACAAGGTATGTGGGTGGAAATGTTTGCACTTGTGTTCTTACTATATCATTATCGTAAATACCCTTTTGTTAAAAACTTAAAAAGCTTTATATAAGCATAAGAGACTCCCTCTTAGTAGTGTAGAATCCTGCTCAGCTCTTCTCCTCACAATTCATACTTAGAAGCACAAGACCCCACTCTTTTTCAGATAGGGATATCCTGGAGACCTTTGCAGTAATCAGTGGAGTAAACTGAGTACCTATTATGTATTCAGACAAGCTTCTTATATATATTTTTTATTTGATGACCTTATTTTTATTGGTATTTTATTTTTATGTCACATTCATTTGTAAATATATCTCTTTCTCCTCTCCTATCCATAGAACTATCCCTTAAAAATTTTTTTAAATAGAGCAAAAAATGTTTATCAAACTGAACCATGTCAGTTATGTCTCACAGTCTCTATTATGTATCATGTGTGAGTATAAAATGTAGCTTCTGTTCCTAAAAAGTTTCCAGATTACCTGGGGAGACATGATATATACATTCACGTGAAACAATTATTTGTTGTTTCACTTGTGTCCAGCTCTTCTTGACCATATGGATCATAGCATGCTAATAATGGGCATGGGGTTTTCTTGGCGAAGATACTGGAGTGGTTTGCCATTGCCTTCTCCAGTGAATCAAGGCAAACAGAGGTTGTGACTTGCCCAGAGACACGCAGCTAGTTAAGTGTCTGAGGCCGAATTTGAGCTCAGGTCTTCCTGACTCCAGGCCCAATACTCTGTCTACTGAGCCATCTAGCCGCCTTTATAAAATGATCATAGACTAGTACAAATCATAATACACTAAATTGTATGGAACATATGGAAAATGCAAATGAATTCAAAGATAAGTGTGCTTTAGAGTAACTAGTAAAGGCTCCATGGAGGATGTAGGAATTGATTTGGATTTTTTTTTTGAGGCAATCACGGTTAAGTGATTTACCTACAGTCACATAGCCAGTAAGTATCTGAGGTTGAATTTGAACCCAGGTCCTTCTGACTCAGGGGCCAGTGCTCTATCTACTGCAGCACCTAGCTATCCCACATGATTTAGGTCTTAAGAGGGATAGAAGTTTGAATGCGGAAAATGGAGGAGAGCATTGGGGGAGTTGGAGCAGTAGTGAGCCTAGCATTTTGGAGAACAGTGAGAAGGCTGTGCTAACTAGAGAGGAGAGTTCATGTCGAGGAGATAAAGCTAGTATTATAGGTGTGGCCACATAATAGAGAACTTTAATGCCATGCAGAGAAATAATAATGTAATGAAGATAACATTTCAAGGAAGTTAGGCTGACAGGGTTAATGGGTGTATATGACTCTTTGGAGGGACAACAGGAGATAGAGTTCTGATAAACACATTCTGGCTATAATCCCCAAGGAGGGACTAAGTGTGGCAATTCTGGATAAAATGTTTTGTCTCATCTAAGGAAAGAAAGGTACCACTCCCTAGGAATTGCTTCCTGTGGCTTTTGGAAGAGCTGTCACTCTCTCCATCATTTGACTATAATTGAATTGTTATGGAGAGTTAGATGAGTTGCTTTATTACTATTAAGCCATGCTCTTCAGCTTCTATCTTCCCAGTGTGTTAAAGGGTAAGGGTCAAATGTGAGGGGATTTAAGGCTGCAAGACCTTGGAAATCATCTCTTTTAACTCTCTCATTTTACAGATAAGGAAACAAAAGTCCAGAGAGGGAAAAATTTGAACCCAGGTCATCTGATTCAAAATCTAGTGTACCTCCCATTATACTCCTGTCCCTCTCTGTAGCAGCAGTTTTCCCCAGATGAGACCGGGCACTGTGGGAGAAGGTTTGACCACCTGAGGAACATAGCCACTGCTTTGCTCTCTATAGATTCCAGCATATTAGGGAAGAGAACTCACAAACGAAACAAAAGGTTTCAGGGTCCCAATCTGAACTTAAGTAATTCTAGTTGAGACAAGAACAGTGGTAAAGTAATGCCATGACCATTCCCACCCCCACCTCCAACACTCCCACCTCACCCTGGTGATGGTAATGTCTGGAGCTCAGAAAAATATTCTTTGTATGCCTCTGAGGTTAATGCAGTTTGAGAACAAAATGGGTCGTACATAACCTTTTCCTAATGGCAGTCTGAGTTAAGGTCTAATTACTAATAAAATCACATTATTATTAAAGCTGACATTTGTTTAGGGCTCAGAGAAAAGCAAATGAAACTGACAAGGGGAAGGAAATGGAAAACAGAAGGGAGGGGGAGAGAGGCACAGAGAAAAGTGCTTCTGTGTTAAGAATATACAAGATTGAAGTAAAAGAAATGAGGTAAATGTAGTAAGAGAGCCCTAGAGCTTTCACCTGCAAGAAGGAACTGGAGCTTCAAGAGAGGCTGAGAACAAGGTAAACATAACCTCCTCTAAACTATAATGGAGCTCATAACCATGAACTATAATCTTCTTGCCCATGCCAGGGCTGCAAATCAAGTCTGAATAAGAAAGGACAAGAACAGGCAGGTGAGTATTGTGGGCAGACATATGGATGATACAAGTCATGCCTGGGACAATTTATTATTACAGAGGTGTATATGAGTATCCTGCAGCCAGGAGGGAACAGGTTCCAACTAGACAAATTAAGGATTAACATCCAAAATAACAGGCAAAATGGGAAGGAAAGGATCAACAGAGAATTCATAGTCAATGGCTTGAGGTCAGAATACAAAAGATCAGACAAACTAGGAGGGCACAGGGAAGGAGTGTGGGTTCTCAACAAGAGGTACCAGGGACAGTCAGTGAAGACAGTGACTTAGCAATCAAGACCAGGGGATAGGGGCTATCAGGTGCCCTTGTCTTATGCATTGTGAAAAAAAAAGCTCCCCCTAGGAGAAAATTTTTTATTCAGAGTAAAGATGGGTAAAGTGTCCTGTTTCCTAGTGCCTAATTTGCATACAACTGATACAGATGATGAGGTAGTAGCTCAGAAACCTTGATTCATAGTACCGTTTCATGAATGTGGTGCAAATGTATATTCCCTAGTTATGGCGTATTAGATGTGGTCCCTTGCAAAAGTTTGTCATCTGTTGAAGTCTGGTCTATTATCTTGCTGGTCTTTTATCCATGCAAGATAACTTAGGGTTTATCACTCTTCAGACTGTAGGTGATTCCAAAGGCTATTCCTTTAAAATGAGCTAGAAATCTCTCTCTTTTTTCTACTTTGGATATGTTTCTAACCCAGATATCTCATTTTTCTTCCCCAGGGGAATTTGTGTCCTTTCCTGAGAAAAGTCCTAACCTACATCTATGGTTTGACCCTGGTATGCAGTGGGAAAATCTATTATCAACCAGAACCACAGATAGGTTTTTCTTCCAAGTTCTGATATTTTATCTATGGATACTACCTCATTAAGTAACATAATTTTAACCTTGTGCAGTATCCTCTCATCCTCTATGGGCAACTTAGCAAGTAGGTTTCAATTATTTTTTTCTATTTAAAATTTTTTTTCAACAAATTAAAATCAATGCTCATATTTGATTGTTAGATTTCTATTTTGGTGTTTGCTTTTTTATTCGGTGTTTTTCTAGGTGAATTTCCAATTTAGAGATACAGATTTTCTACTAAGGAATACTTTGACTGCATCCCAAAAGTTTTAGTAGGCTTCTCAATATTATAATTCTCCTTGATGAAATTATATATTGTTTCTGTGATTTGTCCTTTGACTAGCCAATTCTTTAGCATTAAATTACTTAGTCTTGAATTTTTCTTCAAGGGACTTTTATTGATTATAATTTTTATTGCATTGTGGTCAGGAAAGGATATGTTTAAAATTTCTGCTTTTCTACATTTGTTCATGAAGTTTTTATGCCATAGCAATGGCTAGTTTTTGTAAAGATGCCATGTATAGCTTGAATTACGTATACTCCCTTTTATAAATACTCAGTAATCACTAGCAATCTAACATCTCTTTTTTTTCTAAAATTCCATTCAGATTCTCAACTTCTTTCCTGTTTGTTTTTTTCCTTTTAAATTAGACTTAATCTAGGTCTGAAAGGTATACATTGAGGTTTTCAACTATAATAGTTTTTGCTTTCTGCTTTTACCTACACATTGATTCACTTTTAAGTACTTAGATGTTATGCCATTTAGTGCACATATATTAAGGATTGATTTTATTTCATTGCCTTTAATCATACTATTATTTCCTTGGTTATCTTAACCATGTCTATTTTAATTGTTGCCTTGTCTAAGATCATAATTTCTACCTTGTTCTTTTGTATTCCCACTGAAGCAAAATAAATTCTGCCCATCCCCTTAAACTAAGAGTGAATCTTTCTATTTTGTTTGTTTCTAGTAGATAACACATTGTTAGATTCTGTTTTCTAATCCATTTTGCTATATTCTGTTTTATTCAGTGAGTTCATACTATTGATGTTCACAGTTACGATTACTGTGTATTTTCCTCTGTCATATCCTCTTACTTTTTTTCTCCATTTACTGTTTACTCATCTCTTAACAAAGAAGAATGTGGTCAAAGAGGAGTGCAACCACCACTACTGATCTATAGTGAAAATGATCTTCTTCCTCACCCATAGCTCTCCTTTCTTCCCCTTACCAAAACCCTGATCACTTTTTCTTGTACATTAATTCAACAAGCATTTACTAAGCTTCTACTGCACACCAGAGGCTATACTAAGTAAGCACTGGGAATATAAAGAAAGGCAAAAGACAGTCCCTGATTGCAAAAAGTTCATTTTCCAATAAGGGAGACAACATGCAAACAACTGTATACAAACAAGATATATATATAGTATAAATTGGAGATAATCAACAGAGGGAAGGCAGTTAGAGAGCTGAGAAAGGCTATTTAAAGAAGGTAGAATTTTAACTGGTACTTGAAGGAAGCCCAAAATTGAAGTTTGTTTTACTCATAACTGTTCCCTACCTTACTCTACTCTCCTTCTTAAACTACTCTCTACTCTCCTTCTCCTCACCTCTCCCTATCAAGGATAATGCATTTCTTTTTTAAATTTATTTTTAATTTATTTTTAGTTTTCAACATTCTCTTCCATAAGATTTTGAGTTTTAAATTTTCTCTCCGTCCTTCCTCTCTTCTCTCCCCAAGATGGCATGCAATCTTATATAAGCTCTACATATACATTCATATTAAACATATTTTCACATTAGTCATGTTGTAAAGAAGAATTAGAAACAATGGGAGGAACCATGAGAAAGAAGAAACAAAACAAAACAGCAACAACAAAAGGAGAACAAATAGTATGCTTCCATCTGCATTCAGACTTCAAAGTTCTTTCTCTGGATGTGGATAGCATTTTCCATCATGAGTTTTTTTTTTTTTTTTAGTTGTCTTAGATCGTTGCATTGCTGAGAAGAGCACACAATGTGGCTGTTACTGTGTACAATGTTTTGGTTCTGCTTACTTCACTCAGCATCGGCTCATATAAGTCTTTCCAGGTTTTTCTGAAGTCTGCCTGCTCATCATTTCTTCTAGCAAAATACGATTCCATTACATTCATATACCAGCCATTCCCCAATTGATGGGCATCCCCTCAGTTGCCAATCCTTTGCCACCACAAAAAGAGCTGCTATTTTTATATTTTTGTATATGTGGGGGTCCTTTTCCCTATCTTATGATCTCTTTGGGATATAGCCCTAGAAGTGTTATTGCTGGTTCAAAGGGTATGCACATTTTTATAACCTTTTGAGCATAGTTCCAAATTGCTCTCCAGAATGGTTGGATCAGTTCACAGCTCCACCAACAATGCATTAGTGTTCTAATTTTCCCACATATTCTCCAACAGGATAATGTATTTCTACATCTGACACTTTGTGCTTGTGTTCAACCCTACCCTCCTTAGTTCAGTTCAGCTAAGAGTAAGTTCATGGGATTCTTGCTACCTTTCCCCTTCTTCCACGTATGTAAAATCTTCTTGCACACCCTTATTTTACATTCTTCAATCTTGCTTGCATCAGTTTTGTGCCCATTTTAGATCTTTGCTGGCATGTATTTAGGTGAATCGGGCTCTTCTATGAGCTCTCAAGCAACCATCAACCAATTCAGAATCAAATAGTTTAGTTTGCCTTTGAATCTGATTATCTAGCATTTAACTTTGTTTTTTGTAGTTTCTTCCCTTTTCCCTGGATGTCTCTTTATCTCGCCTCCAAGTCCTCTTGCAGCATCAGCTATGTGCCTCAATACAAACTTGCTGATATCTCTGAATTTTGTACTTTTCTGCCTCTGCTAGCTGGACTTAATGGCCAAATCAATTAGAAGGTCGAGATTGGAAAGATCCTTGGAAGTCATCTACTTTAGCCTTTTGTAAGCCATATGTAAGAATACTTCTCCAGCCTTCTTCTCTCTTATTACCTTGTATATTTCATTGTATGGGCTGTTCCCAACATTAGCTCCTTAAATGTATGAGCTATTTTGCTTCCCCACCCCCAACTCGGGCTTTGCCCTTCACATACTTCAGTGTGTCAACTATCTCTGGTTTCCTTGGATTGATAAGCCCCTCTCTACACCACCCCCATCCCCAAACCAAGACACATAGCAGCTTTGATATAACTTCCAGTCTAACAGAATTGCTTGAGACTCAGAGACATTTATTGGCTTGCTCAGGCTCACATAACTAATAAAGACCAGAAGTACGGTTTAAACTCAAGTCTTCCCAACTCTAAGTCTTACATTCGATTTACTTTGCTGAAATATACTTTGCACAAAGTAGATGATTAATAAGTGTTTGTTAAATTGAATCAAAACCCTAAACCAAAAAGAAATCAGCTCCAATAGCAATCATATGATTCCTCAAACAGTAGGATCCATCTTGTTCCATATGGTTCATAGGCAGTGAATGGGGTATAGGCACGAGGCGTCAGATTAGAAGAGTAGGAGCCCAGAATCTACACACACACACACTCACACACACACACACACACACACATATGCATATGTGTGTGTGTGTGTGTGTGTGTGTGTGTGTATATATATATATATATATATATATATATATATATATATGTGGAACAGCAAAGTGACCACTATTGACTCCTTTTTCTCTTTTATTTTTATTCAATAATATGGTTGACTAGCAACAACACAAAACCCTTTTTTTGTTAGAAGAGCTCTTCTAACAAAGAGCTCTTCTAACAAAAGACTTTTCTTATTTACAATCAGACATTTTGTGTGTGTGTGTGTGTGTGTGTGTGTGTGTGTGTGTGTGCATGCCATTTCTGCAGTCCCCATAGCTTGGCTTGGTGAATGGAAAAACATGTGGTTTTGCTTTGACAAGGAAGTCCCCAAGTGCCATTGTAGATGTGGGGAAGGAGCTTGGGGAAAAGAATAATCTGAGTCTGCTCTCAAGTCTAGAATGGAGAGATCATTAAGGAAAAGGCACTAAAAATCTCCATTCATTCATTCATTGAACATATAGTTATTGAGAGCCTACTGCCTCCTGTGTTTGGAACCTTGTACATCTAAGGTGATGGCAAGATAAGAAATCTGAGACACAGCCCCTGACCTCAAAGAAGTTTCATTGTAGTATAGCAGAGATAGCATAATAATACTACTAAGCATTTATAGTATGCATTAAGGTTTGTAAAGCACTTTAGAAATATTTGTCCTCACAATAGCTCTAAGAGTTAGGTGTTATTTTTATCCCCATTTTAGAGCTGAGGAAACTTGAGACCGAGATTAAGTGACTTGTCTAAGGTCTTTTGGCCCCAGGTCTACACTCTAGCCACTTCTTTACCTGGCTATCTGTAATACAGCATACAAAGTTAAATATTATGGGTCTGGCCAGCAAGTCCTGGAAACATGCATGTTGGGTGAGCCTGTTTCTGAAAATGTCTAATAACACAGAATCGAGGGTCCCGGCTCTTCATTTCAGAGCATGCATAGTAGTTTTGTGGCCTTTCTACATAGCTTGCCACATCCTATTGTGATTGGCTGCTGAGCCAGAAACAGCTTTGGATCCCAAAGACTGATGGGGGAAATTCAGCTCTCTTTCCTGCCTGATTCAAGTGAAGAAGACATGTTGTGAAAGATCAGGCTGTCACTTGTGAGCTTCAAATGGTCGAGAGAGCAAGCTGCCAGATGTCTGCAGTTGGAGTCCATGCCAGATTTTACAGACAACTAAGCCCAGTGAGGAGCAAAGTCCTGACCCACCTGCTTGACCCAGCCTAGAAATGAATAAGGCAGCCCAGGAGTGGCAGTGACAGTGCCTATGATTCATCCATCATTATTCAGAAGTGAGCATTGTGTGGGCTGAATGCTTTGTAGCAATTGCTTTAAGGCAGAAACCACTTTTCTCAAAGTCTGAGGTGGGCCTTTGGTTTGGGAGAAATGTTTTGTAATTTCTCTTAGGTTTGAGAACTGACTTCCCCACCCCACCCCCCAACTCTAGACTGTGTATTAAGGGGAGAGTGTGCCTTGGCCTAGGGGAATGATTTGTACTTTGTTTTTTTATATATCTTCTCCATAAATATCCTTTCATAAAAGCTAATGAATGTTAATTGGCTAAAGGTTGCTAATCACTGCAGGGTGTGATAATAAATGGGATATAAAACTATAACTGGCATTTGCTACTGGGAGAATGCACTGAAGATGACAGCATTAGAAAGGCACCCCAAACCCTCAGAAGGGAGGAAGACAATAGCCTTATTCTGGGAACCCGGTTTGTCAGTGCAAATAGGAGTTGGGATAAGGACCCCAGTTTATATAAAGATTACAAATAATAATGTGAGACAATAAATAGATGTCACAGTTAGTCTGTATTTAGTGTCAGAATAGTAGTACAGAAAATTGTAGATACAAGATTCAGGGGAGTGATGCCTGTACGATTCAATGGCCTGAGAAGACTTCTGGGAAGAAAAGGGATCGGGGCCTTGAAGGAGAGAGATAATTGGGATAGGCAGAGAGTAGTGAATGGGATGGATAATTGTGAAGACTTCACAGGGTATGTTGAATGGAGTAGGAGAGGTTTTAGGATTTGGCTTTGTGATTTTGGAAGGTCAGGGCCTGGAACTGTGGGCGTGCCCTTCCTCCCCTCTCTCAGATGTTAGAAGATAACAGATGTTCTCTCCTCCAGGAAGGTCTCTTCTCCCTCCCACCCTATTTCTTCTCCTAGACTTTCAGACGCCACCCTGGCAGTTGAGTTCTGATAAGGAAAAACCTGAATGGACCAGATCAACCTTGGTCCTCTGCCTAGTTTTTGAGCCTAGACTGTAAGCCCACCTCCCAGCCAATGGTGAGAAGGGATAGAAGTGGGTGGGAATCTTTTTCATTAAGAGTATAAATTAAGGCAGGTTCCCTTTTACCTTGCCTCCTCCATTATGGACGTGTGCTCAAATCTTGCAAGGTTTGTAAAATAAATTTACTTTGTTTCTCCTAAGGATGTCTCTCCTATTATTTAAAAATCCTGTCCCATACAGTAGTAGAGTAATCAGTATTTAATAAAGAGGCAAGATGTCACATGACCAGCAAGAAGGAGGACTAGGCATTTTCACTGAAGATTACTACATCTCAAAACTCTCCAAAATAACAATTATATGCAAGAGGTAAAGTAATTATAGTTGTCTCCACAGGCTAAGACACCAAGGAACCAAACAAGGGTTGATGAGCTAACTTCAGAGAAGGCTAATCTCCGGTCCTTAATATGCTCATTTAGCACCAACCTCTCTCCCCAACTTCTAAACCCTGGCAGAGCTACACAACAGGACCATGGGCTTAGGGCTCTGGGACCCATTCCACAATTGTTTCCTTTACTGCTGCTGCAATTTCTGACCTCACAATCGCAGTAGAGGTGTAGGAAAGCAGTATCCTCACCCTGGGGCAGAATGAACAATATTGTATTGCTTCAGAGTTCAGCTGGAGAACAAAAGATCAGAAGATACTGAGGCCCAGCTTGTGTGTGAGGCTCTATCAGACCTCAGAGAAAGGGGACTGCCATCCAAGCAGTTCTAGTTCTGTCCTTGCAGAAGTCATTTGGAGCAAGGACTGAGTTTGGTTAAAAGTGAATCCCCCGATGTGGAAGGAGACTGAGATAGCTTTATTCGAGGTACAAACTTTGGGCCATTTTCCATCAAAGGAGGAGTTAGAAAGGGTGATAGCAGTATATAAGAGAAAAGGACTGAAATTAATAAAGATATCAGGAGGAAGAAAGATAAAACCTTGAGCACAAGCAGATAATTAAATAGCAGAAGGGAAGATGACTCTGGAACATCTAAATGAAGCTATACTGAACGTATCTGAATACATACTATAAGACAAAGGAAAATGAATCAACACCTGATGAGACATAAGACCCTGTAGATTCCAAAGAAAGCAAGATGATGCTGAATGGTTCAAAGAGTAATAAGAATCATGATCACATAATTTGTGGCCTACACAGCAGAAATAATTGGCAGAATAGAAAAATCTGAATCTACAATAACAGGTCTCTCCAAAGAAATGAAAAAGAGAACAACAGATGGGGAATAAAAATACAGTGACATGAAGGAAGAGAAGGAGGAAGCAACCTCTCCAAGGAGGATCCCAGCAGTCAGTCAGCTAGCATTTATTAAGCACCTCCTATGTGTAGGCACATTAATTCTGGGCATATAAAGAACGGCAAAAAAACAGTCCCTGCTCTCACTGAACTCACAGACCAATAGGGGAGACAGCATGTAAATAACCACACACAAAGAAGATGTTTTATATAAAACAGAGGGTAATCTCAAAGGGAAAACACTAAGATTAAGGAGGACTGAGAAAGGCGTCTTGCAGGAGCTTTAGCTGAGACTTGAAGGAAGCCAAGAGAAAGAAGGGGAAGAAAGGGTGTTCTAGACATGGGGCACAATCAATGAAAGTGCATGGAATCAGAAAATGGAGTGTCAGCCAGGATGTGAGATTTCAGGGTACATGGAAAGTAGTAAAGTGTAAGAAGCCTGGAAAGATAGGAAGGAGACAGGCTATGAAGGGCTTTAAAAGCAAACAGAGAATCTTATAATTTGATTCTGCAGGAAACAGGGAACCACTGGAGATGATTTAATAGAGGAAGGTAATATTATCAGAACTTCATTTTAGGAAGATCAGTTTGACAGCTGAGTGGAGGATAGATTGGAATGTGGAGAGATTTGGGACAAGAACACCCACCAGTAGGCTATTGCAATAATTCAGGTGTGAGTTGATAAGGGCTTGCACCAGAGTGGTGGCAGTATCAGAAGAGAGAAGAGGACATATACAAGAGATGTTGCAAAGCTAGAAATGACAGGACTTGATAACTAATTGGATATGGAGGGTGAGAGTTAGGAATCAAGGATTTGAGTAGGTTGAAGCTTGGTTATTTGAAGGATAGCGGTGTTCTCAAAAGTGATAAGAAAGTTAGGAAGATGGAAAGGTTTTGGGACAAAGACAATGAATTCAGGCTTGGATATACTTAGTTTAAGATGTCTGCGCAATATTCATTTTGAGATGTTTAATAGACTGGAGATCAGGAGACAAGTTAGTACTGAATAAGTAGATCTAAGAGTCATCTTTATAGAAGTGATAATTTAAGCTATAGGAACTGATAAGATGACTAAGTGGACGAGTATGGAAGAAGAAGAGGGGTTAGCAGGTGTGATCTGGATCCAGCAAAAGGTGCTGAGAAGGAGCAGTGAGACAGATAGGAGTAAAACCTAGACAGATGAAAGTATCAAGAAGAGACTGATATCACTGTCAAAAGCTGCAGAGAGATCAAGAAGCCCAAAGATTGAGAAAAGGCCATTAGGTTTGGTATAGTATTAATCTGATCAAAGATCTTCCCCACTCATTCAATGGGGCTCAGGTAGGCCTAGGTGGGAAGGCCTGATTATATCTTTGTTCATAAGTAGGCCCCAAGCCCCTGCTTACTAGATGCTAAGCATATGTGGGCATAAAGCCCTCAGGACCCTAAGGGGAGTTGCTAAGACCAGAGCCAATGGTATGTACGATGAGTTCTAGTCAATCAGATGATGGCTAAGACTGTATAAAAAGAGAGCCCAGAACTGGTAGCAGCAGAGCAGAACTGTGAGCAGTAGAGCAGAGGGGGGCAGGATTCAGAAGCAGAGAGCCAGCATCAAGAATGCAGAGCAGAGAGTGCTAAACAAGAGAGAGATGCAGAGATCAAGGAACTCGAAGTCAGCAGAGCTGCAGGAGAGAGTGCTGAAGTCGAGAGTTAGGGTTCATGAGTGATCTTTTTATAGGAAGGCCCTAGCAATGAGGGGAAGCTACAGTATGACTTGGTTCCTTGCTATAATCTTTTGTTATAATTTCCTTGTTACTATAGTGAGGTGGGCTTATTGGTTTTGGAATATTATTGCCACAATATCAAACTGGGGGCATTGGTCCTTGAATCTGATCCTCTGGAGTCTAAATAAATGTTATACTTCCTCTGCCTTCTTACCCAGAGAATTACTTATACTTCACAATTCCAAACCATTCAGGCATGCCCATGGTCCTCTCAGAGGTCATGAATTTTGCCTCACTGCTATATTTGGTCATTTAGGGATCATTAGCAGCTTCAGAGAGAGCAATTTTAGTTCATTAATGAGGTTGGAAGCCAAACTCTAGAGTTAAGAAGTGATGGAGAGGAAAGGAATTAGAGGTACTGAGTACTGATAGCTTTCTCAAGGAGTTTAGCTACAAAAGGGAGGACAAAAGCTAGAGATGATGGACAGATCAAGTGTGAGTTTTTTGTTTGCTTGTTTTTGTTTTTTTAAGATGGGAGAGACATGGTGAGTTTGAAAGCAGTAGGGAAGCAGTCAGTAGCAGGGAGATCTGGGGCCTCTGTACTTTGAAGTCTGAAACTTCTGCCACTATCTCCTTCTTTTGTGTGTGGTACATTAGTGTTTTAATTTTTCTATCCCCTCTAACATTTGTCATTTTCCTTTTCTGTCACATTAGCCGATCTGACAGGTTGAGGTCGTAGCTCTGACTTGTTTTAATTTGCATTTCTCTCATCAATAGTGATTTAGAGCATTTTTAATTTTTATGGATAGCCTTGATTACTTTGTCTGAAAACTGTCTGTTCATATCTTTTGACCATTTATCAATTGAAGAATGGCTTTTATTTCCATAAATTTGACTCAGTTTTCTTTATGTTTGAGGAATGAAGTCTTTATCAGAGAAACTCACTGTAAAATTTTTTTCCACAGTAATGATTACCAACTACTTATTTCTCTCCATCCTATTTCCCCTCTATTCATCCTACTCTCTCTCTCTCTTTCCTTTTACCCTGTCCGTTCTCAAAAATGTTTTGTTTCTGACTTGTATCTCCCCCAAACTGCCCTCCCTTCTATCAGCTCCTGGCTCCCTTCTCTTATCCCCTTCCCTTCCTACTTTCTTATACGGGAAGATAGGTTTCTATACCCAACTAAGTGGGTATTCTCTTTTTGAGCCAATTCTGATTAGAGTAAGGTTTATATGTTCCCCTCCCCACTTCCTTCATTTAAAACTCTTTTTTGTGGTGGCAAAGAATGGGAAATTGAGGAGATGTTCATCAATTGGGGAATGGCTGAACAAGTTATGGTATATGAATGTAATGAAATACTATTGTGCTTTAAGAAATGATGAGCAGGTGGACTTCAGAAAAACCTGGAAAGACTTATGTGAACTGATGCTGAATGAAGTGAGCAGAACCAGGAGAACATCGTACACAGTATAGGCCACACTGTGCAATGACTAACTTTGATAGACTTGGCTCTTCTCAGCAATGCAGGGTTCAAAGACAACTCCAAAAGATTCATGATGGAAAATGCTATCCACATCCAGAGAAAGAATTATGGAGTCTGAATGCAGATGGAAGCAGATTATTTGCTCTCTCTCTTTTTTGTTTTGTTTTGTTTCTTCTTTCTTGTCATTCATTCCATTGGCTATAATTCTTCCTTGCAATATGACTAATGTGCAAATATGTTTAATATGCATGTATATGTAGAGCCTATATCAGATTGCATGCTGTCCTGGGGAATGGGGAGTTGAAGGAGGGAGGGGGAGAAAATTTAAAACTCAAAAGCTTGTGGAACTTAATGTTGTAAACTAAAAATAAATAAATAAATTGAAAAAACAAAACAAAACAAAACACGAACTCCTTGAGTATTTACAGCGCATTTAGTTAACTTATGCTTCTGTTTTACTAGAAGTTGTGAGGGTCATAAACAAACATTGATTCCTGCCATCCTCTGACCTGACATTTAGTTGTGAGGAAATGGAAACCTGACTGAAAAAAGTTTACTTCTTTTAGGATTGACTAAGCATATTTGAATAGAATGTGGGAAGTGGTATGGGACTTGGACCTTGGAAGACCCATGAAGTCTAACCTAGTCAAACTAGACTAATTAATGTTCCCTGAAACTGACATTACATCATTTGACTCATTTTATTTTCTTCTTTAAAAATTTTTTTCAAATGAAGATCTGCATTGTCCTTCTCACCTACACTTGCCCCCACTGAGAAAGCAAGAAAAAAAATTCCCTTTTACAAACACAGGCCATGTATATGTATAGGTACACTCTGAATTCATCACCTTTTTATCCAGAGGTGGGTAGCCTGTTTCATCATGAGACATATGGAATTGTGGTAGTTCACAGAGTTCTTAAGATTTTAAAGTTAATTGTCTTTATGATATTGCTGTTATTGTATAATTGTTCTCCTTGTTCTGACATCCCAATTTTCTCTGAAACCATTCCCTCTATTTCTGTTTTTTAATTAAATTTTTATTTTTAAATGAAGATCTGCCTTTTCTCCCCAGCCCCTTCCCCTACAAAAAGCAACAAAAAATATTTCTTTTGCAAACATGAATAGTCAAGAAAAACAAATTTCCACATTGACCAAATCCAAAAAGGTTATGTTCCAATCTTCACTCTGAGACCATCCCTTTCTTTATCAGGAAGTAGGCAGTATGTTTGATCCTGAGGCCTCTGGAAATGTGACTGGTCATTGTATTTATCAGAATTCCCAAGTCTAAAAATTGCTTGTCCTTATAATATTGTTGTTGTCACATAAATTGGTCTTCTAGCTCTGTTTACCTTACTCTGCATCAATTCATACAAGCCTTTCCAGGTTTCTCAGAAACCATCCCCTTCATAATTTCTGATAGCACAATAGTATTCCGTTCCATTCACATATCATAACTTATTCAGCTATTTCCTGTTTGATGGATACCCTATTAGTTTCCAGTTCTTTGCCTTACAAACTGAACTGCCCTAATATTTTTGTACATATGATCCTTTTCTCATTTGTTGATTTCTTTGTGGTACAGACCTACTAGTGGTATTGCTGGATCAAAGGGTATGCATAGTTTAATGGCTTTTTGGGCATAGTTCCAAAGTACTTTCCAGAATGTCTAGGATAATTCACAGTTCCACCGACATATTACATTAATTTAACGTACCTGTTTTCCCACGTCTCCTCCAAAATTTGCCTTTTTCTTTTTCTGTCAACTTTGCCAATCTGATGTGTGTAAAAGAGAACCTCCAAGCGGTTTGTTTGTGAAAAAAAATTAAATTGCGTATAATCAGAATCACCAATTTACTTTCTTTTACCTTCTCTATTTCTTGTTTGGTCATAAACCCTTCCCTTATCCATATATCTGACAGATGATTTCTTCCTAGCTTCTCTAATTTGTTTATGATGTCACCCTTTATGTAAAAGTCATCTACCTATTTTAAGTTTATCTTGATGTAAGATGATGTTCTATAGCTACTTTCCTCCAGATTGCTTTCCAATTTTCCCAACAATTTTTGTCAAATAGGGACTTCTTACCCAGTAGCTGGTATACTTTAACTGATCAAATATTGATCCACAATGATCATTTACTTCTGCATATTGTGTACTTACTCTGTTCTACTAATCAACATCTCTATTTTTTATTGGTACCAAAAATTTAATGATTACTGACTTTTAGTATACTTTGAGGTCTGGTACTGCTAGATCCCATTCCTTCCCACTCCTCACCCCCATTAATTCCCTTGATACTATTTACCTTTCATTCTGTCACATGAATTTTTAATTAGTTTTTCTCACTCTACATAGCAATCCTTTGTTAGCTTGGTTGGTGTGGAACTGGATAAATAAATTAATTTAGAAACTGTTGTCATTTTCACTACATTCATTGGCTTGGCTTACCCACGAGCAATGAGTATTCTTTAAGTTATTTAGATCTATCTTTACTTGTGTAAAGAGTTTTATAATTGTGTTAATATAGTTCCTGTATATGTCTTAGCAGGCATACTCATAAGTGCTTTCTTAATTTTCTTCAAATTTTCTCTAGTTATTTTAATTGGAATTTCTCTATTGTTTTCCTGCTGATTTTTGTTGGTAATATAGAGAAATACTCATGATTTTTATGGGTTTGATATCCTGCTTGTTTGCTGAAGTTATTAATTATTTCAATCAGTTTTTTACATGACTCTCTAAGGTAAAAGTAATAATTTAATTTTTTGTTTGTCTATACCTATTTCCTCAATTTATTTTTCTCATTATTATCACTAGCATTTCTAGCACTATATTGAAGAGTAATGGTGATGATGAGCATCCTTTCTTTACCCCTCATCTGCTTAATAAATGCTTCTTGATTGATTGATTAATTTTAATTAGGCCAAGAAGTAAGGAAAATTCTCAGTAATGGAGGACAAAGGTAGAGAAATCTCTCTGCTTTAGATGTATTATGGCAAAATGGAGATAAAACTACTCCAATTTAATGATGACATAATTATTTACTTCAGAAATCCTAGGGAATCTGCAAAGATAGCCATCAAGACAACTGATAGCTTCAGCAAATTTGCAGGCCACAAAATAAACCCACAAAATTTAGCAGCACTGCTATGTAATAATAACAAAAATCCCAGAAGGAATAATAGAAAAATAAATTCAAAATATCTACTAAATGCATAAAAACTTTGAGGATCAGTCTATCAAAGCACACAAAATACTTGTGTCATTTCAATTACAATTAAAGAAATAAAGACCTTAAAATAGCTGGAGGAATAGTTAGGGCTAATTTCATGCTAGAAACAGTTGGTGTTCTATGCTGAACTTTTTGGTGCTATGGTTGGCTCTACTTGGTCTTGGGAGGGGTCTTTGACTTTCTCCTCCTGGGGCTAGGCTCTCCTGGATCTTTGAGTTTCAGCATTCCAGATCTTTAAGATCCTCTCTGATATCTGAGGACAACATATCAGGGAACTTCAGTCCCTGGGCCTGGGTTGTCTTAGTCAGACTAAGTCTGCAAGGGAGTCTCATTGCCCACCGTGACTCTCTGACACTTCCAGGATCTCTATTCTGAGGCTTTCCCTACTCGTGTTCCCTAAGACATAGAGCCTGACAGGCTATGCATGTCCCTGGCTGTCTCTGGGTTATGCTGGGCTGGTGCTGGATTTGCTGGAGGAATCCTCTTTCCTATTGCCATCAGGCTTTTACTTGACTTCTTCTTTAGTACTGGGATGGAAAAAGTCATTTACTGTCGCTTCTCATTGGATTTGTTGATCATTTTTTGGACTAGTGCAAACTTTAAAATATTCTTAAGTAGGCATATGAAAGCAAGACAAAATGCCTCCTATTTAGGGAGAACTCATGGTAGGAAATCTGGGGAATGCATTTCTTCTTTGTACTATTGTAGCTACTGAGCTCCAGTGGATGTACTCTCAGTCATGCAGGACTTGGTGTCAGGAAGCCCTGAGTGCAAATTTTCCCTCAGATAATTACTAGCTATGTGATCCTGGAAAAGTCACTTTACTGTCTGCTTTAGTTTCCTCTTCTGTAAAATGAGGATAATAATACCACCTACCTCTAAGGTTGTTGTCAGGCTAACATGATATAATATGTGTAAAGTGCTTTGCAAGGTTTAAAGCACTGAATAATTGTTAGTCATTATCATTATTATCATTGTCATACAAATCAGTCATAATATTACTGTTGGCTCTTTAACATGAAACGTTTACTAAATTAGAAGGCAAAATCCAGAATAACTGTAATATAACATACACTTAATTGAAAGCAAAAGGAGAAATAATCCAAACATGACAGTCTGTCTATAAACCCAGGTCACACTCTCTTATCAGTGTACATACACAGTATCTAAGAGTTGAGGGGAGCTGAGAAGTGGGTGCACACGTAGAGAAACTTGGCATTGAGACACGAACAGAGAAACTCATATTTCTGAGGCAAGTCATGATGGCCTATTGGCCTGGACATTAGTGGTCTTTTTTAGGAAACAATCTCTACACATGTCACCAACTGGCCTTTTGGACTTCTACGCTACAAGTATGCCTCTGAGTTATCGTGGGTTCAGTTCCAGATGATTGTAATAAAGCAAATATTACGATAAATCAAATCACACATTTTTTTGTTCTCCAATGCATATAAAAGTTATGTTTATACTATACTGTAGTCTTTTAAGTGTGCAATTGTATTATGTCAAAAAAAAAAACAATGTGCAGACCTTAATTTAAAAATACTTCATTGCTAAAAAAAAATGCTCACCATCGTCTGAGCCTTCAGAGAGTTGTAATCTTTTTGCTGGTATAGGGTCTTGCCTTGATGCTGATGGCTGCTGACTAATCAGGGTGGTGGTTGCTGAAGGTCAGGGTGGCTGTGGCAATTTCTCAAAATAAGACAACAATGAAGTTTGCTGCATTGATTGACTCTTCCTTTTATTTGAACATATAGAAGCCATTGCAGAGTTATTAATCACCCTAATTTCAATATAGTTGTGTCTCAGGGAACAGAGATACCAAGGAGAGAGACAGAATGGCAGGTCAGTGGAGCAGTCAGAAGACATACAACATTTATCGATTGAGTTCACTGTATTATGTGGTACCCCAAAACAATTACATCAAAGATCACTGATCATAGATCATCATAATAAATATAATAATAATGAAAAAGTTTGAAGTATTGTAAGAATTACCACACTGTGACATACACTATGTCAACACATGGTGTTGGGGAAATGGTACCAATAGATTTTTTTGAAGTAAGGTTGCCATAAACCGTCAATCTGTAAAAAAAAAAAAAATGCAAATTGTGCCGAGGAGCTCAATAAAGTGAAGTGAAATAAAGACAGGTGTGCTTGTATCCTTTCGAATACACTTGGATACACTTCTCTGCTGTTCTTGGAGGAAATGTTAAGCTCTTTTCATCAAGTAGTCATATTTTACTTTTTCAGTGAAACAGGAGACCCAATCCTGGGATCAGTAGCATTTTGAGTCTGTTCCCTTGCCTTATTGCTGAAGCAGTATTAAGCTAGGTCAATGACAAACTTTTCCCTTAAAACAGAGAGGTGAAAAGTTCTTCAAATTTTATCTCTGGGCAATGCACCCAAACCCAGCTGGCTCTTCACATAGCAGGATTCTGCTTTCTTCTAGCTTTCAACAGCTACAGAGCTCTCCTTCAATCCAACCAGCTCCCAGAACAGCTTGAAGCAGCTGCTCAAACTTCTGATCCTCTTCCACCTTATTTCTTTCAAGCATTGAGGAACATTCTCAGCTCTGCTCCTTTACCTATTGTTAGTTTACTGTGGTTGCTCTCTCATTTCTCTGACCTCTGTCTTGTCATCTGGTCTCCTCTGGTTTTTAATTCTTCAGATGAAGACATCCTCATGCATAGCGACTCATCTTTAAGATCAACAATTCTTTTAGGTATAACATCAGTACAGACAATTTATAATTTTCCCGTAATCCTCAAAAAGTTTTTGATTTAAGAGGCTATGAGTGATCTAGAGAAAATCACCAGGGAACTTTAGTTAAATATTAAGTTAGATTGCACAGGCACCACTCAGTCTGAGATTGGGTTGGTTTATTTATACTTATGGATTTCTTACTCTGGATATGATACCTTTAAATTACTCTGGCTTATAGTTGTTTATTCTTTTTCCACTCATAAATGAACCCCAGAAAACCCACTCTCATGGTCTGGAGCGTGTGTGGCTGACAGAGATAAGCAGAAAAAGATGAAGTGACTGCTGTACTAGAATGCATCCAGTTACAATAGCAGTGATAAAAGTGAGGATAGGTAACTAGGAATGAGATTGAGCCAGGGAGTCAAAACAGGCTCAGAGACTAGAAAATTCAAGGCCCTTAGTACCTCTAATTGCAAGTTAGAAATCAGTGATAAATTAGAAAGTGGTTAAAAGAAAATCTCCTGGAACTTCTGCCCCACTAAGCAGAAAGGTTGGGGCTGGAGCCATCACATCTTGACCCCTAAACCCCCATTTCAACTTTTCCTCCACCTTTCCCCTTATTCCCTTCCTAATCGTTCATCTTTCTTTCTGTTCTCTGGCCCCAACTCCTCTCTTTTGGTCTCTATTTCAGCTGATCTTAGCAGAAATAGGACTTTTTTCCCCTCTGGGATGATATACTTGGCCTAGAGCCCCCATAATGGTTGTGGTTAAGGGTGTGACACTCCAAGCAGCCTACATTAGAAGTGAGAGAGGGAAAAGATAATGTATTTAGGCTTTCAGCAGTCCAAAGCAAAAAGAGAAAAGCAGTAATTAGAACATTCTTTGGCTTTGGTTGAATGATCAGAATGTATCATATTGTTCTCTGGAGGCAGGGACCATTTCAGAGAAAACACATTTTCCTTTCCTCAACTTTCTTCCTCTTTTTCATGCCAGACACAAAAATTTCAAATAAGTTGGGCTGAGAAGGTGAGCCATCCATAAGAAGGATGGAAAACAATCTAAACTGGAATATTAGGAAACAGTTGTTTAGTCATTTTTGACTCTTCATGGTCCCATTTGGGGTTTTCTTGGCAAAGATACTAGAGTGGTCTGCCGTTTCCTTCTCCAACTTATTTCTCAGATGAGGAACTGAGGCAAGAAGGGTTAAGTGACTTGCCCAAGATCACACAGCTGGATTTGAAGCTGGATTTGAACTCATGAAAATGACTTCCTGATTCCAAGCCCAGTTCTCTATCTGCCCCTAGGAGACAGTAGCCTAGTACTATAAACATAACAAGCATTTATTAGAAGTATATTGGCTAGACAAGCTAATGAGGCTTGTAATACTCAGTGATTGTCTAATATATTTTGGGCCATTGGGGGAATCCCACTTAGGTATTTTCTCCAACTTGTTTGATTAGCAGGGGTCTATTACTAGAAAATTATCCAACTGTATGGCCAGCCCTAATAAAGATATTCTATAGTCATGGCATTAGCTTTATCAGCAACTGGGTAAGGCACTATATTTGAAAGAACAAATCATGGCCTTCAGGAGAATTTTGTTCACCAAAGGCCTAATGAAGCCATTTGACTGATGATGTTGGTCAGTGTGATCCCTGGTCTTGGAACCCAACCAATCCCAAACTGACTGTGCAAATAGAGACAGGCAGAATAGAATTTGGGAATTACTGCAGCAATCTCATTTGAGGATTATCTGATAGGCCCCCGTGCCAGATATGAGAGTACATCCTATGAACTTTCTTATTTTTATTGATGCTTTTTGTTTTTACAACCATGTTCATTTCAGCATATATTGCTTTCTACTTTCTTACTTTCAAGTCATATCTTATAAGAAAGGTAAAAAAAGAAAGGAAAAAAAAGCAGTTCAGCAAAACCAACCGACATATTGAATGAATCTGACAGTGGATGCAATATTCCATTGTTTGCCCCCTCTGCACTGAAGGGAGACAGCAATGTTTTTTCATTTTTTCATTTCTATGAGTAGCCTCAACACACACACATATATTTTTTCAGATCTCTAATGAATACTTCAGGGATCTGAAGGTGAGTCAGCTCATTACTTTTTGACATCAGAAACCTAAATAAAGAGCCAAGAAGATATTTGTTGATGACAATAATAATCCCTCATAATGATTTAGTGTTTCATTGTTATCCTATTTATCTTCATGACAACTCTCTGAGGTATATCATGCAAATTTTAATGTTCTCATTTTACAAAAGAGAAAAGAAGGCTTAGGGAAGTTAGGTGACTTAATAGGATTATAGATCTATAGAGCTGGGAGGGATCTCAGAGGCCACCAGTCCAATTCTTTCATTTTAAAGATGGGGAAGCTCGAAGGAGTTTAAAGGTCACGCAAACATTAAGTATCAGAGCTGAGTCTTGAAGAAAACCAGAGATTCTAAGAAGCAGATATAGTGTAGAAGTGAATTCTAGACATTGGATTTAACCAATGCAAAGGCACAGAGATAAGAGATGGAGTGTCATGTATGGGGGTATGGCAAAAAGGCCAGTTTGACTAGACCATGAAGGGCATGGAAGGAAGATTTGGAGAGGTAGGTGGGAGTTGCATTGGGAAGAGTTTTATATACATACCAGAGCAATTCATATTTGACCCTGGAAGTAATAAGGAGTCATTGGAATTTATTGAATAGGACATTGATATGGCCAGATCTTTGTTTTAGCAAAAATCATTTTGACAGCCAAGGGGACAATGAATTGGAGTGGAAAGAGACTAGAGGCAAGGAGCCCAATTAAGATGCTTTTGCAGTAGTCCAGTTAGGTGGTGATAAAGGTCTAAATAAAGTTGGTGGCTGTGTGAGTGGAGAGGAGACAGATGCGAAAGACTGTATAGAGGTAGAAATAACAAGATGTGGCAACTAATTGGCATGTAGAGTAAGAGGAAAGAATTTTGCTATCAGACTATGTCATTCATTCTCTCAGTCAAGTTTGAAGACCAGAAGGCTAACCATGATGCAATTCTTTTATACTTCCCTTATCGATTTACTCTCTCTCTATCCAAACCTATTCCAAACCTTTTCCTCCCTCCTCAAAACTCCCACCATACCCATCCCCAACCCTCTTGACTTAGGATTTCTCTTTGTACTTCACTGAATAAATTAAAACAATTGGCCAAGAGTTTCCTTTTGTCCCCAATTCCACATGTCATGTTACTCAAACATCTTCTCCTACTATGTCCCTGCTATGCTCCTGTTTCTATGAAGAGGCAGCCCTTTTGGCCAAAACTAACTTCTCTGACTGCACCATTCAGTCTACTCCATTTGACCTTCTCTAGCAGATTGTTCCCACTGTCCTTCCCATGGCACTCCCCTACTCAATAAAATCCAGTGGTTCACTTTGGCATTTAAAGCCCTTCACTAACTGACCCCTTCCTACTTTTCCAGCCTTCTTATACTTACTACCTTTCTTTAAACTCTGTGCTGTAGCTACACTGGTTTGCTTGCCTTTCCTTCTAGTAGATGCTTTTATGTCTCAATTTTCAGCCTTTACACTAGCGGTCCTCTATGCCTGAAATGTTCTTCCTTCTCACCTCTGTTTCTTAGCTTCTCTGACTTCTTTCAAGATTCAGCTTAAATCTCACTTTCTACAGAAGGCCTTACTTGATCCCTTTTCTGGTAATGCCCATCCTATGAATTTATATCTCATCCACTCTACATATATCTTGTATGTGCAAAGATATTGATAAGAATTGGATGGGATGAGAAGGAATGGATGGGTTGCTATCTTCTGAGGTCCCTTCCAACTCTGAGATTCTTTGATTCTCATGAATTTAATGGATACCAAAGTATTGTTGTATAACTATTTCTTAGAACATACCAATATGTTTTATTTTTATTTTATTATATATATTATTATTATTTCCAAATAAATATCATTGACTTGTGGGGCATGGGGACAAGCCAATATAAGGACCAATTAACTCTCAGCAGGTTTGCAAGACCTCTTGAAAATCTACAAATTCTATTATTATTTCTACCTTCTAGGTGGAAAGTTGCTGAGATATGCTTATGACATTATCCAGCCTCAAGCAGAGCCACATGCCACAGATGTTGTAAAGAGGTTCCTTGCTTTGTATGGGGAGTTAAACAAGATAAAATCTTATTGTCTCATCTAGCTACAAGCTATCAAAGATGAAAAAAAGATGGAAATAATCAATGTTGGAAGTTTTTGTGGACAGACAGGCACTATTGCTGGAACTGACTTGGTATAGCCATTTGGAAATGCATTTGGATATATGCTAAAAAAATGACTAAAACACCCATACCCTTTGACCCCACCATTAGACATTTACCTCAAGGAGGTCAAAGACAGAAATAAAATTCCTTCATACTCCAAAATATTCATAGAAGTGTTTTTTTTTGTGATAGCAGAGAGCTGGAGACAAAGTCAATACCTATTGATTGGGGAAAGGCTAAACAAATTGTAGTATATGAATGTAATGAAATATTACTACAGCCTAAGAAATGACAAATATGACTTGTATGAACTGATACAGAGTGAAGTAAGTAGAAGCACGAAAACAGTATACACAGTGACTACAACAATGTAGACGGAACAAAAAAAGAACAAAAAAATGAGCTTATCCATCCAGCTAAAGCCTTCTTGTCAATCTGGCTTTTCTGTTGGAAGCACTTCCATTCAGTCTCAACTCACTTAGGCCTTGCTTCCTGCTTCTCTTAGTCTTTCCCTTGCCTCAGTTGCTTCTGCCCATAGTCCAAACTAGAATTCCTTTGTGCACAACTCTGTAAGTGCACAGATCCTCTGATATCTGATTCTCCAATCAGTTAACAAGCATTTATTAAGTGCCTCCTCTATGTCAGGTATTATATTATGTTATAGATTTACAAAGAAAAAAGGCCTTGCCCTCAGGAGCTTACACTCTAGCTGGGAAACAATATAAATGCAAAATAGATATACTAATAATTTTTCTAGGAAGGTAGTAACACCCACGGAGATCAGAGCAGGTCTTAACGTCAGATGTGGTGCTTGAGGAGGCAGTATGGTATGGAGTTTGTGGTATGCTGGTTAAAATCGCATACCTGTGTGTAGGCAGCTAGGTGGTTCAGTGGATATAGTGCTGGTCCCTGGAGTAAGGAAGAACTGAGGCCAGATCTAACTTTAGACACTTAATGACTGTGATGTTCCTGGGTAAGTCACTTAACCTCTGTCTGCTTTAATTCCCTCAACTGTAAAATGGGGATAATAATGATACCTAACCTCACAGGGTTGTTGTGAGGATCAAATGAGATATTTGTAAAGTACTTAGAAGACCCTTAATAATGTTCTCTTCCCTACTTCTCTGTGTGACATTGGGCACTTCTCTGTGTGACCTTCTCTGGCTCCAATTTTGATCTGTAAAATGAGTAGGTTGGATTAGGTGCCCTCTGTGGGCTCTTCCAGCTCTAGGTCTATGAGACTATGATTTGAGCCTGGAAAGAAATTAGAGCTTCTAATGGTGGGGGATGGTAGGTAAGGAGGGAGTGCATTCCATGCATGGGCGACATCTAGAGCAAAGGCATGGAATGATATATGTGAGGAAAAGCAAGAATGCCAGTTTGACTGGACAACAGTATAATGAAGGGAAATAATGTACAATAAGTCTGGAAAGGTAGGTTGGGGCCAGGTTGCAAAGTCCTTTAAATGCCAGAGATCCAAGATCTAATAATGAGTTACTAGTGACTATTACATAGGGTAATGACATAGTGAGATCTTTGCTTTAGGAAAACCACCTTGGTAGATGTTTGGAAGATGGAATGAAGAGGGTGTATTGGTAATTAAGGTGGGACTTTTTTTTTACTGTTTTCCCTCTTGGAGCACTGAAGTAATTTTACTAGGTGCAAAGCCCCAGGCCCACACCCTTTTTGCTAACTAGGTGTAAAGCCCCAGGCCCACACCCTTTTGCTGATTAGGTGTGAAGCCTTCAGAACCTAAGAAGGGTATATAAACTCAGAGGTTAGCATTTTGTTTGGGGCTCTCACTCACTGGAAAAGTGTTCGTGTGGAGACTCTGGGTAGCTGTTGGAGCCTCCTAGCTTTGAAGAAAACCCAGATGTTGGTGCTTCTCTTTTTGGTAACTATGTATGTGATATCTTAATCAGACAAAGCCTGTCTGTTGAATTGTGTTATTTGATCTATTGATATTCTGTGTTTGCAATTTCTATTTGTATTTACTCTGAAGTTCAGGGTGCTGGCTTTTCCCCCTGAGCTAAGTGAATTATATATGTATGTTTGATTAAAGTGAGATTGTTAACCCCTTAAAGTTGCTTTCCTTAGAAAAGCAGATCAAAGAACCTGTACTGACAACACTTGTTGCTGATCTTGTTGGGTCTTACACCCCTACAGCAGCTCTGGGACCAGCGGAGTGACGAGTGGCAGGATTCAGAGAGCACCATTGACAGTGCAAAGCAGAGAGTGCTAAACAAGAGAGATTTGCAGAGATCGAGGGACTCGGAGTCGACAGAGCTGCAGGAGAGAGTGCTGAGCAGAGAATTAGGATTCATGAGTGACCTTTTTATAGTGAGGCCTATATGGAGGGGAAGCTACAGTATGGCTTGGTTCCTTGCTGTAATATTTTGTTATAATTTCCTTGTTACTAGAGTGAGGTGGGCTTATTGGTTTTGGAATATTATTGCCACAATATCAAGTTGGGAACATTGGTCCTTGAATCTGATCCTCTGGAGTCTAAATAAATGTTATACTTCCTCTGCTTTCTACCTAGAGAATTCCTTATACTTCACAATTCTGAATCATTTAGGCTTGCCCATGGTCTTCTCAGAGGTCATGAATTTTGCCTTACTGCTATATTGGGGCAGAAGCTAAAGTCAGGGAAACCATTTGGAAAGCAACAATTGAGGTAAGAAGTGATAAGGACCTTTTAACTAGGGTGATGGCTATGTGAATTGGGGAGAAAAGGAATGCAAATGAGAGAGACTGTGAAGGTAGAAGTAATAAGACCCAGCAAATGAATAGTTATATACTTTTTTTCCAGTTTAATGTGACTTTATTATTTTAGTACACAAACCAAAATTTATGCAACCAGAGCAGAGGCTGTGGATGATTCATATTTCCAATTGGGTGGGAGCACTCTCTTGGTCTTATAGACCAAGCCAGCCAGTGAATCCAGCTCTCATTCAGAATCAGACAGAATTTAGAATCCATATCCTTTCTGTTTCTCTCAAGGTGCTTTCAAACAGTAACAGTTTTCTTAATTAAGTGATAAAGATCTTCAGGAAGATAAAGTCTAAAGTCTCTTGGACTTCAGACTTCTCAAAATTTTGTTGCCAGTTACAAAGTGTACTTCTGCCACACCATAAGAATCCCTCAGGATCACACGAATCTGGGAACCGTCAGGCCCTTCTTGGCCAGCTTGAGATCTGCTCCATCATGGCTTCCGAGGTGATCTCCAGCCACACGGTCACACCCTGGTGGTACAGCCAACCTGACTGGGACAGGCCCTTCCTGGGAATGTGCATGTGACCCATGATGGTGATGATCAGGCAGCAACAGAGCTATATACTCTTCAAAAAAGTAAGAGGTCCCATTTTGAATCTGGGTGACTAGAAAGATAATGGTTCACTTGGCAGAAATAGGGAAATTTAGACGATAGATGTGTTTGAGAAGAAAGTTTGGTACAGTTGAATTCAGTAGTAAATTCTCCCCAGAAAATCCCTTTACATTCTGACTGATATATATGCATCTCATTTCCCACTTCAAGAAGTCTACCACACATATCTCTTAAGGATGCTCCGAAGTCTTTTCTAACTTAGGTACTTCTGCTAAGGCCCAGCAAGCAAGCTGTGCCCTGAGCTTGGCATAACAACAATCCTTTGTGCTTACCCTCTGTTTCACACTAGCGCCAGATGATCCCTAAGTTCAGACAAGCACCTGTGGGACCCACGTTATAGTCATGAAGCCCTCCTATAAATCAAACTTGTCTCATTTTTGCTGTTACCCCTCATTGTCAGGGCTACAGCTCACTGCATAACCATTGCTATATATATTGAGATTTGCCACATTAAAGTGGGTCTCCTCTTAGAGGAGGCCCTGGCACATATGTCTAGTTTCACTCCTCCAATGGAATAAAGAAGGCTTTTTGCTTATAACCACTATTGGCCTTATTTTAAATTTTTTTTCAATTTCATTTTATCTCTTAGAGTTAACTGTGGTTGTGATGACCTGTGTGAACTCTGATATTTTTAGAGTTAACAGTGGTTGCATAACTTCTGTGACTTTTTGGCTATTTATTTTCAGATTTGATACCCTAGGTTCTCTTAATGATTTCTTTTTCTCTTTGTGGACCTTACTATTCCTTGGCCAGTAGATGTCCTCATTCACAATTTTTTCCTCTGGAGTTTCCACCCAAAGATAGTTAACTTTGTCCACTGAGTAAGAAATCACCACTCTAAGATTTATTTAGCAAGTACTTGGGGTGAGGCTGGCTCTCATTGATTGACCAACCAAGGCCCATCTGGTCATTGGGCCCAGATGATTCAGAGTGAATGTAAATAGCAACTGTTTCTGTTTTGGTCAGAAACCTTGAGGGTCTTCTCCTACCACATTGACTTTTTTTTAACTAGGTAAAAGAGGCCATTCTTTACCAAGTTTCTTACCTAGCCTAAATCATTGAATGTGTGTTGCCTCAGTCGAACTGAGACCTGGGAAAGACCTTAGCTTAAAAAAGCCAAGGTCTCCCCCTGTATTTGGGGCCATCTCTAGTTGTCCTGATCTGTATCTTGCCACTGGCCCAGATGGCTCTGGAGGGGATATTGAGGCTGGTGACTTTGCACAGCCCTCCCTGACTTAAATCCAATTTACTTGCAAGTTATGACATCACCTCCCTGATGTCATGGTCCTTAGAACAAATGTCAAGTCATTGTGCAAGTGAATTTACATTACCCTGGGATCCTATGATGGCAGTTATTGAGGAAAGACTCCTTTGACAGAGATTTTCCTTGAAATTGTTATTTTCTGAAAAAGCAGGGCTGTCTTTCAGGTCTGAGTTCACAAACCCCATGTGTTATAATCCTCTTGTCTGACAATGCCCACTTTCCTCTTCCTCCTTCTTAGTTCTCTAAAATTCGCTAAGAGTCTAGAATCTCAGAGACTTCTGGTTGCTAGAATGGGTGGAAGAGCTAGCTATGCACAATATCATTGTTCCACCTTGTGGCCATGCCTGAGGCCTGTGTCTTATCCCTTGCACCTAGGATGTCTTGATGTTAAATGTATAACTTACTCCTTCCCCAGAGTAAAAGAACGACACTTTTCCTTGCCCATTTTACTCCCAAGTCTCCTGGAACCGACATACTTAAAGTTGAAAATCACCACCTGTCTAATCCCCTCTTTTCTTCCCATAAAACTGATTGATGGCCTGGTTTGAAGGCAGAAACCCCCTGGAATCATTCATAGTGAAGTTCATCTTGCCCTTCAGTAGTTCTCTCCTCTCCAGCCCCCTAAAGGACAGGGTTATGAGTGGGGCAGCACTCTGGTATTCCAGTCACTGTGTTTCAGGAAATGCTTCCTGTGATTTGGAGCAGTGTCACTGGACATCTGGCTGGCTCCAAGGTTGGAACAGCCAAGGGATGGTATGCAGGGGAAATTCAGTCACAGTTGGAATGTTAGTTTCCATCCTAGGGAAAATGATGTTTCTCTGCACTGAAGGCAAGGCAATGTCCATTAGGAGCATAAACAATTGCTGTCATCCGGAAGGTGATTCAATTAAGTTGTAATGAGCCAGAATGCAGCATCTAACGGGCCTTAATCACCTCCTGAAAAATACAAAGGTTTAAAAGAATAGTCAGACCATCCAGACATGATTTTATTAGCATTATCTTAAAAATCACATCATATAGCTCAGCTACAGTGGCTTCTGGGGATAAAGGCATGTTGAAGCTGTCTTGGGATCCTAGTGGGACCTTTGCCCAGCAAGAATATGTAGGATTCAAATAAACTGTTCCTTTGGGAGTGATTGAGTCAGTGCAGATCCAGCAGCTGGAGTAGAGTTCAGTGGTGAAACTAGACAATGACTATAACCAAGGTTTAGTGCCTTGTTATGATTCCATGCCCTTGTTCAATAAGTTGTTCAAGGGCTCAAAGCCATCATCTCCTTGAGGATGGGGGAGATTTTCCAGGCTATTACCATGGAGCCCAGTAGATTCTTGGTAAATGATGACTGTTTTAGAGCTTGGCCATGTTTTGTTTTTCCTCTGATAATTTTATTTAAATTTTAAAAATACATTTTTTATTTATATAAATGCCTGTTGCCAGGGGCAGCCACAAAACCCTCTGGGATTTGGATCCCCAGTTTGGGAGGAGAGGAAACTAATACTGGATCACCCCTCAGATAGGGTGGGTGGAGGGGATAGGCAGAGGTTTTGACTACAGCAGAAGTTTTTTTGTTTGTTTGTTTGTTTTCGCAGGGGACTCTCAAAGAGAAAAAGGAAAGGAAAGGGGAAAAGTGGTATTTGTCCCAGGCAGTAGAGTGACCAGGGTAGCTTCTGGTGCCTTCCTGTAAGACCTTGAGAAATCACTCTCATCTAATGGACGAGCTAGGAGTTATGTGTGGCTGTGTGTTTGTTTTATTGTGGGAGATGACCCACCCCACCCCAACCCCATTTCTCAGAGAGAAGTGAGTCAGCTGAGAGAGGAAAAATGGTCGGGCCTTGCTTGCATTTATGTTTTTAAAAAATTTATTCTATTAAGGAATACATTTGCCAGATTTGGTGTTATTTCTCACCTTTAGTGAAACCTGTTCATATGTTGCTGGGTATCCCTTTGTTTGCAGCCTGAGGGCTCCAGGAAAGAGAGAGAGATTGTTCCTAGGTAAGGCAGGGAGTTTTTCTCTCTATCTGTAGGCACAAGCATAGCCATTTCATAACCACTCTTTTAAGTACAGAATCACTATGACTTCAGGCCCTATTGCATAAATAAATCTTAGACACAAGGCCAGGTACATTTATACTTCCTAATGTTTTCCCCCTTGACTTAACACATTAATACTATGTTAAAACAAAACAGTCAAATGAACAGTTACCAGTCAGATTTAGCTCTGCAGCACCAGGGTAATACCATCCCTTTGTTCTTCTGGACCAACTACACAGGATTGAATTTCTAATTTCTTTATATAATGTATGAATGAGATGTGTAAGGAGATGCTGATGTAGAGATGTAAGGGTGATGAAGATAAATGAAGAGCTGAGGAGAGTTCCTCGCTCTCTGCATACCCATTGTATTACTCTCTGGTGAGCTGCTGAGAGGGAGGTAGTTGTAGGAGAGCAACAACATGCACACCAACCAAGGAATTTAAGAAAGTATTAGCGTGGCACAATCAAAAGGCAGCCTGATTTTCTCCCTTCACTCTGGGCGGCCCAAGCAGCTTATATTTTCATGGTTCAAGAATGTTTTATTTGTTTCAGATTATTAACATCTTTTTGTTTAAACTCTCCTTAATTCAAATTTAAATTGGTTGATGAATGTGATCACAGAGTAAAATGGTTTGTGGTTGTGGTGGTGGTGGTGGTGGTGGTGATGTGTGTGTGTATGTGTGTGTGTGTGTGTTTGTGTAAATCATTTACTCTGTCTCCTCCCTGCATGCTTTTCTCTAGACACAGGATTTTTTTTTAATTTAGGGTCTATAGTGAGGGAGCCATAGTGAAGGGCAATGGTGTATGATAAGTCTGAAAAGGTAGATTGGAGCCAGGTTGTGAAGTCTTTTAAATGCCAGAGATACAAGAACTAGTAATGAGCTCCTAGAGATTATCAAGTAGGGTAACCTAAGATATAAGTACCCACGTGGGAGACAGTAGGGACCTGCTTCTGGCACAAGACATCTTGAGCTCCCCTACCACATGAATGGAAGCAGCCTGGACTTCCATGGGCTACATGGACAGAACTGGTTGAGTACCTGATAGAGGTGAAATCACTGTCTTTCCAGTGCCATGCAAGGGTGGTTTTATTCACCCATAGCAGGGGTACCACATACTTCACTAGGTAGAGAGAAAGGCCACTTTCACTTAGGTCCCAAGGCCTTGAGAAATGGGCTTGAGGTTTTGGTTTATTCCATTTGTCCTTTTCAGTTCTAGGCATAGGGGGTGGAGTCTCAGACTCAAGAGCTCAAGAAATGCTGACCTTGGAACCTAAGTTTCGGGCCAGATGTTGTTGCCAGTCAAGCAAGGAAAGTTTGAGAAGCTCTAAAATTGAGGGTACACACTCTGTGGGGGCTAAAGTCAATGCTAAAGACTAGACACCTCCTTCCCAAACCCCTTAAAAGTACTAGAGAACCATGGGATTCTCTACCCTTAAATAAATGCAGCATACCTAACTTTCGGGTAGTGGTGGCTAGGGGAGTCACTGTTAGTTACAAGAGGAGCATTGTATGGTAGGGGAGAGGTGCATATTCAGAAATGAATGTTTTGTAAAAACGAAAGGCATTAATAAAAATAGGTCTTTTAAATAATTTCCTTTTAATTTCATCTTCTTTCTATCTTGATACTCTATAAAGGGGTACCACTGTAAGTCAAATCAAATCAAACCAACAGGCACTTATTAAACGCTTTCTACATTCCAGGAACTGTTCTAAGCACTGAGGAGACAAATACAACCAAGAAGAAAGACAGCTGGTGCTCTCAGGTGCATACATTCTTTAAAAAATAAATTTATACTTAGCTTTTTTTAATATCATCGTTTTACTCCAGTATCCTCCTTTCCCTTTCCAGACAGTCATACTATATAATAAATAGCATTTCTAAGAGAGAAATAGAAAGGGGGAGACGCCCCAGAACAACTGATGGAGCTTAAATTTGAATGGGACAAGACAACACATAAAAAAGAGCTGAAAAGTGGGGTGGAATGAATGGGGGGGAAGGAAGGTTAGTGGTGAAGTCCAGAGAATGAAGGAAGTCTGGTCTGGGCCCTTCCTCAAAGTGGAGGTTCTGGGAGGAACTTACCAAAGGCAGAAGGAGCTAGAGAGAATTTGGCTGGAGTGCTGCCATAGAGATGGGCTATATTTCAGTAGCTGGGGTAAACTATCCCAGAGGGCAGAACTAAGACAGAAAGTCAAAGGCATGGTAGCTCAATATAAGGAAGAATTATCTAGCAATTAGAGCTAACCAACAATGGAATAGGCTGCTTTCCACTGTAGCATGGTGGTGTAGTCAAGATAATGAGATTCTCACCACTGGAGATATTCAAATAGATGTTGAAAAACTTTTTTTTGAGGAAGTTGTAGAGGGATAAATGTATTGGACAAGAGATTGGACTAAACAATTTCTAAGCCTCTCTTTTTCCCAATTATAAAATTTTGAGATTCTGAATGGAGCAAATGGTTCCTCCATATATCTGATGGCACATTTAAGACAATTAATTGCCTCAGTATAGGAAAGGGGCTCATTCATAATTAAACTACCAACATTGGTTATGGCTCCATCCTTAAATAACTTAACAAGGATTTATTGAATTTATGTAAGAGACAGCCAGGCATAGTGGATAGAGTTGGTTTTTGATTCAAGAACCAAAAGAAACCTGGTTTCAAGTTCAGCTTCTGGCGCGTTCTAACTATGGAACCATGGCAAAGTCACTTACCCTCTCAGTGCCCTTGGTTCTCTATAGCAATGAAGTCACAGATCCAATGAAGAACAAAAATCTAAATAGCAATGTGTCCCGCCCTCTTTTAGGTTAGATACATTCTCATAGTATATCAACTCTTTTAGAAAAGTTAAAACAAATGCAAGCCAATACTATAGGTAGCAGTTCTACGCCACCAAGCAGAAACTTCAGAAAAAAAATCCACTGTTATTTACAGAGTAAGCAGATCCCTACCCCTTCTGCAGGGCAGGGGCTGCCTTGCACCTACAGAGAGACATAAAAGAAGTGTCTTATCATGATTCTGTAAAGAGCCTCTTGGGGTTTCTTTAGCATCCAGGCCTCCAATCTTGTCGAAACCAATTGGTGGTAGGTATACATATATGTATGTAAGTCCTCTATGGGAGTTTGGACCTGAAGAACTTCTATTGAGCAAGGACACTAGGAAACATAAAAAGATAGAACTTTTGAGATGGAAGGAATTGAAGCAGGGATGTGTTAGCTCCAGTTCCTATCAGCTCTTAAGAGTCAATTGTTAAATTTTCAGTGTGCACATTTACACTTCAGAAATTTGGCAAATACTTCAAATTAGGGTTGATTTTATTGTTTTGTTGATTTCTAGACTTTGAAAAGGAGAAAATGTTAATGATGCAGATTAAAGTTAGAAGTGTATCCTGGGACTATTCCTCCCCCCTGCTCCTACCAGAGTCAGTTATTAAACATTTACTAGCACACCCTGGATATAATACAACTTTCTAGCCACTTCTACAATAATTCCCTCTACAGAATCCCTGCCCAACGGGTGTCCAATATGTGCTTAAATATGCTTTGTGACAGGTATCTTGCTGCCTCATGAACTTCTTCATGACCTACCTCATGTGAAGCATTTTTTTTTCTGTAATGGAAAAAGATATGGACCTAAAATCAGAAGATACCTGTGTCTGGACATTGCCACTGACCCTAACTTGCCATGTGAACACAGGCAAGTCAGTTAACATTTTTGAACTTATTTTTCCTCATCTGTAAAATGACAACAATAAGATCTTTGAAGGGTTGATCTTGAAGGATTGTTGTGAAGACAAAATTATCTAAAGTATATAAAAACTACATAAAGAGCATCTGTTATCCTTGGTGCTTATGGTTAGAAAATCCTTTCTTATAGTGACTCAAAATTTATCTTCTTACAATACCCACTGCTGGTGGTACTTTGCTAGCCCTGCCTACTAGAGCTAGAATAAACTACTAGAGTAAACATGTGTCCTCCTCCACATGGTAGTCCCTAAAAATATTTGAAGATCATGTCTCTCCTATGTCTTCTCTTCTTGCGGCTAAATATTCCTATTTCCTTTCATTATATAGCAGTTACTTAATCATTCTGATCATCCTTCTCCGGAAAGTCTCTAGGTAGGCAATGCCCACCGTAAAAATCTTCAGATGTTATATGATCAGAGCAGAGACCATAGATACAAGACAAGCATCTGGAGATAATTCCTGTGTTTTGACTGAGGACAGAAGGGCTTGGTTTAGTTGATGAGTGATGCTTGGCAAGAGATCTAGAGCTGTTCCTGTTTCTGGGGCCTAGGGCTTTCTGCACCAAACTTATATAATAACATCCAAACTGCAGTCCTACTCTACAGGGAATGGACACCTGACCCAGTTAAGAAGAATGCCTGTGGCTTTCCATTTTTCATTCCAAAGTTCCTCTGCATTGGTCCAGATCATTGGATTATATTTTAATAAAAAGCCACAACTCTCAAATAAACAGCAGCACAGTCTATTTTTTATGTCTGACCCAACCAGACAATATGGCATACTGTCAGCATCTGGATCCTGCCCAGAGCAATGATGATAGTTCAAGTACTTCCAACTATCACATCTGGCAATATGACTCAGAATGCTGGCAGGAATACTTTAGGCCTTGACTCTATTTTTGGTGAAAAAGATAGTGTAATGGAATGGATGCTTGAATTGGAGTCAGAGGACCTGAGTTTAAATCTAGTCACTTATAGTAATGTGCATGACATTGGGCAAGTCTTTCACCTCTCTGGACCTAGTTTCCTCATCTGCAATGGATTAGATGACATAAGATTCTCTTTTTGCTCTATATTTTGTGATCTCATGGGTGGCGCATGACCATTCTGTTCTCAAATTCTCCCTTGCCCTCATCCTTCAAAATGGGTTAGAGAGGGAGGAATGAGTGCCTAGAGTGGATCCTGTTGGAACATTGGCCTTACTTGTTTCTCACTTAGTTTTGATTTATGTCACTCTTTGTGTCTACTTGCTTTTTGGGGCATACTTTTCCCCAGTTCCAACTACTCTCCCCTCTCCCATCATTAGAGAACACAAAATTCTAGTCAATCCCTTCTGCCCAGTAGTTGTATGGAAGCACTACTTAAACTTCAGGGCATTCATTCGGGGTCCACTGCAAATTCCCAGATCCATTCCAGATAGAGAACCTGAATAGAGAGCCCCAGGAACAGAGAATCATATAGTTAGATAAGGAAAATGTTGGTCTTTTTCTGCAGGAATCACTGGTCAATCCCTAACTTCAGCAAGGAAAAGGAGAATTCTCCTTACCCAAGATGGATCTTTGGTTTTTTGTTGGTTTTTCCCCATTTCTTTTTTTTTTTTTGCTTTTTGCTTATTCCTTTCCAATACTGCTTCCTACCTTCTCACTCCTTATTTTCCTCTTTGCTGTACCTGGGCATTGCTCAAGACTAAAAAGATTGTTGCATTATGCCAGAGATTTTAGGGAAGCAACTTGCTTTGCTGAGGAAAGGCTAAAAAGACTACAATCACTTCCTCTCTCCCCAATATCCTCCACTTCCACTCCAAGCTCAGTGTCCTGCTCAGCCCATAGGAGCTCAGTTGGAAGTATGATTAAACAGGTCTGGTCTGGTAAAGGCAGCTAGTGTCTATAAACTTGATATGAACCTTAACCTTAACTCTTAAGGAAAATAAACTTTGCAAGAATGGAGCAAATACAGTTAGCAGTTCAGGAAATGCTGTTGCCTCACAGTTTCTTTCAGGGCACACACCATAAAGAGAGAAGGACTATGATGTACCAGATTCCTGGACATATCTGAGCTGGTTGTCCTTAGACTATGCTGGATTCCATAGCATCTGATGCCAAAGATCAAGGCAGGGCACAATAAAGGGGTTCTTGACTATAGAAAGATGACACCAAGAGCCTGAAAAATAACTGATGGATTTTGTCAATCAGAATCCACATCTGGGACAGACAGCAAAAATAAATTGAGCCCAGAATTCAACATGAAGAAGAGGGCAGTACTGATTACCTTCAGGGCATTGTCCAGGCTCCTCTAAAGATTTTAAACCCCTCAGAAACCAAGGTCCATCTTTTTAATACCAATATTTTACCAGTATTACTCTATGGATGTAACACATAGAACATTATGGTCTCTGAAGAATTGAAAACTTTTCTGATAACCTGGAAAACAAAAATTGGGCACAATGGTTGGTATGAGCCAGCTGCAATATACAACCAACAATGAACTTCCAAAAAGACCTCTAATAAAAGGTGTCTTCAGGGAAACGTATGCTAGAGAAAGAAATTGGTTGGTCATGTGCCAAGGGTGAAGAATGACAGGTGGACAAACCAAGTGCTCCTATAGCATCCAAGAGATATTGCCAGAAAGTCAAGAAGCTACTAGTCTCCTGAATGAAACTCTTATGGCAAACTGATGAGAAGATACACACTAGGATGGTCAGCGTTGTGATCTGCATGCTGGAGGGAACAATCAAATCAGTGAGATTTGAATGAATCCTAGATCTGCTTGAGCATTTTGAATAATACATCGTCCTAAGAATGTTTCTACAGTATAAGATTGTATTAATTTTTCCCCCATTTGGCCACTTCCCTTCTTATCCTAGGTACATCAGTGTTGTCTGTGTGGGAGCTTTACAGTTTCAAGTAATCAAAGTTATCTATTTTACCTTTTGTAATTACCTCTACCACTCGTTTGGTTAAGAATACCTCTCTTATCTATATCTGAGAAGTATATAATATTTATCTTCAAAATTTTTTGTAGTATAATCTTATTTTAAATTTATTTATTTAATTTATTTAATATTTTTAGTTTTCAGCATTGATTTTCACAAGAGTTTGAATTACAAATTTTCTCCCCATTTCTACCCTCCCCCCACCCCAAGATAGCATATATTCTGGTTGCCCCATTCCCCAGGCAGCCCTCCCTTCTGTCACCCCACTCCCCCTCCATCCCCCTTTCCCTTACTTTCTTGTAGGGCAAGATAAATTCTATTGCCTGTATATCTTATTTCCTAGTTTCATGCAAAAACTTTTTTTTTGAACATCTGTTTTTAAAACTTTGAGTTCCAAATTCTCTCCCCTCTTCCCTCCCCACCTACCCTCCCTAAGAAGGCAAGCAATTCAGCATAGGCCACATGCATATCATTATGTAAAACCCTTCCACAACACTCATGTTGTGAAAGACTAACTATATTTTGCTCCTTCCTATCCTATCCGCCTTTATTCAATTTTTCTCCCTTGACCCTGTCCCTTTTCAAACGTGTTTGTTTTTGATTACCTCCTCCCCATATCTGCTCTCCCTTCTATCATCCCCCCTTTTTTATCTTCTTCCTCCTTCTTTCCTGTGGAGTAAGATACCCAATTGAGTGTTTATATTATTTCCTCCTCAGGTCAAATCTTATGAGAGCAAGATTCACTCATTCCCCCTCACCTGCCCCCACTTCCCTTCCTACAGAACTGCTTTATCTTGCCACTTTTATGCGAGATAATTTACCCCATTCTATCTCTCCCTTTCTCAATATATTCTTCTCTCATCCCTTAATTTTATTTTATTTTTTTAGATATCATCCCTTCATATCAACTCACCCTCTGCCCTCTGTCTATATATATATATATATATATATATATATACACACACACACACATATATATATATATATATATATATATATATATATATATATATATATAAATGTATGTATATATGTATATATACTCCCTTCAGCTACCCTAATGTTGAGGTCTCATGAATTACACACATCATCTTTCCATGTAGGAATGTAAACAAAACAGTTCAACTTTAGTAAGTTCCTTATGATTTCTCTTTCTTGTTTACCTTTTCATGCTTCTCTTGATTCTTGTGTTTGAAAGCCAAATTTCCTATTCAGCTCTGGTCTTTTCATTGAGAAAGCTTGAAAGTCCTCTATTTTATTGAAAATCCATATTTTGCCTTGGAGCATGATACTCAGTTTTGCTGGGTAGGTGATTCTTGGTTTTAATCCTAGCTGCATTGACCTCCAGATACCATATTCCAAGCCCTTCGATCCCTTAATGTAGAAGCTACTAGATCTTGTATTATTCTGATTGTGTTTCCACAATACTCAAATTGTTTCTTTCTGGTTGCTTGCAGTATTTTCTCCTTGATCTGGGAACTCTGAAATTTGGCAACAATATTCCTAGGAGTTTTCTTTTTGGGATATTTTCGGGAGGCAATTGGTGGATTCTTTCAATTTCTATTTTACCCTCTGATTGTAGAATATTGGGGAAGTTCTCCTTGATAATTTCTTGAAAAATGATATCTAGGCTCTTTTTTGGATCATGACTTTCAGGTAGTCCAATAATTTTTAAATGATCTCTCCTGGATCTATTCTCCAGGTCAGTGGTTTTTCCAATGAGATATTTCACATTGTCTTCCATTTTTTCATTCCTTTGGTTCTGTTTTATAGTATCTTGATTTCTCATAAAGTCACTAGCTTCCACTTGCTCTAATCTAATTTTTAAGGTAGTATTTTCTTCAGTGGTCTTTTGGTCTTCCTTTTCCTTTTGGGTAATTCTGCCTTTCAAGGCATTCTTCTCCTCCTTGGCTTTTGGGAGCTCTTTTGCCATTTGAGTTAGTCTATTTTTTAAAGTGTTATTTTTTTCAGTATTTTTTGGGTCTCCTTTAGCAAGTCATTGACTTGTTTTTCGTGGTTTTCTCCCATCACTCTCATTTCTCTTCCCAATTTTTCCTCTACTTCTCTAACTTGCTTTTCCAAATCTTTTTTGAGCTCTTCAGTGGCCTGAGACCAGTCCATGCTTTTCTTGGAGGCTTTTGATGTAGGCTCTTTCACTTTGTTGACTTCTTCTGGCTGTATGTTTTGGTCTTCTTTGTCACCAAAGAAAGATTCCAAAGTCTGAGTCTGAATCTGAGTCTGTTTTCGCTGCCTGGCCATGTTCCCAGCCAACTACTTGACCCTTGAGTTTTTCATTGGGGTATGACTGCCTGTAGAGTAGAGAGTACTTTGTCCCAAGCTTGAGGGCCTGCACTGTTGTTTTCAGAGCTATTTCTACACAGCAAGCTCTGCCACACCAGCGCTCCTCTTCCCCCAAGAACTGCCAACCCATATCACGACTCAGATCTTAAGCAGGCTCTGCTCTCCTGTTCTGATCTGCCACTTAATTCCTCCCACCAGGTGGGCCTGGGGCTGGAAGCAACTACAGCTGTAGTTCTGTCCTTAGAGCTACACCACTTCTGCTGCCCCTGGGGTGGTGGCTGAACCACGAACTCTTTTCACTCTGTCCCAGCAGCTTTTCGCACTAACCTTCTCTGTTGTCTTTGGCGTTTGTGGGTTGAGAACTGGTAACTGGTAACTGGTAACTGGTAACTGCCACAGCTCACTGATTCAGGGCTCTAGGGCCTGTTCTGCCCCAGTCCTGGTCTGGTTGGTCCCGGTGCAGCCCAGTGCTCTGCTCCGCTCCCAGCTCCATGTGATAGACCTTACCCAGCGACCATCCCGGCTGTCCTGGGCTGGATCCCTGCTTCCCTCTGTTATTTTGTGGGTTATGCAGCTCTAGAATTTGTTCAGTGCCATTTTTATAGGTTTTTGGAGGGACCTGGGGGGGAACTCAGGCAAGTCCCTGCTTTCTAGCCTCCGTCGTGGCTCTGCCTCCCTGAAATAGAAGACTTTCAAGCATTCTTGATGAAAAGACGAGAGTTGAATAGAAAATTTGTCTTTCAAATACACAAATCAAGAGAAGAATGAAAAGGTAAAAGGGAAAGAGAAATCATAAGGGACTTATAAAATCCTGCATGGAAAGATGATTCATGAGACCTTTCTCAGTTTATATATATATATACATATCTATCTATCTATTGACAGAGGGCGCAAGGTGAGTTGAATGTGAAGGGATGATGTCTAAAAAATAAAATTAGGGGGTGAGAGAGGAACATATCAGGAGAAGGAGAAAAGGAGAGATAGAATAGGGTAAATTATCTCACATAAAAGAGGCAAGAAAAAGCTGTTACAATGGAAGGGAAGGGGTGGGGGAAAGAGAATGAGTCAACCTTACTCTCATTGGATTTGGTTTAAGGAGGGAATAGCATACACTCTCAATTGGGTATCTTACCCTGCAGGAGAGTAGGAGGGAAGGGGAAAAGTGGGGTGGTGTTAGAAGGGAGGGCAGACTAGGGGAAGGGGTAATCAGAATGCATGCCTTTTGGGGTTTAGGGGTAGGGGAGAGATGGGGAGAAAATTTGGAACTCAATATCTTGTGGAAATGAATGTTGAAACCTAAAAATAAATTAATTTAAAAACCCCACAAATTCTCAGGTATAGGTCAAGGAAAGGAATGAAGGTAGGCCAGCCTCAGCTCCTCTGGAAAATGAAGGCTCCTGGAGGAACTCTCTATTTGGAGGAAAGGGGCACATCTTATGGAGGAATACTCCATGAAGGGCAGGCTGCAAAGGTGGTAATATGATCTAAGGTTAGGAAGCCCTAAGTTCTAAGGAAAATTCCATGATGGGACAGCAGTAGAGGCATGATTTTGAAGTCTAGAAAGTCAGGAACAGCATGTCACAATAATGAACTCATTTTAATCCTAAGGACACGATCCTAAGGTCCACTTAGTTTACTTCTCTTCAGCTTTAAGGAGTTTTTTTTAGATGAGGGTTCTGAGTTCAGTTACAACTACTCTGAGTGCCCAGTTAGGAAAATTAACGCTTAACATGGCCGGATTCCTTGCTTAACCTTATCACTATATCTATGTGTAGTTAATTCCTGGTATCTTTGTGGTTGTGGCAAAATTCAACTTACTAGAAATATTTGAGTCACAAAAAAGTAGATTATTTTATAGTGTCTTCACCATAATAGCAAACATTTTGTAGTAATAGTTAATATTTATATAGCACTTGCTACATGACAGCCATATTACCACATGCTATTAATGCAAATAGCACATATTGCAATGTGCTAAGCATTTTAAATTACAATTATCAACTCATTTGATATTACAACTGTTTTATCACAGCTACCGTAGTTGTGATACTTGGGAGGTAGGTGCTATTATGATTCCCATTTTACAGATGAGGAAACTGAGGCAAACAGCAGTGAAGTGATTTGCCCAAGGTTGGTTACACAGCTTTGAAGATGGATTTGAACTTGGTTCTATAGATCTATCCACTGTGCTAACTATAAGCATTGGGAGGGGAAGTTGGAGAAAGAAATGATGATTTCTTTTTTCTTTTTTGAGATTTTTTATTTTTGGTTTACAACACTCGCTTCTACATAATTTTGAGTTCCAGATTCTCTTCCCCGCCTTGCCCCCTCCCTCCCCAAGACAGCACGAAATCCAATATATCTTCTACGTATAACTTCGCATTGAACTTATTTACATACTAGTCAAGTTGTGAAGAAGAATTATGACCAATGGAATGAATCATGAGAAAGAAGAAACAGAACCAAAAAAAAAAACAACCCAAAAACAAAAACAAAAGAGAAAAAAAAGGGAAAAAAATAGGCTCACATAAAGTGTGCCTCATCTGCATTCAGACTCCATAGTTCTTTCTCTGGATGTAGATAGCATTCTCCATCGTGAGTCCTTTGGAGTTGTCTTTTCACCTTGTGTTGCCGAGAAGAGCAAAGTCTATCAGGGTTAGTCATCGCAGAATCCGTATATCTGTGGTTGTGTATAATGTTCTCCTGGTTCTGCTCTGCTCACTCAGCCTTATATTCTGTAGGTTTTTTCAGGTTGTTATGAAGTCCGTATCATCCCCATTTCTTATAGTACAATAGTATTCCATTACCTTCATATACCACAACTTGTTCAGCCATTCCCCAATTGAGGAGCATCCCCCTGATTTCCAATTCTTTGCTACTACAAAAAGAGCCGCTATAAATATTTTTGTACATATAGGTCCTGAAATGATGACTTCTTGAGGCTTTCCTTTGCTTGAGTCCTTTTCTCCAAGATAATCATAGAACTGATAACTCTCCTTAGTATCTTCTCTGCCACAACTCATTCCTCCCTTTGCTTCATGCTTGCTCCAACCCTCCAGCCCAGACCCTCAGAATCTCTTTTCTTGATTCTGAGATAGCTTCTCTATTATACAAATAGCCAAGGGCTAATCCAGTTTCTCATAGAATGGCTATGATTGATTCAAGGAAGGGCGCCTGTTCACATTTAATTCTGATTGTTTGACACAATCAAAATGTGTTCTTTAACCTAGTCAAGGTTCCAAAGCCAAATGGGTCAATTTCAACTTTAGCCTTACAAATATAATAGAATTAATATTATTAGTCTTTTATTAATAATTGTAGTTATTTACCTTTTTTGAGTTTCCCTTGGTCAGTATAATAACAACTTACATATTATTCTCACCATTGAGTCCTAAACAGGAGTGCCTCAAATGCCTCTATTTTGTTGAGATTTCAATTCTTTTCACTGATAACTAAGCTCATCTTTTCAGGGTAAATTACCAGATTACGGCTTGAGCTCCTTGCAATTGCCTTGGTGTTCTCTTTACTTCCTGTCTTTGAAGGTAGTCTCTTTGGCTTGTAGATGTGCTGTTTTAATGTTGTTGCCATTTGCTTCTCTTTTTCTAAATTTTCTTTAATTTCTGTCATTTTGTTTCAAATTTGTCAACCTCTTTTTCAAAGCTTCTACTTTTTTTTTGGAGAAATTTTCCATGGTGTTTCTGGTTTTTGGTTTTGTTTTTTGTTGTTGTTCTACTGCTTGTATTTTTATATTTCGCATTGAGAGCTCTGATTTCTGCTCCAATTTAATCATATTTTACAATTTTTTTCTTTGAATCATTCTAGAAGTTTCTTATTGTTGTGAGAAACAGAAGGAGGAGTTCTGTTTCCACCAATACACTCCCAGCTTTGCAGGAAAGATAACCTGATGTAACTGGTTCCAACCAGAGCTGTGACTTGGTAGAACCAGGCCTCTGACTGGGTAAAAGATCAGAAGCTTGTACACATGCTTAATGAGCTGTTTAATATTAAGCTACCCCCCTATCCCCAGGTGAAGAAGCTAATTTGAATGCACATGCAATTTGTAACAGGGGAGGGGCAAACACATCTAGGAGAAAAACATGGAACAGGTGGTTCAGGAAGTTGTATCCAGCCAATGGGGAACAGGGGAGGGAAATGCAAATCAGGATAATGGATAAAGGGCTTTGTAATTGTCTGAAAGGGTGTGACTTTTCCTAGGGGTCACCCATCAAAAATGATGTAAAATAAAAATCTTTTTTCCTGAATTCACTGGAGTTTTTGGTAAGATGATTGTTTCTGACTTTGTCTTGATCATGTTTCATGAAAAAAAAGTGTAGAGTACAATAGTTGTCTAAATGGCTGTGATTTAATAAAACTACCTCTCTTTTGTCAGTAGAAGCCCTGATTTTCTTTTAAATTTATTTTTTTTAATCTAAAATTTTAGTTAAAAATGTCTTCATATGATACTTCTGCCCTAATCTTAGCAACGTAAAATATTCTCAAATATACCCCCTCAAATAATAAAATAGAAGCAAGAAAAAATTCCGAAAAACTCTCTAATCAATGTTCTGTTTTTAAAAAAAGGAAAAAGAAGCCTGAACAATGCAGAATCTTGACATGGGTGGTGTACCTCTCTTTATTAGTGATGTACCAGAATTCTTTATATTGCTTCTGCTACTGTAGCCATTTAAAGCTGTAAAAATTACTACTAAAACTTACAATAGCATGAAGCTCCCTAATTGAGTCTGGTTAGGAAAAAGTACTCAAAGAGCAGATCAAGCCTGATCTGGGCTGCTTGGACCTTTTCCAGAACCCTGTCCTTCTGGCCTTTGAGGACCAAAAGTTGAAGCTAGCTAAGATGGTTGCTGTGGAGAAAAGTTAAGAGAGCTTTTGATGCTGCTTTTGAAGAGTAGGACTATAATTAGAGTTTTGTCCCAGGCCACTGAGATTTAGAGGACATTAGCACTCTTTTAGTTGTATAGAAATACCATATTTTCCCATGTGTGAGACGCACTGTTTTTTTGAAAAATTTGGGGTCTTAAAACTGGGTGCGTCTTACGCAGTGGTTGTGGATTTTTTTACTTGCATTTCCTGCTTTTTCACGCCTGTTTTTGCACTCATTGTTGTAGATTTTTTTACTTGCATTTCCCGCTTTTTCGAGCTTGTCATCTTTGCACTCTTTGTTTTGCATTTGTTACTGGTATATTAGGTTACGTTTTGCCACGTTCTGCCCAGAAATGGCTCAGAAAAGATTTTCGTACAGTGCTGAATTCAAGTTAAAAGTGATCTAATTTGCAAAAGTGAATGGAAATTGTGCTGCTGGACATAAGTTTGGTCCTTCTCCAACTGAAAAAACAATCCAAGACTGGCTACAGGAAGAAGAAACCCTACTGAAAACGCCATGGCAGAGGAAGGCCATGAAAGGCAAGAGTGGAGAAACCAACTACAGGAGAAGTTTGTACCTGGCTGAAAAGATCCTGGGATAATATCAAGATTGAGATCGTTGTCAAGTCATTTAAGAAGTGTGCCATTTCAAATGCCATAGATGGAACTGAGGACGAGGCAATACATATGAAGACAGTGATTCATCATCAAACACAGATGAGGACAAGCTAATGGATGGGAGTTTTGACAGTGATGAGGAGTTGTATGAATTTTATGATGAATAAAGCTTGAGTTCAATAAGTTTATGTAATACATTTTTTTTCAAATTTCAGGCCCCAAAATTAAGATGTGTCTTACACATGGGAATGTCTTATACATGGGGAAATATGATAGCTGAGTGCTGCATCATTTCTGGTTATGCGTTTCCACTTTGTTTTGTTTTGTTTTTTGACTGGTTCTGTGCTTTCTTTTGCACAGGGAATTTCAGATGAGGAAGTTCCCTCTACCACTGCAGTTTAGCATCTATTAGGCAACAATTAGTTTTAGATACTTGCCTGGGGCATTAAGAGGTTAAGCACTTGCCCAGTGTCACAAAGTTTCTATGTGCCCTAAGTGGGGCATGAATCTAGTTCTTCCTGGCTCCAAGGTTGCCTGTCCATTACAGAATCACAGATTTGACAGCCAGAAGAGACTTTATATTATTGTTGCCACTTTGGCACTTAGCAATAAAAATTTGTTACTGGGTGGTATACTCCTCCCCCCAGCAGCTATCTGCCTTAGCTGAGCTCCTCTCTAGCCTAACTCTACCTTTTCCCGCACTGAGGTGGTAGCCTTTCCAACAGTGGTTTCAGTTGTGTTCCAGTGTCTCTGACTGCTATCTGTGCGATAGCACAGATTTTTTTCTCTGTGACCCAAAGCCTCCCATCCTCAAACTGATACCTCCTAAAAAATTGATTTGACCTCATGTTTTGTATTGCTTCATCCAGGGGACAAAATAGATTAAGATTTACTCAGCTAGAGAGAGATGAAAATCTCTGAGAACATTTAAGGGCTTAGTACCTGAACTATTTACTTTAAGTAGAAGAGATGCCTGATTTCGCATTGTAGCCAGCAATTTAGCTGGTATCGAAACTCCTGAGGGTAAAGTCACTCAAATTTATACTTACAGGCGTAATAAGATTATTTCTATTCCTGAACATGATATCTGAACTGCTTGTCAATACTTATGCCTTATATGCAAAGCCTATTCACTGATGAAGTGAAATCCAACATAGTTTGCCATGAATTAGGTGGATACAATTCCTGAAGAATTACTAATTTAACTTGATGGAGATTTGATATTTGGAAGTTGTTTTTTTTTAAACTTTCCTAGTACTAGTGATTGAATAAATAAGAAATTAGGCTGTTCTACTGACTAATCTATTTGAATTATGGCATAATCATATTGCCAATTCCTGGTTTAAATTGGTTAAACTGATTACTCTTTAGTCAGTAGTTCACTTAGTTGTCATGTCAGTTTTTTCATTACTTTTATAGTCTTGTAAAGTAGATTATCAAGTAAGAAAAAATGATTAGTTTTGTTTTTTGAAACTGATTATCAACTTTGTGTTTAAACATATATTTACCTTTTATCTCATGTCCTGGCTAGGCAGTTGCTTCTGAGTCACCAGATTTGATAGACTTCCACTTAAGCAGTATTTTTCCATGTCCACTTCTAACAGTTCACTCAGATAACAGGGGTTCTGTTTCCACATATATACACAATTTCCTGCTTTTGAAATTTTGAGCCTATGTGTCAGACTGTGTATGTGTGTGTGTGTGTGTGTGTGTGTGTGTGTGTGTGTGTCTGTCTGTCTGTCTGTCTCTGTCTTTGTTCCTCTCTCTTGTAATATTACCTGGAGGGTAGTTATTTGAATTATGAGACCCTTCCTGTTGCTCACTTAAACAGGACCTGAAATAGATTTAAAAATATTTTTAATTGATATCTTTTTTAATTCAGTCTCCATTTCCAAATATATTCTTCCTCCAAACCAATGAGGCATCCTTTGTGACAAAGAAGAAAAAAAACAAGAAAAAACATTCAGCAAAACCAACCAACACATTTACCAAAGTACGTGAAATATTCCACACCTAACATGCCCCACTTCACCAAAGAAAGAAGGAAGATGCATATTCTCTCCTATCCAGGGCCAAATTTCTTTGTCATTATAATTACACAGCATTCAGTTTCCTTTTTTGTTTTTTTTTTTTCATCTATATTGTTATAGGCATTGAGGGAGTTGGTTTCCTGGAATAGCTCTTGAAATGCCATTGCACTGGGTCAATATTAATCTTTAGTTTATCATAGAGCGACAATATGTTTGCAGCACAGGTTGTCCCATAGTTAATATGTCCAAAATTCAGTTCATTATTATTTCCTCCAAATCCTCCCCTTTCTTACCTTGCCTGCCAAGGTCACCACCTCCTTTCCAGTCACCCAGGTGTCACCTTTGACTTCCCACTCTTTTACCCCCACTCCTCCATACTCAATCACTTGCCAAGTTCTTTTGTTTCTATCTTCACAACATCTCTCCTGTTCATTCCCTTCTCTCCTCTAACTCTTACCCTAATGGAGGTCCTTATCACCTCACATTTGGATTATTGGAAAAGCTTTCCTGCTTGTTGGTCTTCTTTCCTCAAGTTCTCCCAACTCCAGTCCTTCTCAATTCAGGTATCAAATTAATTTTCTTAAAGTATCTAAAGTCACTAGTCTCTCTCTATTACTTCAAGGATCACAAATAAACTCCTCTGTTTGGCTTCTATAACCTGGCCCTTTCCTAATTTTCCAGTCTTCTTACAACTTACTCCCTTCCCTTCCCTACTCTGTGATCCAATGACATTGGCTTTCTTGCTGCTCCTTGCACACATGAACATCCATTTCCTGAATCAGTACATTTTCACTAACTGTCCCCGTTGCCTGTAATTCTCTCCCTCCTTATCTCCATCTTTAGATATTAGCTAAAATTCTACCTTCTGCAAAGCCCTCCTGCCTTAATACTAGTGTCTTTCCTCTAAGACTAGCTTCAGTTTATAATACACACATATGTATATACTGCTTGTACCCTCTCCTAGTCATTTTTTTACATTTAACTCAAAAACATCTCCCTGGGTCTGTGCCCTCCCACTTCCCCTGGTGTTATTTGCCTCCAGAAGTTATAACATCCTCCACCCTCAAGCTCCTCCCTATGTAGGACAAGTGGACTTTTCAAGCACCGAATCCCCCAGACCACATCGATGTAAGGTTCCCATCTCCTTTAACAGAACATTTCACTAGCAGGAATATTCATAAGTAGAACCCCCTCTTACTCCCAAAGTAAAGTCTCTTTCCTTTCCCACCTTTTCAATCTTTCCCTCTCTCCACCTCCCCCTCCCTCCTATAGCATCTTTCCTTTCTGAGACCACAAGGATAATCTTCTGCTCATTGCTAGTCCTTGCCTTGACCTTGGAGTATCACATACTCCTCTGCATCTTCCTCCTTCCCTCCTCCCTTTCATGTACCCTCCTATGTTGTAATGTAGTCCCACAAAAAACATTGATTCACCTACAGGCTTGGTGTTGCCAAGTCCTGTCCATAATGCCCCAGGCCTGCCTTTTTACTGTTACATCCACCAGACTTCTACTTTTACCTTGTCTGCTTGTGTACATCTCTACTTCGCAATTTTCTGGCCTGGCACTGGCACTTCGGAGATTTATGCTGCTGATGCTAAGAGAGTGTCTGCCATGGCATCTGTTGAAGACCCTAGCAAATTTAATGCCTTAAGTTTCTCTTTGTTTTCTCTTTGATCCTTAAAAGTGGCTGTGTTGGTAAGCAAAATGGGCTCTTAGCACTCAGTTCAGCCAAGTGCCCTTGAAGAGTTTGGCTTTTGTTTCCTTTGATTAATTCAGTGTATTTCATTGAGTCTTACTAGGTGCTAAGCCCCAGGCCCAAACCCTTATTAGGTGCTAAGCCTATATGGGTGTGAAGCTCCCAGGGTACTAAGGGGAGGTGCTAACTCAAGAGCCAATTGTAGGAGCCTAAGTTCTGGTCATTCAGATGACGTTTGATGATGTCTGAAACGGTATAAGAAGAGAAGACGGAGCCATTTGTGCAGGGCTCTCACTCTTGATGTCGAGTTGATGTGGAGACTCTGGGCAGCTGTAGCTAAGGGCCCTCCAGTTCGTAAACCCAGATGCTGGGACTTTGTTAAACTCTGGTAACTATGTATTGGGACTTGAATCAGACAAGGTCTGTCTGTTGATGTTTGTAATTTGTATTTGTTCCGAAGTTCAGGGTGCTGGATTTTTCCCCTGAACTAAGTGAATGGTATTTGTATGCTGAATTAAAGTAAACTTGTCAACCCCTTAATGTTGCTTTCCTTAGTATAGCAGATCAAAAGAACCTGGGCTTTGGCAGCATGCTTGTTGTTGGGCTTGTGTGGGTCTTTCACCCCCACAACAGCTGCTAGCCGGATTGTTGAAACAGTGGCAAAATTTGGAAAAGATGATGGTTTCTTCATTCTCCATTTGGAGGTAGGTAATGACTGTAATAGCCATTTCAGGTCATTCAAACTTTTAAAAAAATCTTTCAAGTTTTCTCTTTTCTCCTTCATTTGCATTTCCAAAATTCTACCCAGTTCTCATTTTCTTAACTGCAATGCTTGGACATTATTGATTTTTTTTAAGTTCCTTTTTTTTTCACTGTAGAATTTTGTTCAATTTTGCAGAATAAATAATTCTTGGTTTTAGACGTTTAAAATTTCCTTTTTGTTGCATTGTACCCCAAGGTTTCCTTCTCTTTGTAAGACTTGTTGCATAACATTGTAAGATCTTGATCGAAGGTTCTTGATTCTTGGAGTCTTTTTTTCCCTGGATGTTTGATGTATTTTTTTCATTGAACTGGAGTCTCTGGGGTTTGAGGTTTCTTTCAGGGGTTAAGCTGTTGATTCTGATCTGATTCCAATAGATTTGGACAGTTTCATTTTATGATTTCTTGATTATATAGCATCAAGTTTTTTTTAGTAATATTTTCAAGGAGCCCAATGATTCTTAAATGATCATTTCCTCATGTTAGTCGTTTTGATAATAAGACTTTTGAGAATCCCTTGAACAGCAAGGGGATCAAATCAATCAATATTTAAGGAAATTAATTCAGACTATTCCCTGGAAGGTCAAATGATGAAGCTGAAGCTTAAATACTTTGGCCAAATAATGAGAAGACAAGACTTATTGGAAAAGACTCTGATGCTGGGAAAGATTGAAGGCAAAAGGAAAAGAGGACAGCAGAGGATGAGACAGACAGTGTCTCAGAAGCAAAGAACATGAGCTTGGGCAGACTCTGGAAGATAGTGGAGGATAGAAAGTCCTCGAATACTGTGAGTCCATGGGGTGATGAAGAATTGGATATGGCTAAACAGCAACAGCCTCATATTTCCTTTTCAGTCTTTTGATTTCCTTCTAGTATACCTTGTTGTATAATTGAATGCTTGAGTTTTGTTTGCTCTATTTGATTTTTCAGTGTGAAAGTTTTTGTAAGCTTTCCAGCTTTGCTTTCAAGTTGTTTATTCTCTTTCCAAGTTTTTCCTCAAGATCTCTAATTTCATTTTTAATTACTTCTTTTTATAAATCTTTAATTCATTATTGGAGTCATGGTGGTCATTCCATCCTTTTTCCCCCTAAGATTGTACCTGAAATTATGATGGAATTATTTTCTTTTTTTGGAATTTTATTCCAGATTTTTTAACCTCATAGTATTTCTTCATTTTATTATGAGTTTCTTCTGTCTGCTCATGTATTCAGAGTCTCCACTGGAAAGACTCTCTAGGTGGAACCAAACAGAAAATCACTTTTTCATATGGCAAGCCTTCAAATTCTTAAGGCAGTTGTCATATCCAGACCTAGCCCCTTCCTTCCTCTTGTCTCCCCAATTTTCTCTTCTTTGACTAAATATTCTCTTACCTCCTATGGCCTGGCTTCTAGTCCTGTCATCATCTTGTGACAGACTTCTGATGTTCTCTAGCTCATCCATGTCCAGATTGTCAATGAATTCTCTTTTAGATTCTGCCACTAAATCTAGGAGATTTAGCAAAGTCGTTTCACTTGTACAGACTTTCATTTCCACAGCTGTAAGATGATGGGGAAATGGTAGCCTAGATGGAGGTGTCAAACATGAAGTTCGTGTAGCTCCCAGCACTCCTGAGTGTGGCCAGAACTGGATTAAAATGTAATTGGGAAATATTTAACAAAATAAATAAAAAATATTGTGGAATATAGGTAATGTTAATGTATGGTTTTCTAAGTCAATATGGAGTCCATAGGGATTATCATGTATGGTTTAGTGGCCCTCATTTCTAGGAGTTTCAATTTGATTCCACTGGCCCAAGATCTCTCGTAACTCTCACATTCTATGGTTCTATCTTTGTTTATTACAATTTTCCCAAAGCACAGATGACTGAAAGCAACTCCTTTCTATGCCTGGTATCTTTCAGTCGCTATAGGATCATCATGGATCTAGAGGTAGTAGAAATCTTAGAGGTGGGGTGGGGGGCTCCTAGTTCAACCCCCTCACTTTAAAAAATGAAGAAAAGAATTTATTAAATGACTTTCTTAAGGTCTCACAGGTCGACAAATTAATAAGTGGCAGAGCCAAAATTTGATTCTAGGGAATGTAGATCCCTAAGGCAGAATCACAGAATTTGAGAGTTGAAAATGACCTTAGCAGGCATGTCTAGTCCAGTTCATACCTAAAAAGGAATTCCCACCATTTCATATCCAACAATTTGCCTTGCCTCTGCTTGAAGACTTCCAAGGAGAGAAATTGATCATTTCTTTGGGCATCACATTCCACATTTGAACATCTTTGTCAGGAAATTTATCCTAACATCAAGCATGATCTGCAAATTCTACTCAGTGCTCCTGGTTCTGCACCCTGGGGCTGAATAGAACAAATCTGGCTCCTCCTCCACATTACAGCCTTTCTAATACTTGACTACAGGTACCTTCACTGCCCAGAGCCTTCTCTTCTTCAGCCTGCACATGACCATTTCCTTCAACTGATTTTCATGTGACATGGACTCTAGGCCTTTTACTACCTTGTTTGTCCTCTTCTGGACATTCTCTGCCTTATCACTGTTCCTTCCTTAACTGTGGCACTCAGGATTAAATGCAATATTCCAATTGAAGTCTTGATAACAGCAAAATGTAACTGTACTCTTCCCTTGTTCCTGGAAGCATTGCCCCTCTGAGTGCAGCTCAAGATTACATTCGGTTTTCTGATTGCCATATTATACCACTGACTCACACTGAGCTTGTGGGCCACTAAAATCCCTAGATCTTCTTCAGAACAACAGTGGTTTATTCATGCCTCCCTTATGAAGTCATTTTTTTGTTCCAAGTACAAGACTTTACATGTATCCCTTGAATCTCATCTTATTAGAATGAGCCCAATGTTCTAGCATGTTAAGATCCTTTTAGATCTGGATCTTGTCTTCCACCATGTTACCTTTCTCCCAGTTTTGTGTCACCTTATATTTAATGAGTGTACCATCTTTCCTTTATCCTAGCATTGTGCCTGACACATAGTAGGTACTTAATAAATACTTGTTGAATTGAATTAATCTCAAATACATTGTTCTTTTTACAGAAACTGACTGTCTCTATGGGGTACAACCAGAATAAACAGACTTGAGAAAAGAATTATCTGGGCATGTACACATACCTATCTAAGGAGAGTGTCTTCACCACAACTGGCAAAGAAAAAGAGAAAGCTAATGGCCTAAAGACAAAATTTACCCACTTTACAATTTTTGCAGAGGGCCCAGCCCTCTGCCTGCAGACAACAAAAAGCCAGGCATGGAGGTATTTGAGATTATGCTTCATTGGTCTGGAATATTTCCCCTAAAGCAAATCATTCCTGCTAGGTTCCTTATGCCACTCTCTCCTGTGTAACTTTCTACTCTGTTCCCACCATCTGAGTAGTTGTTTGTTTGTATGGGGCTGGGGAGAAAGGGGAGAATTTCTCATCTTTCCTCCAAAGACAGTGCCTTTGGGATCCACTGTCTGCTCCCTTTTACATTTCCAGAGTTAATTCTTCCTTGCTCTACCTACTACAATACAACACAAGGTTTTCAAGAGAATGATTTTTTTCTTACTACAGAGTGACATAATTTTAAAATGCAAGCTATGCATAGTGTAGGTAGGTTAAAAATCCTCCACTAAAATCTTCATATCTAGGAACTGATCCTAAATTTTCAAAGCCTAGCACATAACCTGCTTTGCTCTATAGAATGATGGATGGTGTTAGTGGGGATTACTTTGGGCCCAGTTCTCTGGAGACTCACCTAGAAAGGCACAGCTCCACTAGGACAGCAACAGGACAAATTGATGGCTAAGTGTCCTACCATACCAGGATAGTCCCGTCAGCTCTGTCGTCTCTGTGGGTAGACAAACTCTTTTCCTTTTGTGTGTGAGGACCTAAGCCTGTTTGCCAGTAATGGAGATTCTGAAACACTAGAAAAGGACAGTAGGTAATAGCTGAGAAGAAGTAAGACAATGGGATTTAGAACTAGAAGAGACTTACAGTCATCCCCTCTATTTTACAGATTGAAAAACTGCCAGAATACCGGAGAGGGAAAGTGACTTGTCTATGGTCTCACAGTAAATTAGTAGTCATGGGTTCTGCCTGAATTGGAACCCAAATTTCCATTGTGCTTTCCATTGTATTGCATTGACTGCATCATTGTTACTGCTATGTGAATATATGTATATTTTAAATATAATCAATATTTTATTATCCTGCCCTTTCAAATATATCAATGACGGCAAGTCAAACTGTGATGTTTAGCTTCAACCCATCTCTGTCTTTGTATTTAATACATCTTTTCCTCCTTTCAGTGTCTCTTCTATCAGGTTTCAAAGGAGAAAATCCCATTCTTGATGGAGTATGCCCCCTTTTCCCCATCTTCTCAACACTCTGCACTAGCTTCTTTCTTTTATCTACAATTTCCCCAATCACCCTCTTCTTCATTCCCATCTTTTCACTCTTCCGAGATGTCTCTTCCAGACTCTTTTGCTTGCTTTAATTGCCTCCCTGTTACTAGTTCTCTGCCAAGCAGCCCCTCTAGCCCCCTTCCACAGCCTGACTTCCCTGCCTACAACTTTCCTCAGTTTTCCCTGAATCATCACCTATTCCTCCTTTCCAACAAAGAACTTGGCTTCTCTGAATTGGAAATACACAAGATCTAGGAATAAAAAGCTTCTAAGCCCTTATAAGAAAGCTGACTCAGACTTCAGAACTGCTTGGAACAAACAGTATAATCATGCTTTAGGACAGCCAAAGTTCTCCAGGGGAGTGGTATCAAACTCAAATAGAATAGATCCCTAAGCCCCAAATTTGACTGTCCTAAGGGAAGGCTCCAGGTTTTGAAAAGAGAAAAGAGGTCCAGTTGCTTTGTTACGAAGTCAGAGAATTTAGCACTCAATTGGATATAGCTGGATAGTATCTCTGTATGCGACCAACTGAATGGGTTCAGGCTCAGCAGTACTTTCGACATATCCAAAGGAACTCAGCAAATACTAGGTGCTTGATAAATATTTATTGATTGAGTGACTGACCTGCCCCAATTCTCTTAGATAACAACAATAGAAAGTTATCAGCTGTGAGTACTTGATGTCCTTCTGTTTGGGTATAATCTGGGCAGTTTTGTCATAGAGGGTAAAGAGGGAAGAAACAGTAGATGGGTAGTGGCAGTATGGTCACCTGCAGATAACAAGCAGAGGAGTAGCCATCCAAAAGATCTATCTTACTGGCTTTTTGGGTGACTCTCTTGGCAAGACCAGCTCATTCCTATTAGCACAATCAGAGTGAGCTAGGTCAGTTAAACTGTGAGAAGAGGAAGGCACCCCTTGCTGTCAATAGCCTCAACGAGAAGATTGACCTTTATTCCCCCTTTGAAGCTGCTTATAGACAATATATAAGAAACAAGGGAAGTCTGAGCCTCTGGGTTGGCATTTCTGAGCTGTTTTGTGGGGTTTGTGCTAGAATTACAATCACCCATCTAGGACTCTTTCTGCTGCCCATAGTCTAGGACACAGGTGGAGCATCCAGTGGACTGGGTTCAAGGAAAGCAGGGAAGAAGGTAGAGAGTTACTTGTTTCCCTTTCTCTAGGTTTTATGACTCTGGCTGGCTTTTGGTGTTGATCATTGCTTCCCATAGCTGCTCCCAACCTGGAAATTCAATCCTTAGGGAAGGTTTTTGAATATGTCTGGTGGCCTGGGTTTTACAGGGAGGGATCCTAGCCATGGACTGCCAGACTCAGTTTCAAGGTATGGGACTTGGGGTTTATGAAATTATAAGGATAGGATTCTTTGCTCTACTTCCTTACCCTAGGGGCCCCAGAGTAATAGGGACTCCCAGCGATACAGTGTCACAACAATGCTGGAAAGGGACTAGGGGCAAAAATCCCTATTCAGGCATTCATAGAAATTGCAGGATCTAAAAACAACTTTAAAAAAAAATCATCAGAGAACTGTTGCTTTGCCATAGTTGCCAAAACGAAGTGAGCAAAGACTCTCATTTGTCAGAGCCCTGTGGGAAATGTGTGGGCTGGAGACAGCTTCTGTGTCCCTACTATGGTTGTAAGAAAAGTCTGAGAGTCCCTTAAGTTCCATTTTCCATCCCTAAACTCCATGGAGTCCTAAACAAAGAATAATAATTAAGGACCCCAATTCTCATTATTTTCTATTTACCTGCCCCATACTGTTTTCAACTAGTCAACCTGGCCTTGTTTCCTATTTTTCTTCATTTTCCATACGCATGGGATCATATGTGTATTTTCACATCTTCCTCATCTAAACAGATGATACATCAAATGATAAAGGTCAGGTGGTGACATCATCTTGGTGGGAAACAATGTGATGATTTAATGCCAAAAGCATGATGAGCAGTACTGCATCTGATGCTCGACTATGTCTGTGTTCCTCAAGCAGATGCTAATTTGCTTTCTGGGAAAACAATTTCCTAAAGAGAGTTTGGGTGCTTGGTCCCTATCTTGTCATGTATCCTGGTTTCTGACGAAGGTCTCAAAGAGATGGAGCTGTTCAAATTTCCTGTTCCTGGATCCTCAGATGATCAAAGACAGCAATGAATTTTCAAGACTTCTCTGTTCACTCTACATTTCTTTACCAGGATCTAGTAATGTAAGAAGTGTGAGTGCCCCCATTTTACAATGAGAAAATGCATATTCTGAGATATTAAATGATTGACCGTGGCTCACGCAACTATTAAGTAAAAAAGCTGGATTCAAACCCACATCTTCACACTCCAAGTAGATAATAAAAATCTAATTCAATTTATCTGGTAAGTACCTAACACTTAATGGTAGTCAGAGACAATAATAAAAAGGTAATAAAGTAATAAAAAAGTAATAAAAAAACAGATCAGTCCCTGACTTCAAGGAGCTTATGGTCCATATTTTATAGGAACATAGATTAACAGTTGAAGACACATGCATTTATAAATGTGCAGACAATTAATTTTTTGTTATTCAGTCATTTTCAGTTGTGTACGGCTCTTTTGCGATCCCACTTGGGGTTTTCTTGGCAAAATTTACCATTTTTCTTCGCCAGCTCATTTTACAGATGAGGAAACCAAGGCATTCACGGTTAAGTGACTTGCGCAGGGTCACACATCTAGGAAGTATCTGAGGCTAGATTTGAACTCAGGAAGATGAGTCCTCCTGACTCCAGGCCCAGCACTGTATCCACTGCAACACCTACCTGCCCCAGACAAAGAACAGCGATAAGCAAATGACAGTTTGATAGAGATTCTGTGAACATATATAAGTCCTGAAGCTATTCAGAGTTGGTGGGGAGGAGAATTCATGGTGAGGTGATTCCAAGAAGACTTCATGAAGAGGGGAATTTCGTATGCCAGTCCCTTCCCAGGCAGCTCTTAAATGATTCTTATTGGGGTTTCCAATTTCAGGCAACCCTAGGCATCTGCTAAAGATGTCCTTACCCTTTGTAACTCTTCCATTATGAAAAGCAATATCATTAGTGCTGGCATGAACATAATCACAAAATGTCAGAGTAGGAAGAGGTGTCAAGACAAGTTTTAACTTATATATGCAAAGTTCACTTGCTGGTGACACTATTTTGGGCCCTGTATAGAGAAAATAGGCAAGACAAGGAAGGCTATTGTATAAATGTCCTTTAAACACTGGAAAGATCAATGAATAGTCAAGAAATTGAAAGGTAATATTGCAGAGAGACTCTAAAGAACAAAAATTCAATGGTTCTACTCATGATGCTAAATTTAGGATTTAGCATTGAAACATTATGGAAGAAGAGGGAGAGGACAGTACAGACTGGAATTTGAAGGTATGTGTACCTGGAAAATCCACAGTAGTCCTGATTGCCAATACTCTGTCATGTCTACTAATCTTTGAAATTTCCTAAAAATTCCACCATTTCAGCAAATAGTAACTGAATGAATCATGGGAGTAAGCTTGGCATTAAGAATATTCATCGCAAAAATTTCAGCCATGAAACAGGAAGAATCACTGGCTAAAAAAACATTATAATGATTCATGAAGGCGTGCTCATACTCTCCATAATTCCAAATGCTTATGTACCTGATGAGTGAGCATAAGGGGTGTGTGTGTATGTGTGTGCGTGTGTGTGTTGGGGGTGGGGTTGGCTTTATGGTCATCGTGTTGAATAACTATGACGTTTCTAGTTGTGAAGCATGAGAACACTAACCAGGCTTTATAGGCTGATATAAAACTCAGAAAAATGTGGCCTGGCTTCCTGAGAATTGGCCTACCTGGAAAAAGCTGCTTGCATCTTAGTTTTCCTTGGAGGTTTTACCCCAGTCTCTCTGTGGCCCATCTCTTCCATAGAATTGCTAGGGAGAGTTGTCACTTGTTGCTAAGCCTAAGTGCCCCTCTCTGGACACAGCTCCAATTGGTACCTGGACGAACCCCCTGACTCTGTAGCTCAGTCAAATTAATCATTCAGCACTCATCCAGAGCTTGTATCATCTGTGACATAGTAGATTTTAAGCTCATTGACTGCAGAGACTGTCTTAATTTTGTCTTTCTAAGTTTACTCTACTGCCTAGAGAGGAAGTATGGCACAGTGGATAGAAAGCTGGCCTCAAATCCAGAAAAACCTACACTCAAATCCCACCTTTGATACATACTGGCTCTATGACCATGGGCAAGTTAATTAACCTCTTAGTGTTCTAGGCGGCTTCAAAGACTAAGTTGTAGCAAAATTGTCAACTTCCATTGGTCAACGGAGCAGGTCCTTAATAAATGATTACTCATTGGTTGAATATATGTATGTATATGTATGTATATATATATATATATATCTATGTGATATATATTTGTGATATATGTATATTCATACATACATATGTGTGTATGTATATGTGATTCGAGGATGGTGAGCACAATTGGTTACAATGTTTCTAGTCGTGAAAGTGAAGAACACTATGCTTGAGTGTGCTAAACTGTGCAATTGTAAGAGGAAGGCAAAGTTTACCATCGTAGCTGTAGCTATTAGTTTGGGCACCTGAGACATGCAGCACAATTCTACCCTTAAACCAAGTTGGAATTCATTATTGAATTTTTATTTAAGACAAATTCAGTTGAGTAGAAGTGGGGAGCCATTATTATAGAGGTACATTATTATAGGGGTATACCAGGTTGCCGAAGGGTTACACATGTTAAATTTTGGAATTCTCTATATTTTGATAGTCTGAGAAAAAAAATACTCTAATTGTCTCATACCCTAGTTTTGGCTCTGCTGAGCATGGACCCTAAGTTTTGGTTTGGAAAATCTTGTCACCTTTGGTAGAGAAGTAGCCTCAGTGATTTCCACTTGATCTAATAAATGCCTGGTATGATACTTAAAGCAATAACAGAGTTAGACTTCTTTTTACAGTGTGCAGCCTCGAATGCTACTACTGCTACTGCTTCCATTTTACCCATGCCTGATGGCAGAAGTCAGTGTCCTCTTTGTCCTTGGCTTTTGATTTTCCTTTGGAGTGCTGCTCCTAATGTCTACGCCATTGTTTACATTCTCCTGATGAATCCTTTAGCCATCGCAAGGCCTGAGAGCTGCAGTAAGATCCCCATTTATGGCCACTAGCAAGGCATCAGTGTGGTTTCTCCAAAGGGCTCCAGACTTCACCCCATGACAACTCTGGCTTCCTACTGGGGTCTTTTAAGGGGTGTTTCATATAAGGACATGTTCTTCATGTGACCTTCACCTATGGAGTGCAAAAGGAGAAATGAAATGAAGAAATAGTAAGACCAGAAATGAGAATTAACCATTCTGAACCCATTCTAAAACCAAGACCAAGGTTTAAATCTTGATACCTTTGTCCTATACTGACAACTTCTCGTAGCTTCAGACAGCTTTCTAGGGCAATAAGTTATAAGTGAATTGTTAATCTGTGTTGTAAGTGAAACTTTTCCAACAAGTGAGTTCCCACCATTGATGAAATCATAGATCTGGATTCCTTCCCCACCCCTACTCCCAATGTATTAGTTGATTCATATGAGTAAAGCACTATATATAAAAAAGATACTTTGTCATAGTTAATGAGTTCAGTTAATTAGTATGAAACTTTAAGAAAAAGGCCAAATAATTTGCTTTAAATTTTAACTGAGTCATCTAATCCAAAAACAAACAGTAGAGAATTTCAGTTAGTTAAAATAACCTCTTTGACCATCTAACTTTTAACTAGTTACTCCTTAGCATATGAAGATTCTGATTCCATGGGATTACTTTTGAATTTTTTTCAGTCAACAGGTACTTATTTTTTCTCCTTCCCATCTCCTTCTCCTGTTGGAGAAGGAAAAGAGAAAGGCAAATCCCATGCAACAAATATACATAGTGAAACAAAACAAATTTCAACATGGATCATGTTAAAAAATGTATGTCTTTTTCTTTGTCTTGAGTCTATCACCTCTCTGTCAGGAGTAAGGAAACACCCTTAGTGCCCTAGAGTTGTGGTTGGTTACTGTATTGATCAGAGTTTTTTCAAAGCTGTTTGTCTTTACTATGTTGTTGTAATTGTATAATTTATGCTCTTCCTTCTGCTCACTTCGTTCTACAGCAGTTTATATAAATCTTCCCAGGTTTCTCTTCTCCTTTGTCATTTATATACTATAAATTATTTAAGCCATTCCCCAATTGATGGATACCCCTTAGTTTCTAGTTCTTTGCCACACAAAAAGAGCTGCTACAAATATTTTTGCATGTGTAGAGTCTTTTCCTCTTTCTTAGATTTCTTTTTTTAGTAGCAGCACAACTATAGATATATCAAAGGGGACTCACATTTTAGTAACATTTTAGTAATTTTTAATAATGAAGACTCAATCCTGTATTTCACTGATCCCTGATACAAAGGTATTTTTGAGCTACTAATCTTGACAATACTCTGTAGATGATTTACTAACCTTTATTCAATATTGATTTCTCCTTTATTTATAAGGGACTTATAATCAATGCAACTATTAAAGATTTGTCTGTGGATGTAATTCACAAAATCAAAAACTCAGAATCATAAGTCATCTATTCCAAACTGTTCCTAGAAAAGAAATCCTCTACAATTGTCATCTAAGTTCAATTTAAAGACCTATAATAACTTGTGAATTTAGCATTTCCCAAGGCAACCAATTCTATTTCTGAATAATTCTAATTGATATATAGGTTTCCCTCATATTAAGACAAAATCTATTTCTCTACAACTTCCACCTATTGATCCTAGTTAGTTCCTTTGGAGGCAAGCAAACAAGTCTAATCCTTCCACATGAAAACCCTTCAAATATTTAAAGATAGTTAACATCTGCATGAGATATTATTGAAGACAAAGTTTCCCTTTTCAGAGCTTGAAATTGTGGTCCCCTTTGCAACCTAGCCACAATGCTCTTAGTGTTTTTCTGAAGTCCTGTGTCTAGGGCTAATACAGTACAGTTGGAGCAGGTTAGGTGGGGTAGTTCAGCTCCATGAACTCACCCTCTTATAAAGGCAAGAGGTCCTCCCTTTTTCTGGCTTGTCTCAGAAGTTTATCTATATCTAAGGTAAATTCCTATACTGAAATAGGGCAAACAAAGCTTCCTTAAAAGTCACATAGACTGAGTAATAAAGTTCATAACAGGGAGATAAGCAGAGTCGATAAAAGGAACCCTGAGAGTACTGCTGGAGAGAGCTAACTTCCTTCAGTTAGTACTGGGACAAAAGTCACTGGTGCTATAGGTAAACAAACTCTGTAGCCAGAGAGCCCTCTAGCAGTGCTCTAAGAGAGGAGAAGAGAAGACCTCCTTGTTGTTCCTGGAATCAGACACTCTATCTCTGCCTCTGGAATTTTCTCTGACTGTCTCCCATGCCTAGAATACTCTCCCTCCTCATCTCCACCTACTGACTTTCCTAGTTTCCTTTAAGTCCCAACTAATATCCCATCTTTTACAGGAAGGCTTTCCTAATCCTTCCTAGTTTTACTGCCTTCCCTCTTTTTGTAATTAATTTTTTATAATTTTATAAATTTTTGTATTTTAAAATAATTTTTATAATCTTTTTTTCCCTGAATATATCTTGTTTGTATGTATTTGTTTCATAGTCTCTGCCATTAGATTGTGACCTACTTGAGGTCAGGGACTGTCTTTTGACTCTTTTGGTATCACCAGCACTTACCATAGTGCTTGGCACACAGTAGGTGCTTAATAAATGTTTATTGACTGATAGAAGGACACAAGCAAGTGCCATCTCTTTTATGCATAGTAACATGTAGTCAATGCTTGGTACAAGTCCATAGTTCTAGGGATCCTTGGTGTATTCAAAGAAGTGATCATGGAATCATAAAATGTTAGGGCTAGCAAAAACTTGCAGATCAGAAAATCTAACCTTCATATTTTGCAGATGAAGAAATAGGTTTCTAAAATTTCAATTCAGGTGTCTATGATTTCAGATCACATGATCCTAAGACCCTCATCTGCTGTCTGCAAATTTCTATTCATGTTGCTAAAGCATCCCTCTCAAAGCAAGAGAAACAATTACTGAATACCAGAACTGGGCCTAAGGATCATCTAGGTAAGGTGGAACATGCAGTGGCGCACAATAAGGAACGCATCTTGATATTACTTTTTAATAGGTTTAATATATAGTAATATATAGGTTTAATGCTAGAAAATTCTGTTCCCCATAGTACATAGGTTCTTATTTTGGGATAAATTAACATAGGAGACAATATGGTGTAGTGGAAAGAGAGCTGGCTCTGGAGTAAAAGGACCTGGGTTCAGGTCCTACCTCTTCAGCTTGCCTCTGTAATGTTGGGCAAACCACTTAAACTCTTCACATCTCAGTTTTATATCTGCTAAAAAAAAATGAGAAGATTGATCTTGGTAGCCTTGGATGTCCTTTCTATTACCACATCTCCACCTCGTTGATATTAGGAACCTGTGTTCTAGTCTCCACTGTATTAGTTACCTACGTGGCCCTGAGCAAGTTATCCTTCTTCTTGGAGTCTTAGTTTCATACAAGTGAATCATAAAGCCTCAAGGCCTCCCTCGGTAGACAGACACTCAAGAAATACTGGAACTTTGTTCAAATGTTATCAACAGTGGTCCTAGAAAAACCTTTGTTCTAAGTTCATGGGTCAATTGAAGGCCTGCTAAGCAGGGCCATTCTGTGAGGTGTGGGACCCAGAACATATTGTATTATATATGTCCACACCCACAGAAAAAACCTCTTAAGTACAAAGGTGAGATAAGGCCACTTGAAAAGGTAAAACTACAAAAGAATGTTCTGATTTGTTTTGGATGGGGGGAGTTGGGTTGTTGAAAATAGGAATAGTAGTCACAAAATCATATAATTTCAGAATTAGAAGGAACATTATAGTTCGTTTACCTGTAAGGGTGAGGTTAAAACTACCATATTTGACTCCAAGTGTTTTGACAGGTGAAAGCATTTTCTGATCAGAACTGAGTATGAACAGTAACTCCTTGAATCAAGCTTTTGTACTGACTGACTTGGTCATCCCCTTAGCAGGGAGAAGCTATCATATCAGAACTGAAAGAATAAGAGACTCTGAGGGATTGGGATATAGAGCAAGCAAACACTGAAGAAAGGGAGTTGTGAGCTTGATAGAGAATGGAAATACCAAAAAAGCATTATTTTACAGACTTAATCAGAGAAGAGTATCCAGGTTAGAAGAATGCCCAGGAAAAAGCTGACTCTTTCCCCAATATCCCCACCTGTCTATCCTTAGACACTGTAATAAAACTTACTGTTTTGTTACCCAAATTTTTCCAATAAACTGAACTTTTCCCCAAACAGAGAGGCCAGGGATAGATGTAAGCCCATCTTCTGCTAAGGGAAAAGGAATTCTTCCTAACTGGAAGCTTGGAGTGATTGCTAAATCACTAAGTCATCTAAAATAAACTCCTTTAAGCTGAAGAGAAGGGAACAAAGTGGCACTTAGTGACTATTATATTGTTCCATGTAGGTTTACAATCATATAATTATTGTAATAATATGTAATATATGTAAACATAATCAAATCATAAAGAAACTGATAGGTGTGAAGTGGTACCTCAGAGTTGTTTTAATTTGCATTTCTCTAATCAATAGTGATTTAGAGCATTTTTCATATGACTATACATAGCTTTAATTTCTTCATCTGAAAACTGCCTGTTCATATCCTTTGACCATTTATCAATTGAGGAATGACTTATATTCTTATACATTTGACTCAGTTCTCTATATATTTTAGAATTGAGGCTTTTATCAGAAACACTGGCAGTAAAAGTTGTTTCCCAGCTTTCCGCTATATCAGATTGCTTGCCATGTTGGGGAAAGGGGAGGGGAGGGAGAAAAAAATTTGCAACTCAAAATCTTATAAAAGTGGTTGTTGACAACTATCTTTACATGTAATAGGAAAAAATAAAATACTATTAAGGGAAAAAAATCACATTTTTATTTTCATTAACCTCGCATTAAGCATTCTTTTTTTAAAAAATGCTGAATGTAACCAACAAATTATTATTCTAAAAAGGGGCCTATAGGATTCACCAGCCCATCAGAGGTGTTCATGACACAAGAAAGGTTAAGAAAACTTGGTCTAGAGAAAAGATCAATGAACTGGGAGCCAGGAGAGCTGGGTTATAGATCCTATTGTGCTCTCTAGTCTACTCTCTGGCCTATACCTAGGACACATAACCTATAGCAGGCAGGACAGGTTTCATATCATGGAGTCCAGGGAAATTTGGCAGAGCAGGCAGCACAGCAAGGTTCAGAACGTGGTCTTTGACCGAGAAAGTCAATAAATCAAAGTAAGAAAGGAAAGTTCACAACTGTACAAAGAAAAGTATTTCAAAATCATTGATCAAGGAATGAATTAGGGTCTACAAAATGGATAAGGTCAACAAGGGTCAGAGTATACAGTCTTAGAAGATTTTGCTCAGCCCTAACGAGGGTTGGTACACATATCTGTCCTGTTCAAGCTCTCTTCTTTTCAGAAGCATTATATTTATACATACCATTATTCTCTTATGAGCCTTGGAGCCATATTTGTTATGGACATTCTCAGTTACTTTATCTTTAAAAGGTGTCAGGGGATGGGGTAGGATCAAAATAATAATGATAATGATTCTATGACTACCAAGATAATAACCACACATAATTATTTATGGTACTTTAAGATTTGCAATTCTTTTTTCACAACAGCTCTGTAAGTGTGAGTATTGTCCCCATTTTGCAAACAAGGGAACCCAGGCTCAGAGAGGCTAGGAAATTTGTTTATGGTCACACAGCTAGTAGCAGCTGGAGACGGATTGGAACCCAGGTCTCCTAAGTCTCAGTTCAGTGATGTTTGGAGTTAACTCTTGGTATAATTAAATTTCAGGTACAGCACAATGCCAAAATGAGGTTCAAGCAAATGTTCATATATTATTCCTTGGAGGTTTACTTTTTTTGTAGCTCTTTTTTCCTCAGGAAATTACTGCCTTCACATTGAGTTTTGAGTGGCAGGAATGATCACAGAGCACACTGACAATTAGCATTTCCTTCCTTCCGCCTTGCTCTGTGACCTCTGCTCTTCTACCCAGCAGTAAAGTGAGAACAATAATCCTGTGTGTACCCTATAAAGTGAGATTAACTTCCAGAGAAAGGCTGGAAAGCTAGTAAATTCCAATCAGGAAGCATGTTTCAGTCCTTTTCCCATTCCAGCTTCACCTTGATCTCACTTTCGGAAAGTTACGAGTTGATGCAATTTTGACTTTTAAAAATTTTCCTGTTTTAAAATCTTGCCATGCTGGTCTTTTTCTTTGAAGGAAAAAAAAATGAAATAGGCATGTGCCTAAACACAGGTATCTAGATTACACACATAGCTCAGGAGTAATGATTGACCCAGCTAATTGTCTCAGTAAATGCACATGTATGAAAGCACATGTGTGCATGAAAGTGTGTGTATAGTCAGTTGTGTGTGTGACAGTCACACACAGAGATAGAGAGACAAAAGAGAGACAGAGAGAATATCTTAAAACCATGTGTAAGAGTCACTGTTAGAAAAGAACTCAGTTTTCTCATCTGTAATGTGAAGAAGTTAAAGGAAATGATGTCTAGAGTTCCTTCCTACTGCGAATTCACAACCCTGTGATCTCAAGTTTCTTCCAATTCTGGCATTTTGTAATAATAATAAATAATAAAAAGATTATACATCAGAAGCAGGCTATCTTTCATAGACTGACAGACAACTCCTCATACTACAAATACAGATCTCAAAATATCTTGGATAGCTCAAAGAAGCAGCATGGAAGAATAGATGGAGTATGAGACTTGGATTTAGAAAGGCCCAGTTTCAAATCTTACCTCAGACACTACCTGTGTGACCTTGGGCAAGTAGTTCCCTCATTTCTAAAATCAAAGAGTTAGACTCAATAGCCTCTAAGGCCCTCTCCAGCTCTAAATTAGTGATTCTTTGAATTGTATTAGAGTTACCTAGACCTAATCATTTCTCACAATCCCTCAGACATAACATTAGTCCATGAAAATGAAAGAATGAAATTTTCAATTGATATCTACCTACCAAATATACATAATATAAAAACTCTTTAGAAAGCAAATCTTTCAAATTATAAAACCTAAGAGAAGAGATCAAAATTATGGAGCACAATGTGGTTTCCATGATCCCTGTTTTCCTGCCTGCTATTAGAGTCATGCTGAGGATGAGCTTATATGGTAGGTAATATTCATCTAACTATAAAATATTTTTTATTCACTTGTGTACTAGCATATACAATATTAAGTATAGAAGAATGATAGTAGGATAGCAATTTATCCTAGGACCATTTTTATCTAAACCCTTTTGCAAAAAATGAGATGAATGAGGTAATAAGAATAATGATAATTCTGCAAGGTTCTATTTATTATTTTGTTATTGTGGGTAGTCCTTCTGATAATGCAGATCACACCACATCCCTTGCCCACATAATATATTAAATGATTTTCAGGAATTTCCAAAATGGAAAAAAATTATCATCTTGAAGCCAACCTGGTCACCAGCTTCTTTAAATTTAGCTTAGGCTAGTCTTCATAAAACAAATAGACCATGTCACTAATGGAAGCCTTTCCAGATGTGTAGAAGGAGCAAGAGGAGGTTTTTGGGCTTCTTTGGCATAGATATTGAGAGTCCATAATTACCTCTGTGCCACAATGAGGCATCAGAATAGAATTTACAACTCATGATCGTGTGGCACTTTACAAAACACTTTCCTCACAATAATGCTGTGAAGGAGATACTGCGAATATTATAACCTTTAAATAGAAAGCTCATGCTAGAACAGATTTTAATCTCACTTTCCTAACTTCCAGGTCTCTCTTTGTACTCTATGATTTTATTACTTAGAAATAAGCTATAGAAAGAAGAGAAAAACTGCATATGAGAATGATATTCATAACTTTTGGATACTGTTTTGACACACACGCCCGTTGTATAAAGCACTCAGGTGGGGAGAGAGTTTCTCTGGTAAAAACATGAACCCTCACTGTTGTGCCAGGTATAGTTTGTGCATCTTTGATGAGAGGACTGAATTACCACTGACTTGTAGTTCTTTCACAACCCATACATGTGCATTAAGCAATTATTTGGGTAGCTGTCTGTGCCTAGAACACACTAACAGCACTTGTCCCTTTCAACGATCTATATGCTATACTCAGTACACTAAAGGCACACAACACAGCCACTTTAGGGAATTATTTTCTTATGATACAAAACTCAATGCTCATCTTAAACTTTCATTAGAATTTAATTCTCAGCATAATTTTTTTAAATGGTAGCGAAGATTAGTGGTTAACTATACAGCCTTTTCATTTTAGATGAGGAAATAGAGATTTGAAGAGTCCATATCTCCAGACTGCAAGTCCAGTACTGATCCCTGTATCTACCATACTGAGCCCATACATTTTGGGCTTCATGTTTTTGGGCTTGCTGTTAGTTTTTTGGATACTTTTATCATCTTTTAGAATAATTGCTATCTTTGTTACTATTCAGAATAATTCCCACCTACCTTGTGACTGGATGGCATTTGCTCTGGGCTTTCCTGGAAGCCAGTCTTCTTTCTTTGGTTGCCCTCATGATGGGTGCCTCGGTGAAGTTCTGGGTTTCTTCAGCATTTGTATCTGTTTTTCTTCCCTCTACCCAGGAACTGGGATCTACTCCTGCCAAGATTTAAGACTATAAGTCCAATTTCTCAGGGCATACCTCGACGCTGAATGTATACCAGAAGATCCAGAAGACCAGGCTGAAGGCAATGAGGAGAGATCCTGTGTAGACCAAGAAGTCCCAGAAGTTCAGAGAGGCCAAGATCCCCACTAGCAAAAGGATTAGCCCGACAACATCGAACAGGACAGCCAGCAGAAAGATTGGGATACAGCGCCCAAGACTGCATCTTCCCCAAGGGCCCACAAGCAGCATTGCCTACAACCTTACTCTGGTCTAGAAAGAGCACAACTGGCTAGGGACTTGGTGGTGGCAATTTGCATGAGAGTATGACTGTTTCTTTTTCCCTCCCTGCCTCCCTGTCTCTCCCTGTGCCTGGAGATTGTGAATTAACATCTGTGAGACATAAGGAAGTACACATGTGCTATGCACATCTTTAAGAGGAGTCAGACAAGATGACTGGGTTTTTTTTAACTGTTTCATGACTCTGGAATGATAGGCACAAATACCCAACTTTGAAGTCACATTGAATTGGATCTTTAGTTACTCAAATTAATGAGGAAGAGATGGAGTCAAGTTACACTTAATATATATAAGAACAAATTACTCTGTGAGGCAGAGAAGTATTTTTATTCCTATTTTGAAAATGAGGAATCAGATTCCAATGTTTGTTGTTTTCAGGGGCTGTAAAAGCTTTGAGAATGAACTTCAGTTCCAGGAAGTCCTCTTGGATTTTGGGATAGCTAATAATGATAACAATAACTCACATTTATACAACACATTATGCTTACAAAATAACAGCCTTTTCATTAATTCATTGGATCATCACATCAACCTTGTGAGGCAAGTACTACAAGTATTTTTTATCCCTCCCATCTTTAGGGGAGGAAGCTGAAGGTCACACTGTCAGATCCAGTATTCAAATCCAGAATCATCTCCAAATCCTCTGAACTACCTCTGAAAGAGTCAACATTGGAGAATGGTTAGCACAGTTGCCCAGACTATTCTGGGTTCTCTAATTTCTGTCTCAAATTCTTTGTGTGACTGAATAAGAGACATCCTCTTTGGGTTTTAATTATCTATCTTCAAAGATAAGGTGAATAGTCTTTTTCTCCCTCTTTGGGATGAGTAAATGGTCACAGTGCATAATACATAACCATCCAAGTTCATGGACTCCTCCCTGCTCCCCGAAATGCACGCACAGACTCCTTAGCAGATAGATGATTTACCACGTCCTTCCCAATTCCAATAGTTTATGACCCGATTTATTTTTTTGAGTTCTCTTTTCCTGATAGTACAATGGAAATAAGAGTAGCTCTGGCATTAGTGGACAAGATTTAAAATCCTACTTATACTACCTATGTGACATTAAATAATGTCCCTAGCCTGAGTTTTCTGCTGTTTATAATGATGTGGCTGGACTAGCTGTCCTCTGAGATCTCTTCTAGCTCTAGGCCTGTGATTTTATGATATTCTTTGTATTGACATACGGATATTCTACTTAAATATGCTAATTTATGGCATAGTGAAGGTTTATAGGAGACATTGCCAAGAAGAGACTAACTCTGACACTTGAATAGGCAGATGAAAAGCCAGGCATTAGAGCAGTAAACAGAAGATCATAGAAATTTGGAGTGAGAACATAACTTAAAGAACAACTAGTTCAACACCCTTAGAAAGAACCTAGGGTTCGATGAAGTGAAGGGGCTTGCCAACATCAAGCGAAGAGCCCAGAGTAATTTCATGCTCAGGAAGGAAGAGGAAGATATGAATAAATCAAGGAGTTGGGCAGTGTTCTGGATCAATAAATCAATAAACATTTATTAAACACCTACTGTGTTCCAGGCCCTGTGCTATGTATTGGGGACATAATCAGAGGCAAAAGATATTCCCTGCCCACAAGGAGCTTACAGTCTAATGGGAAAGACAACATGCAAACAAATATTTACAAAGCTAGCAATTTACAGGATAAATAGGAAATAATTAGTGGAGGAAAGACATTAGAATTAAAAGGATTTGGGAAGGCTTCCTGTAGAAAGACATTTTAATTGGAATTTAAAGGAAACCAAGGAAGTCAGTAGTCAAAGTGGAGGAGGGAGAGCATTCCAGGCATGGGAAACAGTCAAAGAAAATGCCCAGAGATTAGAGACCGAATTGTCTTGTTCATGGAATGCTTGGAGGCCAGTGTCATCGGCCTAAAGAGTACTTGTTGGGAGCAAAGTGTAAGATGATTGGAGAGGGGAGCAGGGGCCAGGTTACAAGGGGCTTTGAAAGCCAAAGAAAGGATTTTATATTTGACATTGGAGGTAGTAGGAAGCCACTGGGGTTTATTGAATAAAAGGGGGACCCCTGTCCTTTGGGAAGATCAATCGGGCACATAGTAGGTGTTTAATAAATGTTTATTGATTTATTGATACAGAGCACTGATCTGAGTAGAGGATGGACTGGAGGTGGGAGAGACTTGAAGCAGATACCAACAGAATGCTATTGCGAAAGTCCAGATGTGAGGTGATGACCACGTGTATAGACGTCAGAGGAGGGAAGGGTATATATAGAAGAGACTTGTGAGGGGAGAAACAACAGAACTTGACAATTGGTTGGATGCAGGAGGTGAAAGAGAGTGAAGAGTCAAGGATAAGGTCTAGGTTGTGATCCCAGGTGACTGGGGGGCAGAGTTTGGAGAAAAAGATAATGAGCTCCATTTTGGACAGGTTGAGTTTAAGATTTCTATGGAACGTCCAGTTTAAGACATCTAGAGAGTTAGAATTGAGGTTAGGGCTGGACAGATGAATCTGAGAATCATCTGCATAGATGTGATAATTGAATATTATAGGTTAATTAAGTCAATCAATAAGCACGTTAAGTATTAGAGATAGTGTTAAGCACTAGGAATATAAAGATGAAAAGCAAAAAAAGCCTCTGTTTTATCATTTAACTTTTTATTTCAATAAACTCTTATTAAGTATCTGTTGGGCCCACAGACCTGTGCTCGATAGATGTTAGAGGAAGATGCTAAGTTTAGATGAAAAATGTTTTTACCTTATGGGGCTTATGGTTTAGGAGGGGGATAAGACAAATACAGGTAAGTAAAATATACAATAATACATGATGAATGCATTGGAAAGGTACAAAGTCCTCTGTGAAGCCTGAGGGGAAAGGTCATGGGAGGTATCCTGAGTCCTGAGATATTGTTGGGTTCCAGTGTTTTTCCAACACAGAACCTAGGGTTGCTGGCTAGTTTTACCTATTCTGCTGCTAGTAAAGGTTCAGTTGTTTTCTGTTTCCTATGGGCTCCTTAGTATTAATATTAGCCTTAGGACATACAACTCTGGTATGGCAAATCAAGATAAAGCAAATTGTACTTGTACTTATGGCCAGGGAAGCAGTCAGAGAAGGTGGCTCTACTTGCTAGCTGCCTATAAAAACTAAACAGAAACAAAGGCACATATTTATTTTAACTCTGTATTCCTTAGTTTATATTGATATGCATATATAAATATGAGTATGATTTATGTATATTCTACTTATAAGTACATATCAGTAGATGTACACCATTTATAAATTCACATATATACATATAGATACCATTAACCTGAAACCTCTCAATGTCAGGCTCAATATATCTTTCCCCCCAAACTCATCCCTCATTCTAACTTCCCTATTTCTAACAAAGGCACCTTCATTCTAATAATCCAAGTTCCCAAACTCAGGATTTTCCTTAATTATTCCTCTCCCCCATATCCAATCACTTACCAAGTTTTCTTGATTCTAGGACTACAACATCTCTTTTTTCCATTCCTTTCTCTCCATTATACAACCACTACCTTAGCTGTTTTTCCTCTTGCTTGCACTGTGAATGGATGAAAAAAACCATTTATTAATGATTTACTATGTGTCAGATACTGTGCTAAGCTTGAAGGTTCAAGTACAAAAGGGAAAGTCTCTGCCCTTAAGGAATTTTTAGTCTAGTGGGCACCCCATAACAACCATAAGGGATAGTTGGCTAAGGAAGCATGTTTTGGTCTGAGAAGTCACAGTAATGATGAATGGAGCTAGAGGGCAGCAAATATACATTCTCTTTTCAGAAGAGAATAAGAGTTTAATAGGTAAGCTATAGAAGTATAGCAGGAAGATAGGTGGGTAAAAGGACATTCATGGATCTGGGGTAGCTGCGTTTAGTGGACTCATCAATTAAGAGAACACAGCCACTAGGCAGGAGTTTGAAACATGAATGGATGAGCTTTACCAGGGCATGGTCTCTGAAAGTTCTCTTGGTGCAAGAACATCAATGATGGGGCATGGAAGCATGGCCAGTAGATGCCCCATTGCCACTGGGAGAAAATAAAAACACCTCTGTTTGGCATTTAAAGTCTTTTGAAATATGGCTCCAGCCTATATTTTTCCATGTTCGTTGCACATTTCTCTCCCCAATATATTCTATGGTCTAGCCAAACTCTACACAACATTGCATTTTCCATTTCTGTGTCTTTTCTCAGGCTTCTCTCTTCAACTTAACCTGTTGGAATCCTAAGCTCTCAAGGTCAAAAGTCACATGCTACTACAGGCCTTTCCTGATTCCTCCAGTTATTAGTATCTTGTTCCTGAAATAACTCTATATTTGTTTTTCATATATTTTGAATACATTTTGTATTCATATGTGAGCATGTTGTGTTGTCCTTACTCTGCCCCACCTTTGCCCCCACCCTGGTAAAAATGTAAACTGCTTGAAAGCGAGTTTTTTTTCATTTTTGCCTTTGAGCATTGGCATTCTTAGGGAAAATCTAGCAGAGTGAGCTATGTAAATTTGGAGTCAGAGCATCTGGATGCAGATTTTAACTCTACTACTTGCTACCTTTGTAAGTACCCTCAGGAAAGTCAGTATCTCTGGACCTCCAATTCTGTCTCTATGTAGTCAAGGAAGATGATCGCTAAAGTCCCATCCACCTCTGAAAATCCAGTGCTTCTAATCCCATCTTCATGATGATCAGACCTCTAGTAACTTTGAAATTTAGAGGCAAGTTAGATGATATTCACACCAATGGAGAAAGGCATAGGATGAAGATGGTAAAGGACCATTTCCTTTGTTCTGTCTTTAACTCACTCTTCACTGCCATTTTCATTTCCTTATGCATGCTAAAGACGTGAATAATTACAGGATTATAGATTTAGAGCTGGGTGGAAACTTGGAGGTTATGAAGTCAAACCCATTCATCCTACAGATGAGCAAACTGAGTTGTAGAGAGGTTAAGTGACTTGCATGTGGTCACACAGCAGGATTTAAATTCAAGTCTCCCTGATCTCAAATATAGTGCACCATCCATTGTTATCAACCTTCCTCAAGCTGACAAACTCACATTAGCAATTTTAAATCTTCTGTAAGTTTATAGTATTTAGTTGAAAATATGACATTTTATGAAATCTTAAAGGTCTCTTATACCACCAGATACACACGAATATACATATAAGTACATATACCTATACATACATACATGTATGTATCTATATTGAATGCCATGTGAGATGAATCTTGAAAGAAGGTAAAGATTCTGGGAGACAGAAACGAAGAAAACATGGGCAACAACTTATGTGAATGCACAAAGGCAAGGTCAGCATGTTGACTTTAGGGAATAGCAAGTGGTATTTTGTGTGTATGTGAGTGTGTGAGCATGTGAGTGTGTGTGTGTATGTGTGTACTGCCTGTTGAATTAGTGGAATCTGAGTGTGAATTAAAAGCTACAACCATACTGTGCCTTAACCTTAACATTCAAGTTTATAGTCTTGAATCTCTTTTGCCTCTTGGTCTGTACATCTTGTGAGAGTTGGAGTAGTAGCTACATCTTTGTTTTACATTTTTCCTGTTGCCTCATTGACTCTGTTTCATCATCACAGCCTAATTAACCTACTGGCCCTGAACCTGTCAAAGTTACCATGACCTTGTGTCCTCTGATGATGTCACAGGTATTTCATCTTTGCTATGCTCTGGATCCCATAGGAAAACCAGAAAGGGAGATAGACCAGCCTGAGGCAAGTGAGTGAGATGTCAACTGACTTGGGGAGTGACATTTCTCAGCCATATCCTGTATGACTAGCACTTTTGTAAATCCTTGGTGTCAGGCCTCTGAGATCTGGGTTACAAGCTGAGCCTGTCTGTCTCCTTTCACATTTCCTGCCATGTCATATTTCCTAGAATTTACAATTTAGGATATCAGGGGTAGATGGGGTGAAAAAGAAGGCCATCAAGAGAAGCACTCTCACAGGTGGGCCCTGGGCCATCCTAGTAGTCTTTTCCAGAGAATATTGGGGAGGGTGGAGGATGAGCAATAGAGAACTTCTCCCAGATCTTCCATTATAGGAATTGGTCCAAAGCAGCTTAGGTCGCAAGATGGATAGAGTGCCTGGCCTAGAGTCAGGAAGACCTGAGTTCATATCTGGCCTTAAACTAACTGTGTGACCCTGGGCAAGTCACTTAACTCTGTCTCATTTTCCTCATCTGTAAAATCATTTACTGTGTTCTGGGCTGTATTCTATATAGTTAGCTGTAAATATATTACATTTTATTTATTTTTGGCAAACCAGTATATTTTCTGTATTTAACTATAGAAAGTTAACTTAGATTTTTTAAATTTATTTGCAAGTCAAGTCTTTCCATTTGGCTCTATGATTTGTTGCCTGTCTAGCTGAATATTATAATGCCTGTTTGTTCTGAGGCTGTCCACATACTCAATTAATTTTTTTATTTTAAGTAAAGCATTTACTGTGTATAGGAATTTGTATTTTGGAGGTGCTTGATCTAACTACAAAGAAAAATCAGGAATTACTTTATTAGAAAATGCTCCTAGAAGTCTTAGTTTTTTTTAATTGTAGTGTTAGACTTGTGTGCATGGACATAGTTAAGGTACATCATTATTATAGGTTAAAAGTTGTATATGGTAAAACATATTTTGTTTTACTGTATGTTTTTACAAAATGATCTATTCCCCATCCCAAAGCAAGCATGAATAAAATTAGCTTAAATGTAAAAAAAAATGAGCTGGAGAAGGAAACGGCAAACCACTCCAGTATTTTTGTCAAGAAAACCTCAAATGGGGTCACAAAGAGTTGGACACAACTGAAAAATGACTTAACAACAATTATAGTCACCATATCATTCCCCACTAACTGAAGGACTTTCGTCTTACTGGATATTCTTCTACCCTCTCCCCTCCCCCATTTTTAGCTTATTTTTATGTGTTGTCTTCTCCCATTAGATGATGAGCTCCTTGAGGGCAGGCAGTGTCTTTTGCCTTTCTTTTTGTCACCAGTGCTCAGCACTGTGCCTGGCACGTAGTAGACCCTTATTAGATGTTTACTGACTGACTGAAAACTGGATGTCTAGGAGGATTGTGATAACCTCATCAGAAATGTGGAAATTTGAAAGAAGAGCAGGTTTAAAGGGAAGGGAAGTTCTATTACGTTTTAGGTGCCTATGGGATTGGGGTGAAGATTTTAAAGCAGATAATTAGAAATGTGGCATGAGTTCAGGAGAGAGATTTTTACTAACTAGATACATTTTGGAGTCGTATGCACTGAGAGGCATATGAGGAGGAGAGATATAGGATGTAGCTTGACATATGCTTGAAGGTTTTCCATTTTAAGGAATGGGGATGTAGGAAAGAGACAGGCCTGAGTATGTTTGTAGGGAGAAGGGAAGGAGTTAATAGAAGAGTTTGAAAATGAGAGGGGGAAAGAATGATTAATGGGAAAGGTCCTTGAGGAGGAGTAAAGGGATGGCATAAAGGGGCCAGATACAGTTATTCTTGACAAGGAGAAGGACCATCTCTTCTTCATAATCATAGTCAATTAACATTTATTAAACACATACCATGTGCCAGGCATTGTGCTTAGTGCTGAGGATACAACCCCCACTCCCACCTCCCCCACCAAAAGATGGTCCTTGACCTCAAGGAGCTTATAATCTAATGGAAAGGGTGGGGAGGAAACAACATACTAAAGGAAGCTGAAAGGAAGGAAAGGCACCTGACAGGTGGAGGGAGTGGAGAAGTGAGAAATGTCTCAGACTCAGAGCCAGATGAGAAATAAGGGCATATTCTGAGCTGTTTCTTTAAATGGAGGTTTTGGAGTTCATGGCTTCACCCATCAATCAGAGGGACAGTGTTTAATGGTGAGGTAGAGTATCAAGGCTGATGAAATCTTGCAAGATGATGAGGTTTTCCCAATAATGAGCTTCTTGGGACATGGTAGAGAAGTTAGAGATATCAAAAATAGTGCAACTTCAGAGTAGCAATACTCAGAGACTGGAGCAAAGGAGGAAAGGACAAAAGAAACTGTAGGTGACTTTTAAGATTGGGGAATAGGGGAAGATGGTTCAAGACAGAAAATTATAGATTTTTCTCAGTCAAATAATACTTAGAAATGTGAATGAGGGTGGCATTAAAGGCTTATGGAGAACAAGAGAAAGTTTGGACTAAATGCCACAGAGAATATCATAAAGATTCAATCAGAGAAGAATAAAGGATTGCTGGGAGGCATGAGGACCCAGTTAACATTAGATAATATGAATTTGTAGTGTGTTCAGTCCACACGGTTGCATGACTTTCTCTGGTCTAATGTCTGGCCTCTAGTCTAATGACTTTCTAGCATTCAGTAGTATGGGAGTGAAAGGGGAAAAGTGGCTGACTCAGGGTTAAGGATTGACAGGGCAAAGAGACAAAGTGGTAGATAAGATGGTAGACGGTGCATAAATCAAATAGTTGACTTACAAGGTCAAGACTGTGAAGGGAGGGAAGAAAATGGAAATGGGGTGAGGAAACGAAGAAACTGAAAGTTACTGTGAGGAGGAAGAATAAGTTTAGGAAGAGTGAAACGAGGTGAGATAAGATCATAATCAGAGGAGAATTTCAAATCTTGAGGTCACAGAAGTGGTAGAATTTGGCATATCTCCAAATGTTTGAGGTGTATTAGAGATGAAGGTCAATGGAACTGAGAAGTTTGAGGTACCCAGAGGGTGAGGAATTCAAGAAGACATTAATTTGTATATTGAAATGCCCAAGTATGACAGTAGGATTCGGTATACAAAGGAAACTGACTTAAAGTCAGTTACTAAAGTCCTTGAGAAAGGAAGGAAACTGATCTAAAGATGAGTGAAATACAGGAACAAAGATCTGGACCAGTTGCTAGTGACAGGCAGAGTAAACCTCGATGAAAAGATTTGAGTGACAACAAGCAGCAGAAGGGTCTGCAAGTAACAATAGAATACAAAGAGTGTTCCTCTTCTTCCTGAGGCACTGTCTTATAAGTCATTAGAAGAATTGCAAGTTGTGCTGAGAGTGGTGATGTCTTCACAAGAGTGTCAGATTTCTGCAAATCAAAAAAAAAAGATGGAAAGAGTTAAAGAAACCATGGATAAAAGGTTACAGAGGGAATATGGAAGGGGGAGGCAGAGGAGAATAGGAACTGGGTAGGAATAAGGAATAGATATCGATGAGAGCATGAGGAATGGTACTAGGGGGTCAAAGATTTTCCTTTGCAAAAGATGACTTAATCACAGGAATTAGGAAAGCCCGTGGTAGGAGTTTATTTTTTATAAGATATGGGAACTGTGCTGATAGGGATTTGTAGAATCATGGAGTGGCATGGGTGTGGCCTGTACTATATGTTTTTTCTCCAAACACGAAGAAACTGCTAATGGAGATTGTGGGGAGTTTGAGCCAGGTATACTTTGAAACCATTTCCTGAGATCTATTCTGGTAGTTCAAGTGGTTTAGCCAAGTGGCTCTAGGCTGTGTGTTTCAGTTACAGGCTCAGTGACTCCCAGCTGAATATCTCAGTTTTCTTCTCTGTAAAATGGGTGGGGGTGATAATAGCACCTACCACCCAGGGTGGTTGTGAGGATGAAATGAAATAATTGTGAAGTACTTAGCATGTTGACTGGCACATGGTAGGTACTTAATAAATGCTTGTTTCCTTCCTTCCCATAGGCAGAAAACAGTATGTTAATTTTACTCTAATCTAAAAAAGAAAATGAGGGAGGTTATTCTATCCTTCCTCTTCCCATCTCAACCTCTACAACTCATTGAGAAAACTTCTTAGAATGAGCCTTTGGGGTCTGGGGGGTATTTATGGGAAATGTTTACTGATCAATTAGCAAGAATTTATTAAGCATGCACTCTGCCAGATGAGATGCAACTTGGCATGTGGATCAAAAGTTGGCCTAGGAGTCAATAATACTTGGGTCGAAGTCCCATCTTTTATCCACACTGGTTATGTGTATCACAAGCCAAGTGGACTTAACCTTTCAGTGCTCTAAGCAATTCTTGAAGGCTTATAAGGTACAGAGAAGAGGTCATCTGCAATGGTAGAGGAAGTTCCTCATCATAGCTCCCTACTCTGCTAAGATAACAAGTCCAGTCCACAAAAAAATGAGCCTGGTGCTATGCCAGTTGCTGAGGATATTCAAATACTCAGCTGCACCTGTAATCACATCCATTTGGGAGCCCCTTTAATGATGCAGATTTAAACTCAACCATTCCTTCCCATCCTGTGTGATTCTTGTCCACATTCTCCCAAAAGTTCACCACATGGGGTATGCCAGTATGTTGAAGCCTCCTTTGATTTCGTCTGACATCATAAGAGCATCAATAGAGCACCCTGGTTGTCTATGTTTCATGCCTCAAAGCTGTCATGTGAGCAGCCCATCTTCTCTTCTTATCATACAGTTCCTTGATGATGCCTTTTACTCTTGTTCTCCAGAGTTCCTCATTGTTATATTTTGCAGTCTTCTCACACCCACCATTTGACTCCCCATTGCTTTCCGGGTGATATTCACAAATAATTCTTTGTATCATGTAGTGTTCCTTCAGCATCTCACTGCCATGGAGAAACACTGGCAAAATGTTATTTTTGAAAAGATGGTCTTTTTTTTTCATGGAAAGCTTAGGGTTAGCAAAAGAGCTGTGGAACTTCCTGAAAGCCATTTAGGAAATTGGTTCATCTCATTGTTCATCTATACTACCTATCCCAACACACTGCTGAACAGATTCTACAGGGTGCCCAACCAAATGTATGTTGAAATCTGGGCAATAGACATTCTTCAGGCACTTGGTATTTTCTTATGTGGATGGACAGAATAAATGCCTTTGAATGATTATATATCTTTTCCAAGAGGCTCTGCAATATTCTGGGGTTTGTTGAAATCAATATGTCATATCCAAATATCTGGAGGACCTAACCATCAACAGAGACTCCATCTTTGACCTAGACTCTTTGTTGGATTTTTTCTATCACTGTGGTAAATATCTTTGGCTAGCATTCTTTGTTTCCTCACTTGATGATATTTTCAAACAGTCATTGAATGGGGCTATTTCTGTTATATCATCCAAGAAATCTTGCATGATCTTGCATTATGGGAGAAACCTTGTTACAGAACAGACTGTAAAGTGGCATTTTTGTTCTAAGTCAAACACTTTCTTTTGGTTTTTCAAGTTTTATTTTACTATCTTTTGTTTTCACATCACAATAATTTCTAAATCTTCCCTTCTCTTTAACTCCACTTAGCAAGTTCTCTCTTGTGACAAAGATTTTAAAAAGAAAAAAGTTCAGCAAAACTAGCTACCACATCAACCGTATGTGACAGTATGTGCGACATTTTCCCCCAATTTTTAATATTATTGTTTAAAGTTTTGAGTTCTAAATTCTATCCCTCCCTCCCCCCTCCCTGAGATAGTAAGCAATCAGATATAGATTATACAAGTGCAATTATGTAATACATTTCCATATTAGTCATTTTATACAAGAAGATTCAGATAAAAGAAAAAATGAAAGAAAAATGTGAAAAATAGCATGCTTCAGTCTGAATTCAATCAATATAAGGTCTTTCTCTGGAGGCAGATAGTATGCTTCATTGTTAGTCTTTCGGGATTGTCTTGGATCATTGTATTACTGAGAATAGCTAAGTCATTCAAAGTTTTTCGTTGAACAATAATGCTGTTACTGTGTACAACATACTCCTGGTTCTCACTTTACTATGCATCAGTTCATGTAAGTCTTTCCAAGTTTTTCTGAGATCATCCTGCTTGTAATTTCTTACAGCACAATAATGCTCCATTGCAATCATATACCACAACTTGTTTAGCCATTCCCCAAATGACAGCCATCCCTTTGATTTCTAATTATTAGCTACCACAAAAAGAGCTGATTGAAAAATTTTTTGTGCAAATAGGTCCTTTCCCCTTTTGTTCTGGTTGTCTTTGGGATATTTGGCCATAATTCCAAATTGCTCTCAAGAATGGTTGAATCAGTTCACAACTCCACCAACAGTGCATTAGTGTTGCAGTTTCCCCACATCCCCTCCAACATCCAACATTTTCCTTTTTTGTTTAAAATAATTCAAGATTAGGTTGTTTTACTGGTGCGCCACTTTTTTTAACTCTTCTATTTAAAAAAAAGAGCAAAACTAATTCTGATCTAGTTTTGACAAATTGATGGCCTGATTGCACTCAAGGATAACTCCTACATCAATAGCCTTTTTTTATCTGTTAGAATATAATCTACTTTGCTCTTTATTATATTAGTTTGCATTCACCAAGTTCATGTGTGACAGTAATTTTTAAGCATATATTCATATTATAGAGGCCTGAAGCTTGTATGTATTTTATAAGTCTTTGGCCTCTCTAATAACCTTCTTCCTGAGCTACGATTTCCTATATATTTTTCCCCATCCTCACCTTTCCCATTCTTTGCTTTGAAATTACCAAGTTATCAGAGTTTGTATTAATTTGATTTGTAGGATCTGACCAATTTCTTAGTAAGATTTCTCTACCATGTTGTTCTCAGGAACCAATATTATTGCATAAAGTTATTTTTATGCAGATTCTTATAAGCACTCCAATATGTGAGGATTAAATAGCCCATGAAATAATATTTCTTGTTGCCTCCAGGCAACTCACACTCAAACTTTTGTTGTTGTTGTTTCTTTGAGTACCTACAAGTCATTCTCACAATTAACATCAACTTTTGAAAAGATTTACAGTATGTCAAAATTTTATCTATCATCTGTCTATCTACCCATCTATTCATTCACTCATTCATTCATTTATATTCTGAACATAACCAAAACCAGATAAAACAATCACTTTGTATATACAAAGTAGAATGGAAAAAGAACATTACATATGAAGCCAAGAATCTAAATAGCTTGCTTTTATTTTAAAACATAGAATGAATGAAACAAATTGTTTTCAAAGCTGCTCTGCTTTTCTGTGTTTTCTGCTAAGCTAACCTTCTTTCTATTCACTTCTAGGCATTTTTTTCATACAAAACATATTGCCATATTAGCCACATTGTAAAAAAAGAGACAAGAAAAACAAAGGGAAAAAAGTATTCTTCAATCTGCAGTATTCATAAGTTCTCTTTTTCTGGATGTGGACAGAAAGAATTTTTTGTAGTGAGTCCTTTGGAATTGTATTGGATCAGTGTATTAATTAGAGTAACTAAGTCTTTCACAGCTGATCATCATTACAATACCACTGTCACTGTATGCAATGTTCTCTTGGTTTTACTCTTTTCACTAGACCAGTTCACATAAGTCTTCCCAGGTTTTCAGCTTTTGTCTGATTGCTACCCCTGCATTTAAAAAAAAAAATTTACCTGAAGCACAATAGATTCTGCACTAGCCCCTTATTTTAACTCTGTGTGTGTCTTTCTGTTTCAAGCATGTGTCTTGTAATAGATTCTGGTTTCTAATACATTCTGCTATATGAATTCATCCCATTTACTTTCAGAGTTATGATTACTCACTATATATTTCCCTCCATCCTATTTTCTTCTGTTTATCCTTCTTTCTTTCTTTTTAACCTGGTCCTTCCTCAAACGTTTGTTTTGCTTCTGACCATGGCCTCCCTTAATTTACTCTCCCTTGTATCACTTCCTTTTTTTCTTATCCCCTTGTATTGTTAAGGAGATATGTGCAACTGCTTTAAACTATTTTTTGAGGATTGGATTGCACACTATAATGACCATTCTCCACACTGAATTGGAATCAGCATAACATTTATTCTGCACATAAGGACAATATAAAGCAGTATTATAGAAATATAGAAAGATAAAGATAAAGCTTAACAGATCAATAGGAATATTTACATACATCAACAAACCAGGGAAGCACCAACATCTGGGTTCACTGTTGGGGGGCCCCTTGCTATCAGCTCCCAGAGTCCCAGTTGAGAAAAGGTATCTCAGGCAAAGCATCCTTCCTGTGAGTGAAGCCCCAGGGAAAAATATCAATTTCCCTGAAAATACCCAGTTTCAAACAAAGAAAAAATTGGCGCATGTTTTAGCACCTGATAAGTTCAGCATCAGAGCCTACATGCCAGAACCCCCATGACTTAGCACCTGATTGGCTTAGAACCAGAAGGCACCAGAACCTATCTGACTGACTCAGTACCTGATTGGCTCTGCACCAGGGCTCTGTGTGACTCAGCATAGGATGTGTTGTGGCTGTGGACTGGGCCAGAGTTCAAAGGAATAAGACATCCGTAATTCGTAAGGTAAAATGTCTGTGTTCTAAAAGACACAGGATTAATTCTATATGTTCCTAGAAGGGTGGCCAACCCTTCAAGGAAGAGGAATCAGTCAAGTATATGCTTACCTTTAGTACTGGGAACACGGCCCCTGTCAAAGGAGAAAGGGCAACATATGTAGTCACATAGGCCTGTAAATGTACAGGGAAGATCTTTATATTTTCATTAATTAACCTTTTACCCTTTCCCTCTCCTGCTTCACTGTTGGGTAAGATAAGATAGGGGTGTGTGTGTGTGTGTATGTGTGTGTGTGTGTATCTATTTTTTTTCCCTTTTTGAACTACTTCAGATCAGAGTGACATTCAAGCATTGCCCATCCTACCCCCATTTTCCTCTTCATTGTAAAAGCTCTTCCTTGCATGCCTCTTTTATGTGAGATAATTTTTCCCATTCTTCCTCCCCCTTCCTCTTTCTCCCGATGCAGTCCCCTTTCTCAGCCCTCCATTTTTTGAGATCATCTCAGGATTATTGACTTGCACCCTTGCCCTCTGTTTATGTAGATTCCATAAAACTTCCCTAAGGATTATAAAGTTCTTGGGAGTTACATGTATCATTTTCTGGTATATGAATGTAGACAGTTGAACTTTGTTGAGTCCCTTATGATTTCTCTTTCGTGTTTACCTTTTTATGCATCTCTTAAGTCTTGTGTTTGAATGTCAAATTTTCTATTCAGCTCAGGTCATCAGGAATACTTGGAAGTTCTCTGTTTCATTAAATATTCATTTTTCCATTGAAGGTTTATGCTTAGTTTTGTTGGGTACACTTAGTTTTGTAATCCTAGCTCCTTTGCCTCCTAGAATACTATATTTCAAGTCTTCCACTCTTCTAATGTGGTAGCTACTAAATCTTGTTTGATCCTGACTGTGGTGTCAGGGTAAAAAGAGTCCTCACATTATGTAAATTCAACTCCCTGGAGATCCCTCACCTGTTGGGGGCTCCAGCTTTGGCTCCTGACAGGCAGTGGCATGGATGGCAGCAGGCTTTGGGGGGTCAGTCCCAGGCACTGAAACTGCTCCAGCTGTGGGGGCCTTAGAGCTGTGTAGGGGGTAGGGCCATGCAGAGCCCTGAGGAGAGAGGAGGTGTGTGAAGCAATCTAGTAGTTGTATTTGAATGGTTTCTTTCTAGCTGCTTGATGTATTTTCTTTTTGACGTGGGAGATCCAGATTTTGGTCATAACATTACTGAGTATTTTCATTTCGAGTTTTCTTCTAGGAGACAATAAGTGAATTCTTTCGATTTCTGTCTTATACTCTGAATCTAGGATATCAGGCAGTTTTCCTTGATAATTTCTTGAAACATGATGTCTAGGCTCTTTTTTTGATCATGGCTTTCAGATAGTCCAATAATTCTTAAATTACCTCTCTTCAACCTATTTTCTGGGTCAGTGGTTTTCCAATGAGATTTTTCACCTTTTCTTGTATTTTCCCATCCTTTTGACTTTGTTGTACTGTTTCTTGAAGTCTCAGGGAGTCATTAACTTCCATTTGCCCAATCCTAATTTTTAAGAACTTATTTTCTTCAGTGAGATTTTGTGCATCTCTTGGCATTTGGTCAATTATTTTTTTAAGATGTTACTTTCTTGAATATTTTTTTCAGGTTTTAAAACTTTTTATTTTCATATTAAAAAAATTGTGCATCCCAATAACTAAAATAATTTGAACAAAAAAAATGGCACTCTGATTAACTGCATTTTACAGCTTGCCAGGATCTTGGTATAGCTTTGTATTTCACTGTTAACTAGATTTACTGTAGTCCCACCTGGTTCTTCTTTTCACCAACATGCAAGCTCTTTTTTAAAAAAATTTCTTTAATGCCACCAGGACCCAAACTAACCAGGACAGGCAGATGGAAAGAGATAGCTGGCTTGGCCTTCATTCAATTCAATGTCAGTAGTTCTTTATTCTTTTGATGTTGAAAGGGGGTGGGGGCAGCACAGTCATTTAAATTTTTTCCAACCTCTTTGGTTACAAAGTTAAACAGCTAAAAGAAGTAAAATTAAGAAGGCAATGCTTGTGGAATGTACAGTGCATATTTGCAGGACAGATTTCATTATGATTCACCTGCTTCCTTCTCCCATTCAGTTGTTTATTTTGAAGGCAGTGGGTTTTCCTCTTGTGTTTCTGTCTTCTTCAATTTAGACTTATCAGATTTCTAAATCTCAGCTGTATCTGGTTTGTCAGACATTTTTGCAGATTGAGCAGTGGCAGGGCATACCAGTAAGTCAGATCTCCAAGGTGGCAGCTCTGAACCCTTTCTTGAATATTTTTGCACCTATTTTACCTGTTGATTATTTTTCATAATATTATTGCATCAATCTCATTTCTTTTCTCAATTTTCCTTTACCTCTTTTATTTGATTTTTAAGCTCTTCCAGGAATTCTTGTTGGGCTTGTGTCCAATTCACATTTTTCTTTGAGGCTTTTCTTGTAGCTGTTTTGACAGAGTTGTCTTTTTCTGAGTTTGTGTTTTGATGTTCTCCGTCACCATAGTAGCTTTTTTATAGTCAGATTCTTTTTCGTTGTTGTTGTTTGCTCATTTTCTCCTACTATTTCTTGACTATTAACTTTATGTTAAAGTTGGGAGGGCAGTGTCCCAAGCTTCAGGTTTTTTGGTACTGCTGTTTTCAGAACTAGTTCTGAGGGTCAGTAGAGTTTTGGTGCTTCCAAGGTGGTATGATCTAAGAGGAGGTGTGGTCACTGTTCTCTTGGCCTGTGCTCTTGTCTTTACCTGGGAAGGGACTTTGTTCCCTTGCAGCCATAAGTATTAGCACTCTCCTTGGCCCTAGAACTATGATTTACAACTGCATATCACAATACAATAGGATCCTGTACCCAATGACAACAAAGGGCCTCCTGTAATTTCTTTCTTACCAGTTTTCTGACCCCTTTACTGTCTCTGGGCTGAGACATCCTCAATCTGCTGCTGCCTCTGTCACAGTGGCCTCCAAGGCCTGTGGCTAGAATTGTACTCTGTTCTTGGGTGCTCTAGGCCAGTCCCCGCGCCAGTGTCACAGTCCTTTTCTGCTGACTTCCTAACTTGTCTTGGGCTGGAAAAATATCTCATCCTGATCTTTTTTGGCTCTGCCACTCCAATATTTGATTTGAGGCATTATGTTAAAGTTGTTTGAAGGAGAATGTTGGGAGAGTTCAGCTGAGTTGCTGCCTCTTCTCCACCTTCAGCTCTCCTTTTTTATATAGAAAAGGTCCCATCTTAGAGATATGTTAGTGTTGTTTCATTTTTCCAATTTGCAGTAATTCTAAATCAGTGATTGGCTACATGAGATGGCTGGTATTAGAACACTTAGCTTTCTTATCTCTGATCAGAATTTGGAAATCGGTTATATAAATCTCAGAATTAGGTGATATATAAACTACTCCATCTGGGCTGATGTTACTGTAGACATGATACACATGACATTCCTCTCTTTTGCTTCTCTCACTCGCTCAAACTGACTTTAAGCTGTCAGATTGGATTTTTTTTTATTGTTTGTTCATTTTCAAGCCTGTTTCTTGACTTTGAACTTTATGTTAAAGTTGGACTCTGCTTACTTCTGGAGGAGCCAGGGGAGGGCACTGTCTCAAGCTTCAGGCTTTTTCATCCTGCTATTTTCACAGCTAGTTCTGTGGGTCTGCAAGGTTTCGGTTCTTCCTAGGTGATACGATCCTAAGAGAGGTGTGGTCACTGCTCTCCTGGTCAATGCTCCCTTGAGAGCACAAGGGTTCCTCTCTCCCTTGGAACTGTGACTCAGAACTACATATAGGCAGTGGAATTGTCAAACAGCATCAATTCCTGTATCCAGTGCTAACACAACGGTCCTCTGTGTGATCTCCTTACCACCGTTAGGCTGAGAGCTCCTGAAGCTGCTGTTGCTGCTATTGTAGCTGCCTCCAAGGCCCACTGTGGGTGCAGAATGTGCTCTGAAGTAGGCCAGCCCAGGACCCAATGCCACAGATCTCTCCTTCTGATCTCATAAGTTGTCTTGGGGTGAAAAATGTCCTATCCCAACCTTTTGTTGGCTGTGCTGCTCCAGAAATCAATTTAAGGTGTTATTTTAAAATTGTTCAGAGAGGAATATTGGGAGAACTGGGCTGCAGTGCTTCCTCTATTCCACCCTCTTGGCTTTGTCTCCTCTTTTCTATGCATTTTTAAAAGTTCTTGAATTCTTATTTTTCCTTATTTTTTATTTCATTTTGGTAACCTTCTTGCTAGCTTTCCTTTTCCCCTTTCCCCTCTTGCCTTAAAAAAATGAAAGTAAAATTAAACCTTTTTTTATCAGCTATACATAGTCTAGCAAAACAAATCCCCACATTGGCAACGTGCAAAAATGTATGTCTCATACACCTTTTTGTAAAGAAATCAGTAGTTGTTTCATTACAAGTCCTTTGGAATCATGGTTGGGCATTGAATTGATCTGAGTTTTTATGTCTTTCAAAGGTATTTTGTTTTTCTATATTTGTTGTCGTTGTATAAATTGTTCTCCAAATAATAAATTGTACTAACAACTCTGCATTTTGTGTAAGTTTTCCCAAGTTTGTCTGAAACCATTTCTTTTATTATTTCTTACAGAGCAATATAATCCCATAACATTTGTATACCATAATTTCAGCCATTTCACAATTTATGGGCAGTACTTTAATTTACAGTTATTGGTCAATGAAAAAAAGAACTACTAGAAATACTTTCATTCATATGGCTCTTTTTTCTCTTTCTTTGTATCTCTTTGGGATATAGGCCTAATAATAGTATTGCTTAATCAAAGGGTATAAACAGATTAGTGACTTTTAGGGTATAGTTCCAGAATGCTTTCCAGAATGGCTAGACTAATTTGTAGTTCTATTAACAATGTTTTAATGTCTCTATTGTCACACAGCCTCTTCAATAATTGTCATTTTCTCTTTTTGTTGCCTTTGTCAGTTCGATGGTTGTAAGTTGGAACCTCAGAGGCAGCTAAGTGGCTTAGTGGATCAATGATAAGACCTAGAGTCCAGAAGACTTGAGTTCAAATACTGCCAAAATTACTTACTAGTTGTATGACCTTGGGCAAGTTACTTAATCTCTATCTCAGTTTCTTTATGTATGAAATAGAGATAATAATGGCCCTATTTTTTTTAGGCTGCTGGGGGTACAGTTGGCCTAGAGTAAGGAAGACTGAGTTCATATGCAGCCTCGCACACTTAATGGCTATGTAAGTGTGTGTGTAAATGTGTTCATAACCTTTTCAATTTTATATAATCAAAATTCTCCTTTTATTGTCTGTGATCCTCTCTATCCCTTATTTGGTCATGAACTATTCCCCTATCCCAAGTTGTTATGGGTATTTCCTTCCTTGCTCTTAAAAATGTTAAGACTGATATGATTCAGCTCCATAAGCAATATGTCACTCATTAGTCATTGAAAATAGAACTAATATTTGAAGTTCCAATAGTCAAAGTTTACTGATGGTCTAAAATTGTGTGATTCTTAGCATACTCTATCTTGTTTCTTTCTACTCAGCCAGAATCATAGAAATGGAAGGACATACAAAACTGAAGGACATTTAAAAATTTTGTTTGTTCATAATTTTTTGACCAAAAAAAGTTCATCATCCTGTAGCCAGACTAATGGTGATATGCTTCCCTTAATTGGTTTGGTCGGTCCTCAAAAAATAAAACTGACCTGTGTTTTTGTTGAATTGGTTACAGGGGCCATACTTCAAAGTCTTTTCAGAATGATAGTCTCTCAGAATGGCCATTCTACTGGCAAAGCCTTCAAGAAACTAAGGTTACCTCTACACCACAATGAAGCTTTAGCACAGGACTTTATCATGGTGTAGTAATACAATGACAAAAATGAAACAGACTGCCTTCAAGAAATTTCCATTCTTTTAGGGTATACATCATGAACTTGTATAGGTATATTCAAAATACACACAAAATAATACTGTGCGGCCTCTGAGGACCCTTCTGGCTCTAGTTCTGTGAGCCCATGAATTTGTGAGCTGAGCCTTGAAGTTAACCATGGCTTCTAAAACGTGGGAGTCAGGAGGAAGTGCATTCCAAACATGGGGAACTGTAACAACAATGCTGCTTGCTGCTACTGTGGCTGTGTAAGGCCAACAACAAGACCAACAACACCAGGACACAGGAGGGCTGCAAGAGCAGGTTCTTTGATATGCTTTTCTAACAAAAGTAACTTTAAGGGGTTTAGAATCTCACTTTAATTAAACATACATATATCATTCACTTAGTTCAGGGGAAAAAGTCAGCACCCTGAACTTCAGAGCAAATACAAACAGAAATTACAAACAGAGAAAATATAAACAGAGCAAATAACACAAATCAACAGAAAGGCTTCTAGCTGTCTGTCTAAGACATTATATACATAGTTACCAGAGAGAGAAACACCAACATCTGGGTTTTTCAAAGCCAGGGGGCTCCTTAACATCTACCCAGAATCTCATCTGGTCAAATCACATCATACTGTTCCAGTGAGTGAGCCCCTAAACAAAACCTCTTCTCCTTCAGTTCTGAGAGTTCTGGATTCTCGATTCTCAATTCTGAGTTCAATGGCTATCCTCTGGGTATATATGCCCTTTTTCAAGACCGGAGGGCTCCACACCTCTCTAGGGCTTCACACCTCTCCAGGGCTTCACACCTCTCATGACCTAATTAGCAAAAGGGTGTGGGCCTTCCTACAACCAAAGGCAAGACTCAATCAAAGGCTCTTGATTGCCTTAGTATTGAGAAGCACTCTAAAAGGAAAAACAATAAAAAGTTCCACTTTGCTTGCCCTTACAGGAACAGACTATGCAAAGGCACAGAAGTGGGAGAAAGAATGTTCTGTGTGAGGAACAGCATGGAGGCCAGTTTATTAGGATGGTCTGGTATCTGAAGGAGACTAAAGTATAATCAAACTTGAAAAAGGTAGGTGGGAACCAGCTGGTGAAGGACTTTAAATGTCAAATAGGGGAGTGTATATTTTATACTAAAGGTAGCAGGAACTATGGAAATTTATTGAGTAGGGGAGTGACCTGATCAGACCTCTTCTTTAGGAATATCAATTTACCAACTAGTCATAGAAAGGGGGCTCCTGTATAGGAAAGGCCCAGTCTCCAAATGACCACTTGGTGAAAAGAGATGTTTTTCTTACTTGTCTCATAGGCAAAGACTTCTTCAATAAAATATAAAAGGAATGGCTTTGTTGAGAGCTAGGATTTACAGACCCAAGAACCTCTCCTCAAAAGGTAGGGGTTGGTAGGGGGAGTGAATTACCTCCTGAAATTGAAATAGAAAACAGGAAGCAAATTAGAAGCGTTCTTTCAATGTGTGGCTGAGGAACTCAGAGCTGAGCTTGCTTCTATGTTCTCTGATATACAGCCATACTATACTGATAGAATATTGGCATTCAAAAGGGGAGCCTGTGTTTCAGGGAGGTTTGTGGTCATTAAAAGAGCTTTGTAGTTTCACAAAAGCAATCTCTTCCTCCTGGGTCCAACTTTCTGTCTAGACTTCAAATAGATAAATGTCCATTTGACAAAAAGACAAGTCAATTTGACAAATAGACAAGTAGACATGTCAAATGCTGTCCAATGTATCTAATAGACAAACTGTATGGGTTATCCATGTAGCTATACAGTATTGTCAGAACAATAGGCAGTCTTTGCCCACTTGGTTTTTCCTATGTGGATAATTAAATTGAAATCATTTGAGTTCTTATGTATCAAATCCAGGAGGCTCTGCAACGTCAGAGGCCTTGGTGTAATAAGCCCAGTGTCATTCACAAATAAGAGCATGAGAAGAACCTCACTACCAATAGGGAATCTCTCTTCAGTTTGGACTCTGTCTTGGATCTCTACCACAACAGTGCTTATTAGCTTCTCTTCTTTGCTATTTACCCTGCTTTTGATCTCAATTACATAATTTTGCTGTTGACTCGGTGTGTCTTACATGGTTGAATGATGGTAAATGATACTGAGTTGGAGCTCAGGCCATGACTTGCCATAGTTTATTACCTAAAACAATCACCCTGAACCTAGGCAAAGTAGCAAGGGGCTCCAGAGCCAGAGTTTTTATAGATTTCAGGGGTTCTATGTGTAACCTGAGTTTGTCTGGTCGTGGCCAGTTCAGGTAACATGGAAAGGCCCTTGAGGAGCCTTTGGAGGATACCCAGGTTACTCCTCTAGGTCTCTTATCACACAGTTGTTTCTCTGTCTCCATCTCTTTTCGCTAGAACCTAGCTTCCCATTACTGGTTGGGGGATAAATGCAGATTCCTTAATACAGATTCACTTTATTTTAGAAGGCAAGAGGAAGGGATGCCACAAAATTGTGTGGCAAGGGAAGTATGGAGTAAAAGGAGGAACGGGGAGGCAAACTCATTGGTTGTGATGTCACATGAAACACATAGGACAGGATATTCAGAATTTGGACTCTCATTATTTCTTTTTTTCTCCCCGTTGTCCATCTGCCTCTGGTATAGCCAGGGGCATAACTTGTTCGTGTATGAACCTGCTGCTAGACCAGATTGTTCCTAAGCCCCAGGCCAATACTAGATGTTGAAGCACTAGGCTTTCTGTCATGGCTATCAAATCCCCAGACCACCAAAGTCTGCAGTAGATTCTTTTTACCCAGGGTTCATCTAGCATCATCTGGTCTATCATACTTGCTTACCATACCCAATTTTAATTATTATCATATTCTTGTGCATATGGATACATATATATCAATGAGGGGAGGGGCTCTTTACTCCATTAGTGACAGTATATCATTCAAATACTTGGTTTCCTCTTTTCCTGAGAATCCTCAGGTTGCATTGGGACTGCCTAAGGGAAGCTTCATGTCATTTATATGACAATCCATCTCCCATTTCCCACGCCTGCAAGGTGTTCTCTTTTTACCTATACCTTCAAGAATGTCCAACTTGCAGATTCAGCTCAGGTGCCACTGCTACAGGAGGCCAATGTTGATGTCTCCAGTTACTAGCACCATGGCTTCCTTTTGTATTTGTTTATTTCAGTTCATGTCATTTCCTCCCAATAGTATGTCAAATTCTTGGAACTATTTGGTTTTTGTGTCTGTATCCACAGGACCTGGCACAGTGCTTGGTACAAAATAAGCAATAATTAGTGCTTTTGTAATGAACTTTTGTACTTATACATGATATAATATACTTATCTGTGTTTGCATCTTACCTTTTTACTAGATTGTGAGCTCCACAATTGGTCAAAATTTTGTATTTGTGAAGAGTAGTAATTTAGAAGGAGTTTTTGAAAGAAAAAAGAATTATATAGATTCCTACAGTTCTAAGCATCCCATGATCCTATACCCCAACCCCTTCTCAAATATAAACAAACTCTGACACGGATGCTATCTAAGTCATTAGAACGTGAGCATTTTGAAGGCAGGGACTGCGTTTCTACTTTTCTTTATGTCCTCATCACTTAGTACCACATCTGGCAAGCAGTAAACAATAGTTCCTTGATGATATTGATACCATCTAACCCCAAACTCAACACTAACAATGCCATCATCCCTAATTCTTTCTCAAGTCTGTGTCAAGAAAAGCCCAGAGCAAGTTAAGGAAATACTCAGGATATTTGGTAATTGGAAAGTTTCATCCTAGGGCACAATGTTAATCATATTGCAAATGTTTGATAAATATTTGTTAGTTAATTAATTAATTGACTAACGCTCCCATTTAATAGGGGTACTGTTAGCCTCTTGTTCTTGGATAGTAGTGGCAAGGTTGTTTCTGAAGTTCTGAATGTACAGGGCTAAGAGACCTCAATCAATTAGAGAAAAACTGTCAAAGAGCACCCTTTCACCCTTTCTTCATTACCTAGGGCACTTTTGTCCCTTGGCTACTTTCTTGTTCTCCTGTTGTTCTAGACCTCATAATCTAGTCTGGTCTACCTTGCCCAGTGCTCCTTCCTCTGAACCCTTTTTTAGGCTTCTCAAAACCAGCTCTCAGAGAGTTCTCTTTAGGAAAGAAGCAAGTAAACTAATCCAGAATAAAGTATAAATGATTGCTAATAGCTTCATCTATTCATCTTCCAAGAGATTTTTGTTTTATTCAGGGACAATGACTTTATTATTAGAGGGCTGATTCTAAAATTAGAATTTCAGTGTGTTAGCTCCAAAGGTAAAGGGGACTGAAACCATAGCCCATTCTAACTATAGTAAGGCCTACCTCCTTCTAATCACCATATTAGAGATGAGGCAACTAAGGTTCAGAGTTAAGTGATCTGGCAAAGATTATACAATTTTTTTAATAGAAGAGATGGAAACCAAATCTAGGTCCCTTTATAGTTCAGTGGTCTTCTTAGTACAGCATGATATTTCCCTAGCCCTCCTCATTTTGCTCTTCTACAGCTGGTCAAAGCTTAGTTCTCTGTTGTTCTGTAGGTGATAACAAAGAAGTAGAAGGACATAGCTGGGGTCAGACCCATAAAATAGTCAGATTTATTCTAGTATAAGGGCAAAACTTGAATTAGTGCTTAGAAGTTCTAAAAGTGGTAGAGTTTAGCTCAGCAGAAGAACTTCCTAACAACTGGAATTATCTAAGAATGGCCTCGGTTGCCTTGAAAGCTAGAGAGTTCCCCATTATTAGAGCTCTTTATTCAGAGATTATAGCAGAACAGTGAAGTCTGTGGAAAGGATTCTTGTATCATGTAAGGGTTAGACTAGAATGAATGTGTCACAGAGGTACCCAAGTATCTATGTAGCAGACTCAGTTTCTGCTTTCTGCAAACACATTCTTGAGTTGAAAGACGTTCATGGTAAAGATGGTGGAGAAGATTTGACTTGGCAAGGAGGGGAAAGGTGAGGAAAAAGGAGATGACATTCTGGGGAAGAGAATTTGGCAGTAGGCAGCAGGATTGTTAACAGAATGAAATGAAAATACAGTAAACCTTGTTATAACATGGCTCATTATGATACAGATTTGGATAAGTCACAGATACAGTCAGTTTTCCCCAAACACAGCAATAGTATATTATAAAAGCTGATATAACAGAGTAGAACACTGATGCTAACCCTGCCCCTTCTCTTCAAGAATACAAAGGAGGTGAATTGTAAGTGGATTTTTTTTCTTTCTCAAATATAACACTATATTTGAGTTGCTCCTTATTTTTCAGAAATTTAGTGTTCATCATTTAATATGTGGAGATCCTTGGCCAGCAGTCACTAGGCTGTTCTCCCTCAGAGTGAACCCGCAGACCCCATGGTTTATAGTCACCTGCTATTCTATCTTTGTCCTCACATGTGAAGTGAAAGGATACAATTTAGAGGCAAAAAGAATGGAAGACTGGACAGCTAGAGGCCTTGGGACACATGTAAATCAAATTGTTCAGAGAAAATTATCTACACTACTATCCACTTAAATAGAAGTTGCACCAGACCCTGTGAAGGGCACTCAGGGTCGCCAGATCACAGAATATCAGAAGAGGCTTGCCAGTGACAGAGAGGAGAGTAGCCCTCCCCCTAAGGCATTGAATTCCTTTCCATCCTAGTGTCTCTGGGAGGGGCCCAGAGTGGAGCTGGCATTTGCCTTTGCAAATGCAAATAGGGTCTTTGCATTTGATGCTGCAAATAGACCAAAGAAAGGGTAGGGATCATATGAACTGGGAGGGACTTAAGCAATCCAATACCCTCATTTTGCAGATAAGTCAATTAGAGGTAGAGTAAGATTTTGAACTTAAACCCTCTGATTTACTTGAGTGCTACTTCTGTGCCATTCTGGTCTGCTGAAACTAGTTAAAGAGAGATTGCTTAGGACAGGGACAGAAATTTTCAAAGATAAATAAGATCATATCTTGATAGAGCTCAAATACTGATAAAACCTAGCAGAGCTATTTGCCATCCAAGACTGATAGGTAAGAATCATTACTTTGTTTTGTGACCTTGGGCAGTTTACTTTCCTTTTCTGGTCCTCCTTTTTAAAATTAGGGAGATGGTTTAGCTCTAGTATCCTGTAATTCCCTGGGCACCTCTTGCCCCACCTAATTACCAGATTTCTCTCAGAAGAGAGAAAATCTCCAGAGGGAACCACTGGTGGTAGGGTAGAAACCTCACTCTCATAGATAACCTTGGCTTCTGCTTATCTGTGGTGCTTAGGAAGTCAAGAGAGAAGTCTAAGCACTTGGGGGTGACCCTTTCTCTTGGCTCTGCATGGAGGAGGGTGGAAAGTATATCCAGAATAATATGCTACCCCCAAACATCTATAAAGAATTTGGAGAAACAAGCATCCAGTTCCTTCATCAGCATTCTGGGGAGTCCTCATCCTGAGTCCTCAGGAAAAGGTATAAGGCACTTGGAGAACTAATCATGGCAAGCAGACTTATGTTAAAGGCCCTGTGGAGAAAGGTTACTAGGACATTTTTGGAAGAAGGGCATGAAGGGGGTGGTGTAGGAAAGACGTGCATGTAACACTATGAAAGGCCTAGTTCTATGGACTCCTGAGCCAAAGCTGCCACAAATAGCTTCCAGGCCCCTTTTGGCTGAGAATTTCTCGTCTCAGATAGATGCAAATATTGATAAAACTTTAGGAGGTGGATTACGGCTTTCCATGAATCTGCAGACTCTTCTCATATGGCATTTCATCATTTAGTTTTTTACTTTTGACGGAGGTGCAAAAAAAATTGATATCACAGATGCCTAGCTCAGTTCTGGGATCTGGTTCTCTTCCTAGAATGGCGTGGAGTGTTAGTATGTTATACATTTATTGGTAGATCACAGAATAACTGCTCATTGAATGCAGAGAGAAAAGAAAAAAAAAAGTCAGGTAATCAAGAAAGAACTGTGATCCCAGCACAAATACCTTGAGGTCTGTGGGTACTTCCCCTATCTAAACTGTTCTTATGCAGTGACCTATTTATCTCATGAATTTACCTACATATTTATGCACCCATTTTCCTCTCCCACTTTTAATCTTTGGAATGTTTGAAGATGTCACTGGTAACAAGACCAGTCTGGTCTACTCAAAGTTACTCAATGTCTCAATTCTTCAAAAGAGTTGATGGGGGTAGGACTAGATGTCAAACTCCAGGTCTGAAAGATGTGCTGCCCAGTCCTCTCCTCCATCTGGAAGTTCAAGTTCAAAGACCTAGATAGGGATTCTACCTATCCCACTGTGGCAATCGGGTACATAAAAAGGAGCTTCTTCTTGAAGTTCATTTTGCCCTAGCATATGGCTGATGAAGGAGAAGGTTATTGAGATGAATGACACTAAAGGGCGAAGGTGATAAGAGGTGGTGCTTGCTGATAGGAAGCGTTTCAAGCATTAATGATAATAGAAGGACTAAATAGATGATACTTGGGGCATAACCCAGCAAAGCTCAGCTTCTCCATCTATGTGGTTCCAAACTGGGAGTCCTGTGAAGGAATGAAAATCCTTTCTTCCCCATAAAAGTAAGAAAAAACTTTTACTGGATCTGTTTTCTTTATCCATCTCACCATGCAGATGGAGGCATGGGATGCTGGTCATTAGACTACTTTCCCCAACCAAGGTGAAGATGAGGCGATTCAACGATTCAGGAAAAAGGACTTGAGGCTTTGAAAGAAAACTGACTTTTGTCGCTGCTTCTGTTTTTTTTTAATTATGGGTACCCACACCAGTCCACACACCAGAAGCATGAGTCCCAGGGAAAGGAAGGCTGGCCCACTCATCTGATAACCAGTACGGACACTTGAATTTGAAGGTAAATCCAGAGTGTATGACAAGCTAGTGATGACCACACCGAACAGGAAGATAGCCCCACCTGTAGACATGATGATGATGGGCTTGCGGAAGATTTCCCAATTATTCCTGCTTCCAGCTGTCCAGACTGATTCACTCCGGGAGCTAATGCAGAGAGAGCTGGCTGTCTGACTGGGCAATAAATCCTTAGACTCTGGAGACTTCTCATCTGCATTTAGGGCACTAGGGAGAGTTTCCATTGCTACAGACTGTGTATTTAGTACCTATGAGGGTTAAAAACAAAGGTGTTAAGTGAATGGCAACAAAACCCAGTTCCTCTGATAAACTAATTTACATAAAAACTGAGCTCCAGTGTGCTACTAGAGTAATCAATCAAACAAAAATCGTTTATTAATCACCTATTTTGTTCCAGGTCCTGGGCTAGTTCCTGGGATACAAAGAAAAAAGCAGGGGCAGCTAGGTGGCACAGTGAGTAGAGCACCAGCCCTGGAGTCAGAAGGAACTGAGTTCAAATCAAATCAAATCAAATCTGGCCTCAGATATTTGACACCCTTACTAGCTGTGTGACCTTAGGCAAGTCACTTAACCCCAACTGCCCTGCCTTCCCCTCTCAAAAAAAAGACAAACAGAACAGCCCCTGCCTTCAAGTTTAGGTTCTAGCAGCAGAGGCAACATGTACATATAGACAACTTTAGTGAGGGAAAAGAAGCTAGTAGGTCGGTAGGTGAAGTAGGAAAGGCTTCATGCATATGGTGGCATTTACTCTAAGTCTTGAAGGAAATCAGAGATTTCAAGATGTGGAGGTAAGTTAAGGAGGCAGAGCATTTAAGGCAGTCAGTGCAATTGATGGAGAAGGGAGATGGAGTGTTGTGTTTGGAGAATGGAAATAAGGTCAGTATGGCCTAATTATGACATGCATGAAGGATAGTAATGTATGATGCAGCTGGAAAGGTAGGATGAGACCAGGTTTGGAAGAGCTCTAAATGCCAGGAGTTTATATTTGATTTTCAAGGTAGGGAGTAAATGGGAGTTTGTGGAATATGGGAGGGTGACATAGTCAAATTTATGTTTGGGGATAGTTAACATTAGTGACTATGTGAAGGATGGATTGTACTGGGGAAAGAATTGAGATGGGGGGGCTAATTAGGAGGTTTTTTACAGGTATCTGAACTAGAGAGAGAGAGAGAGAGAGAGAGAGAGAGAGAGAGACTGAGACAGAGAGAGACAGAGAAACAGAGAGACAGAGAAGGACCAGAGGACCAGACATATAAATCTGAGATTCATCAGCATAGAGAAGCTAATTGATCCCACAAAAACTTATGGAATCGCTTAATAATAATAATAACAGCATTTATAGAGTTCTTTAAGATCTGCAAAGTGCTTTACAAATACCTCATTTTATCCTTCTAACAACTCTGGGAGATAAGTGCTATGATTTTTCTCATTTTAGAAATGGGGAAACTGAATCAGGCAGAGGTTAAGTGACTTGCCCAAGGTCACATAGCTAGTAAGTGTAATGGAACTGAGGTCTTCCTGACTCCAGGCCCAGCACTCTCTCCACTGAACCACTTGAATGAGAAAGCATATAGCCACAGTTAATAAATGTTACATGAAATGTTACATGAGGACCATTAACGGACAGAAAAGTTAATCAAGAGCCATATAACCAAGAAGGGGAATATTCCTAGTGGAGAAAGGAGGAAAAAATGGGGAAGGGGCTAGAACTCATTTTATTTCTCGTAATTGGAGTGCATGAGAAGTGTATACAAACATGGTGGAAAATGTGGGGGGAATAGGCCTCAAATGATCCTCATTGTAATCTGAGCTGAACAATGGAGAATAGAACACACACACACACACACACACACACACACACACACACACCACTATTTGGTTTAGAAACACATCAAACTCTAATAGTGAAACAAATAGGGGGAGGGGAAACTAATACTAGGGAGGAAATAGTTTCAAGCAAACTAACTTCCTGATCCTGGGGGGGTATAATTAAAAGGAAACATAAACGGGCTTCCAATCAATCCTTGGGTGTTTGTGTGCTGTTATATATGTATTAAGGAGATATGATTCTGCATTGGTGGTCAACATACTGAGTGTGAAGAAATGTGCATCAGAATGTGGTACTTATAAGTTTGGTGCCAGAGCATCTTCAGGAAGAGACACTTTGTGGTTCCAGAGATTCCATGAGAGACATATGGAGAAAAAAAGCAGACAGGTAGCAGAAGCTGGATCTTCATCAAGTGCCACCTGCCTCCTGCTTGATAAAATGGACATTATTTCATTCCTACCTGAAGAACTAATTCACTTTTGTATATTTTCTGGTATATTCTAGTCTGTGGGACTTCTTCAATTTGTTGATTTGCTTGGCTAAATGAGCTTACTTGCTATTTGTTACTATGGTCTTTTATGGAATGAGTGCTGGAAAATTGCTAAACAAGAGAGTATAAGCTAAGGTCTACCCTCCCCTTACGAACAACCAGAGATATAGCTTTCCTTCTGGACTCAGATTCATACCTCTAGACCAACAGTATTTGATGAAGAACAGATAGATATAATTCAAGGTCAATATTCCTTTCAAAGACTGTAGCCAAGAGTGCCCAGTGTCATGGTGTTCCTTGGGTCTATCTGCCCCTTCCTTCTTCCCTTTTCACTTGACTTCCTCTGTGCCTGGAATTCACTTCATCCTTAATATGCTTCATAGAATGCCTCTTTTTCCTCAGGATGAAGATCAAGTACTACCTTCTGCTTAAAACCTTTCCTCATCCCCACAAGTGTTAATGCCTCTTCTACCTAACTACCTTATATTGAACTTTCGTTGTTGTTTTTGTTCACTTGTTTCAGTTGTGACTGACTCTTCATGACCCCATTTGGGGTTTTCTGGAGTGGTTTGCCATTTCCTCCTCCAGCTCATTTTACAGATGAAGAAACTGAGGCAAAGAGAACCCTCTTAAAGTGACTTGCCCAGGGTCACACAGCTAGGAAGTGTCTAAGGCCAGATTTGAACTCAAGAAAATATCTTCCTGACTGTAGACCAAGCACTCTGTGCCAATTTAAATACCTTGTATTTGTTCTATTTTTATTTTTTATATACTCATGTAAGGGCTTCCCTTCATAGCACTTAAGCTCCTTGAGGTTAGTAATTGCTTTACGTCATTGTATTTGTATCCTCAGAACCCAGAATGGTTCCTGAAGCAGGTACCTCAGTGCTTGTTGATGAATTCATTGGAGAATATTTTACACAAAGATTATTTCAAAGAACATGAGAATAGTCTTAACTCATTGGTGATCTGTAACATGAAAAAGGAATCAGATAGTTTATGTGAAGAAGTTCCGGGGGTTTTAATGGACTTAAAAGCAAAATTTAATCCAACAGTGTGACACAGCAGCCAGAATGGATCATGCTATCTCTCCTAAGCTACATTAAACAAGGCACAGTGTGGAGAATGAGGGAGTTAATAGTTTTGTTGTACTCTTATTCAATCTACCATACTGTATTCATTTCTGTGTACCTTTTAGGAAAGACATAAACAAATGGGAGTCCATCCAGAAAAACGCAATTGTGCAAAAAAGGATGGTGAGAAGACTGGAAAACCCATTCTAGGAGTAGTAATTGATTGAAGGAACTGGGAGTGTTTAGCCTAGAGAAGATATCTGCAGGTGAGGAGATGTGATAGCTATCTTCAAATGTTGGAAGGGCTATCTCATGGAATAATAATTAGATTAGGACAGAATGAGAATCAGTGGGTAGAAACTGCATTGACAGATTTAAACTTGATGGAAGGAAAAGCTTCTAAACAATCAGAGGTATCCAAACATGGAATGGGCTGGTGAGAAAGTTGTGAGGCCTTCGTTAGTGTAGGTCTTCAGTTGGATGCTAGATGTTGCATAAGGTTGTAGATATTTTCATCAAATGAAGGTTAGACTACAATGGGTCTGAGGCCCCTTTCAACTGTGAGATGCTATGATTCTGCAATGCAACATTATTATTTTTCAAGATTATGGAATGATAGAATTTTATTTCAGGGATATAATAATAATATTGCCCACCTTTATATAGTGGGCTTCAGGTTTGCTACGTGAGTGCTAATGTTCACATGACCTCACATGATCCTCATAGCAACCTTGCAATGTAGATATTACAAGAACAATAATTCCCATTTTACAGACGAGTAACTGAGGCTTAGGGGGAATAAAATGACTTGCCCATGGCCATGTAGCTAGTAAGTTTCAGAGAGAGTATTCAGAACCAGGCCTTTCCTTACCTGAAGTCCAGCATTCTTTCCATTATACAACACTTTTACCATGATAATCTTATCCAATTTTCTTATTTTACATGTGAGGAAACTGAGGTCCAGATAATTTAAATGATTCCACAAGTCCCACGGTGAGCCCTAAGACTAGAATTCAGGCCTCCTAGTTTCTAGCCTGCTCCTTCAGTGCTACAGTTCTATTGAGTTAGCAGATACTTGCACACAAAGAATTGAATGGAAGCCCATTGACCTAATGTAGGTCATAGAATCCCAAACCAGAATAGGACTTTAGAGATCATCTAGTCTAATCGCATCATGTTACTCAAGGAAACTAAAGGCTAAAGAGGAGACATGGCTGGCCAAAGGCACCAGAAGGGTTACTTTGTGTTGTAAGGAGGTCATAAGAACAATCTTCCTTGACTGTTTATGCTCTTAATTTGCTTAACAAACATTTTTGTCCTGGCTCAAACAGAAATAGATGATGGTCAAGGTAGAATAATCCATATTTCAAATGGGCCAAGTGAATATGAGTTAAGGAGACTTTGGCTATTATAATTATAGGTCATTTTGGCCTTTCTGGTAGAGTAATTTGCACTCCCCAAACAATAAACAAATTGGGGGCTATGAAAAGGGGAACACAGGCAAATCTTACTTTGTATGAGGAGGGATGTGACTGTCTAAGAAAGATCTATGTTTCGTATTATCTCAACAACTGATATTTTACAAAGTGTTCCCTAGATGTTACAACTAGCTTATTTCGGACTCAAGTACTCCTTGAGTCCCTGTAGTGGCTAGCAACTTCCCCCTAAATTATCTTGTATTTACTTTGTATGTAGTTACTTGTGTCAATGTTGTCTCTCCTGATGGAAGGTAAACTCCTTGGGGATGGGGACAATTTCATTTTGGTCTTATATCCCCAGGACCTAGGACTTCACCTGGCATACAGAAGGTATTTAATAATGGCTGATTAATGATTGCGCTGTTCTTCATAATGACATTGAAAGAAAGTATTTCCAGGTTACAGATAAGAAATTGCAGCTTAAAGAGGTTATAGGATTTGCTCAATGTCACATGCGTTAGTGAGTACCAAAGCTTGGATTTGAACCCAGGTCTTACTGATTCCTGATCCTGTACTATATGTTCTCACTGTAAGACATGATTCCAAAGAGAACTGTAAGCAGTTGTAGGCGTGATTTAAGTATCACTTAAAAGAGAAGGCATAGAGGGGTTATTGAAATCAATCAATAAGCATCTATTAAACTCTTATTAAGCACCAGGCACTAGGCTGAGATCTGGGAATGCAAAGATAAACGTGAAAAAGTCCCTGCCCTCCAGGAGCTTACCTTCCTTTTGAGGAGATAACATGTGTGTATATGAAGATATACAAATAAATGGAAGATAATTGGAGGGAAGGCACTAATAAGTGAGAGAATCAGGAAATGTTTCAATTAGAAGGTGTTTTCAGGAAGCAACAACTCTTAGAGATAAGGGTGAGGAGAGAAGGCATTTTAGATGTGGGGACAGCTGGTGCAAAGTCAGAGGGACAGGAAATGGAACTGAGGCTGAAGAACATGAATAAAAGCCAATTTGATGGGACCATAGAGTACATGAAGGGGAAAAATGTATAAAAAAGTTGGAAAGGTGGTTGGAACTAAGTTGTGAAGGGCTTTAAATGATAAAGGAGATTATATTTGATCCTAGAGTCTGTGGAGAAACATTGAAATTTATTGGCTAAGGGAAGAATACGGTCAGACCTACAACTTGAGAAAATCTTTTTGGCAGCTGTATAGGTAGATGTATTAAAGAGGTAAGCCACCAGAGGAAGACAGACCAATTAGAAGGCTATTGTAGCAGTATAGGCAAGAAGCGATGATTGCCTGATCTAGAACAGTAGTCAGTAAATAGAGATATTCAAGAGATTCTGTGGAGGTAAAATTGACAAGACTTGGCAAATGATTGAATAGGCGACCTAAGTGAGAGTGAAGAACTGAGAATAATGCCATGGTCGTGAACTTGGGTTGAGGTTGTGGCCTTGTCCTTTGTTAAGAAGATGAGTGGATTTGGAAAGTAGTTCTTTTTTGGACATGTTGAGTTTGATAAGCCTATGGTGTTTCAGGATATCTGATAGGCAGGACTGGACTTAAGAACAGAGACTAGGGCTGGATACATACATCCAGAAATCATTTGCTGACAGATGATAATTAAACTCATAGGAGCTGTTGAGGTCACTGTATAAGAAAAAGGCCCATGACAGAGTCTTGAGTTATGTGCATAGTTAGAGAGTGTAATATGGGTGACAATCCAGCAATGGAGCATTGGACTTGGAGTCCGAAAGATCTGAGTTCAAATTGGGCCTTAGTTTCTTACCAGCTGTGTGACTCTGGGCAAGTCAGTTAATCTTTATCTGCCTCAGTTTCCTCTTCTGTAAAAATAGCACTTGCCACCCAGAGTCGTTGTAAAGATAAAACGAGTTATTTCTAATGCACTTTAAAAACCTTATAGTGATATATGAAGGCTATTCGTTTATTATGGTCACTACTAATAATATCAGGTAGAAGAAGAACCAAGAAAAAGCAGAAAAGAAGAGGTGGGGGAGGGGTGGCAGGTGAGTGAGGAAAGAGAAATATATGAATGGAAGTGGAGGCTGAATTGTTTCAGAGAAGGAGAAGAAAGGAAGAAGGATATCATAAGATCCTAGACCTAGAGCTGGAAGAGACTTTAGGGGCCCTTTGAATCAATTGAGGCACAAGGAGGTTAAATGATTTCCTCATGGGGTGGGAGAAGTGACATTAGCAGTGAATAAAAGAGTGTAATAAAAGAGCAGAGAGTGTAAGAATGCATCTTGTTACAGGGGCAGATTCCAGTTGCCCCAGATGTCAGGTTCTGGTGCTTTTACTGCTTTTAGAGAAGTTAGTGTGGTTTAACTGGGCCATTTCTAAAACTTAGGCTTACTACCACCAGCTGATGCCCGAAGAATCTGCAGAGTCTGAGTCAGCAGGCATTGTATATTCCCAGGAGCAAACAACACTTGGCAAATGCTTCTCTCAAACCATTAAGCACCAGTACTCTATTAGTCTTCTACGTAAGGACTGGATTGACCTGTGTTTCCCAATATCCTTTCCCTTTTTGTGATGAGCGCATAGGCCTGAATTTATCAGATAGTGCCCGTGTACTACAGAGGAGACACACAAAGATAACATTATAGGCTACCTTTACAACCTGGCGACAATATGGAGACCACGGATGGCGAAGATACATTTCTTCTCCAAACACAGTTGAGGGCTGCTACCGCTTACCTTAACTTTTGAACCTTACGTGGCCAGTGGTTTCCTCTTGCTTTGGCACAAATAGGGCCATTTTTAACAAGCAGAGCACTCAGTGGAGCAGCAAACCAGTGCTTTGTCCCAAGGCCCACTTCTTAGCTGGGCTGTTATATCTAATAGCTGATATATACATAGAACTTTACATATATTATTTTATCTGATCCTCACTACAACCCTTTGTGGTAAGTGTTATAATTATCTCCATTTTACCGATGATAAAATTGAGGCCAATAGAGATTAAATAATGCAACTCATAAGTGTCCAAGGAAGGATTTAAACTCAGATCTTCTTGACTGCACTCTCTCCACTGTGCTTCCAACATGTTGTTATCAAAGCTCTTTGTGTTTCTTGGCAGTCACTGTGTGGCATAAATCCTACCATTTCTTCCCTTTTGCCTTTCTTCAAGATTCTAATTTGTTTCTTGGACCATTTAGGAACACTGTGATGCAGTTCTACGCTCTCTTAGGAATTCACGGTGTCCTCTTTACAATCAGGTATTGCTTTGATTTCCTTTGTCTTGAATACTTATTTAGAGATATTTGCAATGGTTTGTATACCTTGGTGGCCAGCTTCTCTTCTATTTTACTATCTTTCTTGTTGATGTATCTGTTTGTCCTCTAGGTTCTTAAATAACTTTTCTTTCTTGAGGTCTTTGGTAATTTTAATCTCATTTTTGCTTATATTCATATTTTCCTAACTCTCCTTTGATATTAGGTTCCTTGGGGACAGAACCTCAAAGCCATCTTAGCTTTGTCCTACATTAGAGAATTCACTTTTCACTCCAATCTTTGCTCCAAAAGGCTTTTGGAGGGACAGGATTAGTTTCGGCTGAAATCTACTCTCCTTTGCTTCAGGCTTGGTGCATTCTCCCACAAACCAAACTACCAGAGAATGATTTTATAGAGCTAGAAAAAATAATAACAAAATTCACCTGGAAGAACAAAAAAGTCAAGAATATCAGGGGAAAAAAATGAAAAAAATGTGAAGGAAGGCAGCCTAGCAGTACAAGATTTAAAACTATATTACAAAGGTGGTAATCATCAAAACAATCTGGTACTGGCTAAGAAATAGAGTTGTGAATTAGTGGACTCGATTAGGCACCCAATAAACAATACTGAATGACCATAATAATCTAATATTTGATAAGCCTGAAGATACAAGCTTTTGGGGCAAGAACTCATTATTTGACAAAAACTTCTGGGAAAACAGGAAAGCAGTCTAGCAGAAACTAAGCATAGACCAACATCTCACACCACATACCAAGATAAGGTCAAAATGAGTGTATGATTTAGACATAAGGAATGATATCATAAGCAAATTATAGGAACATGGAAAAATTTACCCATCGGATTTATGGGTAAGGTAAGAGTTTATGGCCAAACAAGAGACAGAAAGGATTACAGGAGGTAAAATGGATAATTTAAATTATATTAAATTTTAAAAGTTTTGCATAAACAAGACCAATGCAACCAAAAATTAGAAGGAAAGTAGAAAACTGGGGGAAAATTTTTTATAGCAAGTTTTTATGATTAAGTTCTCCTTTCCCAAATATATAGGAAACTAAGCCAAATTATAAAAATAAGAGCTATTCTTCAGGTGATAAGTGGTAAAAAGATATGAACATGAAGTTTTCAGGAGAAATCAAACTTTTAAAAGTCATATAAAATGTTCCAAATCACTATTGATTACAGAATTGTAATTTAAACAAATCTGAGATACTACCTCATACCTATCAGATTAGCTAATATGACAGAAAAGGAAAATGACAAATACTGGAGGGGATGTGGAAAAGTTGATACGCTAATTCACTGTTAGAGTTGTGAACTGGTCCTATCATTCTAGATAAAAGTTTGGAATTATACCCAAAAGGATATAAAACTGTGTATAATACCCTTTGACCTAGCAATACCAGTACTAGGGTCTGTATCCCAAAGAGATTCAAGAAAAAGGGAAGGACCTATACGTACAAAAATAATTGAAGCTCTTTTTGTTGTGGCAAAGAATTGAAATTGAAATTATGCTCATCAGCTGGGGAATGGCTGAACAAGTTGTGGTTGAATTATAATTGTAATTGAATACTATTGTGCTTCAAGAAATGACAAGCAGGGTGGTTTTGGAAAAACCTGGGAAGACTTAAATGAGCTGATTCAGAGTGAAGTAAAGAGAACCAGAGAACATTGTACATATTAACAGTAACATTGTAATGATGATCAACCAATAAAGACTTAGCTACCCTAATAGATACCATGATCCAAAACAATTCCAAAGAATTCATTGATGAAAAATGCCTATCCACCTGCAGAAAGAGAATGGGTGAACTCTGAGTGCAGACTGAGACATATTGTTTTTCACTTTGTTTTTCTTGCTGCTTCTTGGGTCTTCTTCTGCAACAGGACTAATATGGAAATATGTTTTGTGTAACTTCACACGTATAATGAGTATCATATTGCTTGCCTTCATAATGAGTAGGGGAGGATCTAGAGTGAGGGAGAGAGTTTGGAACTTAAAATTTCAAAAAAATGAATGTTAAAAAAGTGAATATACTTAAGCAGTAAAAAAGAGAGAAGGAGAAAGGAGGCGATATGGTCAGACTTGTGATTTAGGGTGATCACTTTGACAGCTGAATGGAGGATCCACTGGAGTGGGGAGAGGCTTGTGGCAGAGAAACAATCCAGCATTCTATTGCAATAGTCCAGCTGTGAGGTGATAAAGGACTGTACCAGGGTGGTAGTGTCAGAGAACAGAAGGAAGAGACTGAGAGAGATGTTATAAAGATAAAATCAACAGACCTTAGCAACAGATTGAATATGGAGGGTAAAAAAAAAATGAGGAGTCTAGTATTATACCTAGGTTGTAAACCTGGGTGATTGGGAGGCTGGTAGAACCCTCAACAATAATATTGAAGTTTGCAAGGGTAAAAAGATAATGAGTTTAGTTTCAAACAGGTCAAGTTTAAGATATCCATGCGATATCCAGTTTGAGATGTCCAGTCAGCAATTGGAGACTCCAGACTGGAGCTCAGCAGAGAGGTCAGTGCTGGATAAGGAGAATTGAGAATCATCAGTGTTACCCAGTTTTGAACATGTTCAGTTTGCCTGACAAATGTCCCTGACCAAGTGCGTGGTGTAGCCTCCTTTGATTGGCTGCCTGTCTTTAAAATTGGTGAGACCAAGTTGTCTTTCTCTTGGATGCCATGAACTGAGCCAGTGGGAGGGGGAAAGGTGTTGCTTTTCCTCTGCTCTCCCTCTTTTGCCTCAGCTTTGAGAAATGGGCCTGGGAGTGTTTTTTTCTGCCTTGTATTTCTGGTCTTGTTTCAGGTGTTGCAGGTGGTTCCCAGGGAACCGGGAGTTAGGGATATGGAGACTTGGAGCCAGGATTTCAGTCAAGGTGGTACAGCCAATCTCCCCACCACGGAAGCCCTAAGAAGCCAGGGAGCTTGAGACAAGCCCAAGAGTGGTTTTGGACTTGGAACCACTCTATAAGAACTGAGTTAAACTATGAACCGAATCCCCTTCCCCACCCCAGAGGCAGATGGTACAAGAGGGAGTGGGATTATACCTCTCATGTGTTGGGGGGAGGGGTTAATTTGTATATTCGTGATTATCTTTTGAAGTAAATAGTCCTCTTTGTAAAAGCTCTACTATGTTACATGAGCATAGAGATGATAACTGAATCCATGAGGGCCAATGAAATCACCAAGTGAAATAGTATGAGAAGAAGGCCCAGGAAAGAGCCCTGTGGGATACCCACTGTTAATAGAGAGCAGTCAGAAGGAAGGGCAGCTAGGTGGTACAGTGGATAGACCACCAGGTCTGGAGTCAGGAAGACCTGAGTTCAAATCTGGCCTCAGACACTTTAGGTCACTAAGTGTATGACCCTGGGTAAGTCACTTAACCCTGCTTGCCTCAGTTTCTTTATCTGTAAAATGAAATGGAGAAGAAATGGCAAACCACTCCAGTATCTTTACCAAGAAAACCCTCCAAATAAGGTCACAAAGAGTCGGAGATGACTGAACAACAGCAACAAAAATCAGGAGAGAGTAGTGTCACAAAAACCCAGAGAGAAGAAAGTATCAAGGAGAAGAGGGCAATTTTCAGTGTAAAAGGTCAAGAAGGATGAGGACCAAGCAAAGTTTATTAGCTTTGGAAATTAAGAGATCTCTTAGTAACTGGAGAGAACTTTTTCAGTTGAAAGATGAGGTCAGAAACCAGACTGTAGAGTGAAGAAGAGAGTGAGGAGAAAGAAAATGGAGACACTTATTGTAGGTGGCCTTCTCAGTTTAGTCACAAAAAGGAGAAATATGGGACAATAGCCAGCAAGGGTTTTTTTGAGGGTGGGGAAGACTTGGATATGTTTGTAGGCAGTAGGAAAGCAGCAAGTAGGTGGTGAGAGATAGAAGAGAGGTGAGGGGGTGGGGATGACAGAGGGAACAATCTGCTGGAGAATTCAGATCCCAGACCACAAGCCAGTGGTTCAGACAGTATGGGGGGTAGAGCAGAAGGAGTAGAGAAGAAGGGACTTCTTTCTAAATGTGCATGTTAGGGATTAGCCCTCTCTGCTGTTCATGTATGTCTGTTATTCCTTTTTTTTTTCCTCTTTTCCATCAGCTCCTCCACCTGATTTTGACTCCAGGAACATGAAGCCTCTCCCTAGATAATAAGCTCATCACCTGAAATCTCAACATCCTGGAACAATAACTTTCTCCCAAAACCTTTGTTTAATGAGGGCTTAGACTTCTCCAACTTACTTCCTTTACCATACTACCCACCTTCCCCTTTTCAGTTTCCTCTTAGGGACTGCCTTCACTCATTAGCTTGTAAGATCCTTAAGGGCAGGAACTATCTTCCTTTTTCTTATTTGTATCTCCTTTATCTTAGCACAATATCTGACACACTGTAGGGGTTTAATAAATGTTTACTGGCTGTTCTTGGTGTCTTAGTTTGCAGAGATAGTTGTAATTACTTTACTTCTAGCTCATAATTCTTCTTTTGAGGGGATCTTTTGAGAGTTATCAAGGGTTGGAGATAATGTCTAGTCTTCGATCTTGTTGGTCACATGGTCTAGACGTCCTAGTGTAAGGATTTTTTCCCCACATTTTGTAGCCAAGGGAATTGAGACCGAGATCATATCCGAGATCATATTGTTGGCAGTTAGGACATGCCCCCAGGTCATCATCGCTTTGAAGGCCAATGATCACTCCACTAGACCCTTCTGTTTTCAAAAGAATTTTGTATAAAGCAAACAAACAAACATGCAGGCTTGGGATCAAGAACCCTGTGTTCAAATTCTGGTGGTCCAACACTTACTGAATGTATGAGTATGAGCAAGTGGCTTCACCTTTATGAGCCTGTTTCCACATCTCTGAAATGGAGATAATACTGTGCAACTTCCCTCATGGGGAAAATTGTGAGGAAAATGCTTTCTAAATATTAAAATAAAAAATATAACTAGAAGAATAAAACAAACAAATTCCCAGAGAAGACTGACAACAGGTAGTGATAGATGGCTGGGCAGACGGCAGTATCTAGAATTGAAGTTACCCAACTAGCTTTGTCTCAAAGCCAGACTCTTTGATCTGCTTTTCCAAATCCACTTACACATTTACCTCTACATCTAGCCTTCTGTTTCTTTTGTATTTTTCTATAGCTCTGTGTAGAAATCTCATAAAGTGGTATCCGATAGCTCTATAAAATTAGGTTACCATGGCAAGGAACTGGAAACAAAGCAGATGCCCATCAACTGGGAAATAGCTAAACAAATTGGACCACAATAATGTAATGGAATATTACTGCACCACAAGAAATGATGAATATAAAGAATATCAGAGAAGCGAAGGAAAACTTGTAGGAACTCATATAAAATGAGATAAACAGAATTACGAAAATTAAATACCAATGACTACAATAATATAAATAGAAGGAACAACAATAAAAATCTAAAACTGAACACTGTAGGGCCAGCTAGGTGGCATAGGGGATAAAGTGCAGAGCCTGGAATCAGGAGGACCTAAATTCAAATCCAGACTCAGATACTTAGTAGCTGTGTGACCCTAGGCAAGTCACTTAATCCTGTCTGCCTCAGTTTCCTCATCTGTAAAATGAGCTGGAGAAGGAAATGCAAACCACTCCAGTATCTTTGCCAAGAAAATCCCAAATGGGGTCACAAAGAGCTAGACACAACTGAAAATGACAACAACAAGAAAGCTGTATGAAATGGCTGAGCTTGACTCTAAAGAGGAGATGAGAAAATGTCTCTTCTCTGAAGAAGTTAGGGACTATGAATGTGGAACAATGATTATATTATCAAACTTGGTTGATGTATTGGTTAGTTTTTCTAATCTGCTTTCCTCTTTCTTTTTTTTTAATTTGCTGTTACAAGGGGTAATTCAGATATAAGGGTGACATTAAAAAAAGATTGTAGGACATTTTAAATAAGGAGGAAAAGCTGTCTCACTTGTTTGTTTGTTTGTTTGTTTGTTTTGATTCTACGGTCAGCTAAAGGAAAGCAATTTAGTGATTACTAAAGCTCCTTGAAGGGCAGGGACTGTTTTGTCCTTGCATCCATAGTACCTAGCTTATACTTAGGAACTACTCAAGCAGTTGAATGCAGCTGGTTAGTGGCAGACCTGGGACTACAACCCAGATTTTCTGAATAGTGCTCTCTCCAGGTTCTCACATTGCTGACTCTAAGATGAGAGTACTTGAGAACTGGCCAGAAAAGCAATATTTCCTATATTTATAGAAAGAGTTTAGCCCCCTTTCTTTTGAGATTTTCATTTTAAAATGGTTGAAGGTAGGCAGACTAGATAAGTAGTCAAATAGTTGTCAAAGAAAGTGAAAACAGTAACATGAAGCCTTTCCTAATCTCCCCACTTGCCTGTGCCTCTCTCCCATCCCCTATCCCATTATCTTGTATTTATGTTGTTTGGGAGAGAGACATCATGGCATAGTCAGTAGATATCTGGCCTTGAAGCAAGACCTTAGCACGCATCCCACTTTTGGCATTTAGTGGTTGTGTGACCTGGGCAAGTAGTTAATTGCTTAGAGCTCTAGTTTCTCTAAAACTGGAAATTGCCAAGACAGAGCTGGCTTGCCCTGGTACAGGGAGTCTCCTTATAAAGGAGTTTTTTATACTAATGAAATTACAATCTAGTCCCTATCTTCATATTTTCTATGTACTTTCATACATACAAATACATATTTTATATACACTTGTATATGTATATGTTGTCTTTCCAAATATGGTGAAACCTTCAAGGGGCTTGCAAGAATGATTTCATTTCTTTTTCTTTAAACCTTACTATCTAGCACAGTGTTTGAAATGATATAGGTGAGCTTAATAAATACTTGTTGTTGATTGATTAAACCATAATAAAAAACAGCTCCAAATAATGAGAGAAATGGTATTTAAAACAATGGTGTCTAAGTAATCTTTTTATTCAATGCCATCCCAATTAAATTACTAAAACATTATCTGAGTTAGAGAAAAATAATAACAAAGTTCATTTGGAAGGACAAAATGTCAGGAATTTCAAAGAAACTAGGGAAAAAAGATGTAAAGGAAGGAGATTCAGAAGTATCAGACCTTTAAGTATATTATAAGGCAAGAGCATTGTTGAAGTATAAAATGAATAATTTAGATTATTTTAAATTAAAAATGCTTGTATAAATAAAACCAAATGTAGCTAAGAATAGAAGGAATGCAGGAAATTGGGAAAGAACTTTCATGGACAATCTCTCAGATAGGATTGTGATTATGTTGTAATACTGTTGTGATGTAGGAGATGAGTTGGTTGATGTAGAATATGCAGAAAGACTTAGACCCATAAAGGAAGATGTTATCCAGTCTTACAGATATGTGTATGAGTTTACATGTGTATAGATATCTATGGATATGTGTATGTGTGTGTTTGTGTATGTGTGTGTTTGAGTATGTGCTTTTAACTGTAACCTTCTTTAGTGTAGGGGGAGGGAAGAGGGAAAGGAGGGGAAAATGAAGTAAAAAGTACACAGCAGAGAAAAAAAAACCTACAAGGAAGCAAAGAAAAGCTGGGTAGCTTTGAAAATAATGTGTAGCATTTGTTATACAGGATTTTTTGAAATAAAAATCTATTGTTTTATATTGAATCTTCTCTTATGCTCTTTTTTATTTTATTTTCTCTTTTTGCATTTAAATTTTAAATGAATAAAAATTTACAAAAATAAAACAATGGTGAATTCTCACTCAGTAAATTGACAAATATGGTTTAAAAAAATAGAAACGGTCCATATTAAGAGATTGAGGAAAGGCAGGCATAGTTATATACTGTTGGTTAAACTGTGGATTAGTCCAACCATTCTGGAAAATGGTTTGGAATTATGTAAGAAAAATCAACAAATGTTTATGCACTTTAATCCAATAACAAGGCTAAGTATATAGTCCAAGGAAGACAAAGGCAGGAAAAAAGATTCTATAAATATCAAAATATTCATAGCAACACTTTGTGGGAGCAAAAAAATATAGAATTGGAAATAGTGCATGCCACCTAATTGGGGAATGATGCAACAAATTGTCTTATGTAACAATAATAATAGCTAACATTTATGTAGCACCTACTATGGGCCAGGGTAATGCTTTACAAACACCTCTTTTGAGCCTCAAAACAATCCTTTAAGGTAGGTATAATTACTATCATTCCTATTTTATAATTCAGAGAATTGAGGCAAATAGAGGATAAGTGACTTTCTCAGGGTCACACAGTTAGTAAGTGTTTGAGGCTGTATTTGAATTCAGGTCTTCCTGCACTCTATCCTACCCAGCACTATATCTACTGAGCCACCTAGCTGCCTCTGTAACAGAATACTATTGCACTTCAAGGTTACAACAAATATGAAGAATTCAGGGAAATATGGAAAGTCGTATGAATTGATGCATAGTGAAAAGTAGAAGCAGGACAACAATATGCACAATGACTGAAATAGTGAAATGAAAAGAACGCCCAAATGAAATTAAATGTTGTATGATTGTAATGATGAATTTTGCCCCACTGTAGCCCTCCAAAAGAAATAAGAATCTCTTCTTGCAGAAGTGCAGCATATAGGGTATGGAATGTCGATCAATTTGGCTTAGCTTTTGAGGCACATGTATCAGTCGTCAACTTGTTGTTTCGTCATTTTCAGTGGTGTCTGACTCTCGGTGATCGCTTTTGGAGTTTCTTGGCAAGGGTACTAGAGTAGTTTGCCGTTTCCTTCTCCAGCAAATTTTACAGATGAAGAACTAAGACAAAGATGAGTCTTCCTGATTCTAAGCCCAGTGTTCTATCCACTGTGCTGCCTCATTGACCAGTCACCTAGCATTTATTAAATGCCTACTATGTGCCAGGAGCTGTTCTAAGCCGTGGGGAGAGCCAGTCCCTGCTCTCAAGGAGCTTGAGATTGGCTTTTGCTTAGTACAGTGCCTGGCATATAGTAAACATACACACATAATGTACAAATGTACTTATATATAATACATATATCCACATACATGTGAACATACATACATATATAATATTTACATTTATTTCTGAAAATGACTGATATAAGAACAAAACGCACAAATGGAACTTTTAAAAATACAATAAAACAAAATGGATGGGGAGGGGTAGAATTATATTCAAATATCTGTATCTGGCCTCTGTTGTCTCCCAGCAATCTTTTCTGAAATTATGATTCCTTTTAACTAGTGATCTACTCAGTTAGATAAAACTAGGTGGAATCTCGATCTAGTTAATATTTGTCCCTTTCTCAACAATTCATTGCATTTTTTAGAAATGTGCACTTAGAGTGAACTGCTTTAAAATGGAGATGGTATAGTTAGTTCTGCTGTAATTCGACATGTGGGTTCTCAAAAAAACACTGCACTATGGAAAATTGTGCTACAAAAACCACAGAACTTGTGGGGAAAATGCAGTACAACACTCAAAAACTTCATCAGTAGCACATTAAGGAAAAGATAGGAAGCTAATAAAAAAAATGGCAGCACAGTTTTATACTTGTCAAATGGTTAATAGATGAACATGCCAACAAATAGTGGGTGCATCTGTGGTCTCCAGCTGCTGCACCAAGGTTTCACTAGCAACTCCAGGCCTTGGGACCAGAGTCCATGGCTGCAGGGGGTGGGAGCAATGTGACACAACCTTTCCGCCCGTAGCCCCTACTGCACTAGAAGCTATATAATAAATGTGTCACTTTGCCTTGACCAAGACCTGAAGATTGCTTGTGGAATTGGGCTTCAGAAGGGCTGCAGTGAGTGAATTATTGTGAAGTAGTGAAGTTTCCTGAGTTCCCTTGCTGTTTCTCAAGGAAGAAATCTCTTAGAAGCAAACTCAAAATTCGAGTTATACTCAAAAATGTTTCTTAGTATATTAACCTCATTGAAATAAATTTTGTGTTTTTTAGACACATATTATAGCAAAACTGACTATACTTGAAGGTGTGTATGCATGCCCAAATATGTGTGTATGTGTCTACGTATCACTATGCTTGTTAGATTTTAAGCTTCTTAAAGGCAAGGATTATATCATATTTATGTTTGCATCCCCGACAGTGCTTTAGCGTAGTAGAGACACATAGCAAATATTTCTGAACTAATAAATAAATAAGAGGTCAAAGTAATTTGAAAACTAGTTGAAATCAATCAATGAGTCAGTCAACGACCAAGTGATTACTATGTACCTAACATTACATTAATAGTTGAGGATACAAAGAAAGGCAAAAAGAGTCTCTTTCCTCAAGAGTCTTAACTCTAACTGGGGAAGTCACTTGTAGATAAACAGGGTCATATAAAATACATATAGAGAAGTAAGGACACCTTAGATGGGAAGTCTTAAGTGGCTGAAGGATAGGTGGTGGAAGGTGGCAGGGAATAATGCATACTCCAGACAACTTTATGTAGCACACAACATTTTTATAATAGTATTTTCAATTTGCTCTTACCAATATTGTTGAAGGGACTGGGACGAGAGAAGGGATGTATACAAATAAGTAAAAGAAAAGGCAGAATGCATAAATGCATGGGTGAGATCAAACAGAGAGAAATGAAGTTTGGTAGAGGTCAGGGTGGAGAATTAAAGAAAGCTTTATCAAAGGAGGTAGCTTCTGAATTGGGGGTGGCTAGGTGGTGCAGTGGATAGAGTGCCACACTTGGAGTCAGGAAGTTTCATCTTCCTGAGTTCAAATCTAGCCTCAGATACTTCCTAGCTGTGTGACCCTGGGTAAGTCACTTAAACCTGTTTGCCTCAGTTTCCTCATCTGTAAAATGGGCTAGAGAAGGAAATGGCAAACCACTCTAGTATCTTACCTAAATGAGGTCACAAAGAGTCAGACATGACTGAAAAATGACTGAATAACAACAGTCTCTGAGTTGAGCTTACAAAGGAGAGGAATTCAAGTATAAATAGAGTCCGAATGTTTTAGAGAAAGTCTGTTCTAGATATGGGAATAGCATACAGAAAATGCCATAGTTTCTGTGAAAATAGCCATCTTCTACACTGTTGACCTTAAGTGGGGGATGCCAATATTTATTGTGAGTATTTCCTTTCCTTTCAAGTATCAGACTTAAGTACCTTTAGTCCAAGGGAAGGAGAACCCACAGAAGGGCTGCATCACTATCTAACTATATTAGTTTCTCCTCAAGTCAAAATACATTCTTATCCTGAGCAGATGCTTGGTCTAAGAAAGAAAAGGGCAAGAATCAGTAGAGGAAGAAATGCTCATTTATTCTCTGCTTTTTCTAGTCAGTTGCAAATAGTTCCAGATCCTTTAGTTTTGTCTCTTGTTTGACCTGGCCAGAAGAGAAAGCATGTTCTGATTAATTATGCTATGTTCCTAAAGCAGCTTGAGTAGGATCACAGATTCAGAAGAGGAAGAGACCTTAAAGATGATTTCCTTTGACCTTATTTTACAGATGAAGAAACTATGGCCAGGGGAGGGTAAATGATTTGGCCTTATGGGCAGTATTAGAACTCTTTTAATAAGAAGTGAGAGAAGTTTGGGAGAAGAAAAATATAAAGATAGGGGCTACTCAGCCAATTTGGCAAAGATATCTGTCAATGGTTCTTCCAATCTAATAGCTGGAGGCCTGGGTGGTAAAAAGAGTCTCTTTTCTCATTCTTATTATCATCCCAGCTTCCACTCTCCCATATCTCCCATCTTACCAGAGGTTCCATCCATCCCACAAAGGCCATTCTGAAGTGTGATCACTTTAAAGCAAGATACCCTTGTAGTGTTTAGGATTGGAATTATCTGGTCTCCTTTCTCTCCTTTATCCCGTATACCACCCCCCAACCCTATAAAGCTAGGCCTCTGATTTCTGATAGGGCTATTCTGGGAGTAACAAGAATTCAAAGCAGATCATTTTTTTCCAGGCAGAAGAGATAGGAAAGATATTGCTCCCAGGAGAGGAGGCCAGGCTAGGGGAAAGTAGAAGAGAAGGGACAGAGTGTAAGAAATGAAAAGGAGAAAAAGGAGAAAAAAAATAGATAATTGGACAGTAGTACTGAAGTAGGTTAAACCTCAGAGAGAATTCTGTTATTGTTTTTTTACCCTTCAAAGAGGCAGCCAATTACTCATTATCCCCACCCCTAATCCCCATTACACTTTCCTACTCCTTTTTCTTCACCAAATTTAGTTAACTAATCTCTTTTCCAAGGAAATATCTATTTCCCCGCCCCCCACCTCATACTCAGTCCTTCCCAAGCCCCCAAGCTTCCCAAGCTCGGTGGCAGACCATTCTTTTGATAAGAAAAGCTAAACTAAAGCAGATAAAGTGTAGCGCGTAAGCCCCAAGTCAGTGAGTTTCTGTCTCCACAGCAGAGCCTGTCTTCTGCTTATTGTCACTGACATGAGGATGTTTCTAGAAGTCAGTGTCTAACCTGAAGAAACTGGTTATTGCTCTCTTTCCTAAAACTATATAGGCCTTTGTGGCCCAGCCTGCTGCCCTGAAGTGCATTGGGAAAGCTTTGTGGTCTGGAATAATGCCTTGCTGTGCAGAACATGATAATTATTTTCCCTTGTATGGGATACTTGCACTCAGGATGTCACTGGGCCTGGCTTCCATCTCTGTTCTTGTTGGTGTGTGATAGTTTCTTATTTTCCTTATCCAGAATGTGAGAGGCAGACCTCTATACCTTGCTTTGCTGTTGCCTTAACAGGGTGTCTGCCACGCCTTTTGGAGTGGCTTCCTGAACAGAAAGGAACTGGAGGGATCACCTGAGAAATGGATTAAAGCTAATCTAGGATGTCCATAGAAACCCAGCCTTGGGGCGAGCCCTGGAAGATAGCACCTGAGGTCCAGTTACCTACTTTTCACTAACTGAGTTCCTTTACCCCCCAACTGTGGTCTGACCCATTCATTCCCATCCCCGTTGCCATCCCCTTCTGACCTTATACTCCTACCTCTTCCAGGAGTTAGAAAGAAGTCTCTGAAACCACAATGGCTGCTGGATTGCAGTGGAGACCCACTGCAGATGATGGAACATTCCTCTTTACGTGCATCTGCCCTTCTCCCTGGTACATGGCAAAAGTAGGGAGCTGGCTGGTTGATCTCACTCTCTGCCAGGGATTCCACTGGGAAACCCTCTCTTGTTGGCAGCTGGCAGGCTAGTAGCAGCCACTCCTAATGGTGCAGGTTCTTTGATTTGTGCAGCTCCCTATACTCCCTCTTCATGCCTCTCCTGCCTCTGGGGGCCAGCTTGGGGCAAATGAGCCCCAGCTTCAGGGAACAGAGCATTTTCAACTAAAGGAAAATTAAAATCAACCTCTATCTCCAGGGAAAAAGGAAAGATGAGAGAGGGATGAAGGAGCCACTCCCTTTTTTTTTTTAAGTGCATTCAAACAACCCAGGAGACATGAAAAAACAGGAAACTTACTTTCTCTTCTTCCAGGGATCTTCTGACAATATCCACGATCCGGGAAGCTTCACAAGAAGTCAGTATGTAGGTACTCCTGGCCACTTACTGAGCAGGCTCCAACAAAGATGAGCTCACCAGGATATTGTCTAATGGATTAACTCTTTGTTAGCTTTTCTCCAGGGTGGTGGGACAAACCTTCTTAATAGATCTCAGGCCAATTTCCCCACTGGCTAACAGAGCTCCTAAAATATGGATGAGACATCTCTATAAAATTTGTCTCTAAGATTTGGTGGGACAGCATAGTAATCTCATGTCGAGGCAGGCCTAATTTCTCAAACCCAGCTCTGTAGAGAAGTGTTGTTGGCTTGGAGACATCAGTACTTAGAGAAAATCTATGATGTGGAAGTACTGAGTTGCTGAAGAATGTGCAGAAAGGGCAGAACAGTCTATTAAATTCAGAGGGGGATTTTGACAGCTGCAGGAGGGACACCAGTGTGGGAGCTTTAAGGACCAGGGGAATAAGGAGCAGACCAGGGCAGCAAGAAATTAAGTTCGAGTGAAGAGGAGAGGATCACATTTAGGGTTTCAGGTATCGGAGGGGTTCTAAGGAATTGGTTCCCTCTGCCCTAAGCTTGGTACAGAAAGAGCCCTAAGAACTAGGAAACATAAGGGAAGAAAGAAATATTTACAAATTATCTTTTTTTATTACTATTTATTGCCTAGAGTACAGACTAGGGATACATTATCTACCTAGTGAGGAGTGCTGCTGAGAGCTGTGGTGGCTGAAAAGGCAGGGTATTCATCTTGACTCTGGAGCTTCTGAACATCTATCTTCCTGGAGTATGGGATTTTTTTTGGTGTGTGTCATGGACACTTTGGCATCTTATGATATCAAGTAATATGATTACCATCATTATGATATCATGATTATATCATGTAATATATGATGTAGGGAAGCATGCAGATCCCTTCTCAGAATATTTTTTTTAGTCACAATTGCAGAAACTACTAAGCTTCATTAAGACGTTAGTGGAAAATATAGATGTAATATTTTTGCCATCCAAGTTCAGAGACATCATGAAATCTATCCTTGGACCTTTCGGGGTCCACAGACCCCAGATTAAGAACCCCTCTTGTACAGCAACAGGTATTGAGAAGAAAGGAGGTGAGAATGATGTGTGAAGGGAAAGGAGGAAAGGTTACAGTGGAGGGCTGTGTGTATATGTGCTGTAGGAGGATGAGAATGAAGAATAGCCTAGAGGGAGTTCAATGAAACATTTGGATTGACACCTGTACCTCTTGCTGGTGGAATTCCTTTTAGAAGTAACCCAAATGCCCATCTTTTTGTACCATGAATATACTGTGATGTCCCTTTGGAAGGAGTAGTTAACCTGAAGCAAAAAAGGGTAGTAGATTTCTTCCTTTTTTCTTTCTGTATAGGATACCTATGCCTAGGTTATGACTGAAAAAAAAGTATTTGGGGTAGGAGGTGGAACAGGGCATTAGTCTTGCCTTTCTTTGTATTCTAGTATTTAGCAGTGTCTGACACATGGTAACCACTTGATAGATAGTGCGTGATTGCCCATTTAGTGCCTATATTTCATCATCTATACACTGGGAAGAAAACAGCAACTTAGAATTTAAGTTTATAAGACTGGAAAGCTCTGCAAAAACTGGTGAATAAGAAAGAACTATGGCAGCAGAGGGCTGTGTCTATTAACCTGTCTCTGTTGACAAAGAAGAGAGGGAAGGGGAGGTAGGAAATAGAAAGAAGAAGGGAAGGAAGATAAGAAGGAAAAGGAGGGAGAACAAGGAAGGAAGAAAGGTAGGAGAAGGGAGAGGGGAGACAAAGAGATGAAGTGGGAGCTGTCCTAGCATACTTGCTTAATCACCATCCATTGTTTTGGAAGATTAATTCTCTTACCACACATAGTAATAAAGATTTTGATGGGTTTTAGAGTTTGGAGTCAATTTAGGGTTTTGAAATGCATCCTTCTAGTTGAAGTGGGATGGGGCAGTCACTATATTTACCCTTACCATTGTTGGGATTTGGAATGAGTCCCTCAATTCTCATTCTGGCACTGTGGATAACCTCTCTGCCTAACCTCAAACTGAGCTTTATTTTATCTCATATACAGTGATATTTAGTTGTAGAAACTTCCCAGCCTGAGACCCTTCAGAATCCTTATGATCCTTTTCAGAGAAGACCCTTTCCAGAGTGTCTGTCCAGAACTGTTGGAAAGACTCTGCTACCCAGAACTGGATTGCTCTTTACCAGACTTCAGACAACAGCCAAACTCATCAAAAAAAAATGTGAGAGGGGCAGCTAGGTGGCGCAGTGAGTAGAGCTC